>NC_067121.1:13552739-14152739 GCF_021347895.1 Acanthochromis polyacanthus | reverse complement strand
CATCCAGATCCGTTAGAGCACTGAAAGAATAAGGTAACTTAGATTAATTGTTCCACCAAAGAACACGGCGGAGTTATGTGACCATCAGCGTGTGTGAATCATTTCTCTGTTACCAACATCACTCAAAAACGGACTCAGGGATTTGAATTAAATTTTCAGGGTCGGTCAGAAGTGACACAAGGACCAAATGATTAGAGTGATACGGCTTAAAGTTTGGATCCACGGATTTGTTAAGGATTCATAGCGGCACGGCGTCTGATAGCAGCACGATAACCATGGCAACAAGCTACCTCAGCGGCCTGCTGACGATCACATGATTGTGATCCTACAACAGATCTACCACTGTGGACGTATCGGAAATGACACAAGGAACAACTAATTAAATTGTGGGGATGTTTCTGAGTTCCATCAATTCCCGTCGCCTGCTACATATTTAGGTCACGCGATTTGGTATATACACATGCAGAACACACACCTTCCTTGGTGGAGTACTGCGCTCTCTTCTTGTTAATTGACGTGACAAGCCGTGAGCGTGTGTGTGAACACGTGTGTGCCAGGAAGTGAAATTAACTTTTTAAGCCACTGACAGATATGTACAAATATGATTCATTCAATAGTAAATTATGAATTTGTGCCGTAAATCTACCAACTACGTCATATTAAACCAGTATCTGGCTGCTGCTAATGTCCCACCAAAGTGTGCCAGCTTGTGGAAATGGGTTGGAACATTAAATAATTAATTTCGGAATAAATATTGTCAATTACAGTGTTGAAACATGTTCTACAAGCTGGAAAAATGCAGCTTTTTAGCAGTTGTCACTGTCTCCCGCAATTTCATCACAACAAATAAGCATCACAACTTTTATCGCAATTTTTAAGAAAAGCTGCCGTGAATTCAGGTATTTTCGGCTGTAACAATCATGAAAAACGCCCGCGAAATCCTGGAGGGACTGTAAAGTGGTCTATTATGGGATGGCTACACCATTAGCAGGACTGTCGTAACAAACATTAGCTCTGGTGCTAACAGCAACATGTTTAGCATTGAAGTGATGCCATCGGCCTGATGTGCTGCGGTGATCAGAAAGCTCTTTGTTGTACAATTTGCAAACAATCACGCTTTTATACAAGCTGACATCAGGAAGATTTTTAAAAGAAAACTTTCCTTCCAACAAGCTCAATGAGTCTCATGTTCCTTCACTGTTCATGAAACCTCCTTGTGCACTGTGTATCTTTTTCATTGCAGACCATAGACCAGGGGCAACCTTTAACACTCAAAGAGCCATTTCGACCCGTTTCCCACAGAAAAGTAAACACCGGGAGCCGCAAAAACCTTTTGGCATTTAAAATGAAGACAACACTGCATATATCGCTTTTTTACCTCTATGCCCTTGTTAATCAGTTGTGATTAATTAATTACAAAGCCTCTAATTAGATAGATTCATTTTTTTAATTATGTCCTTCCACTAATATTTATCTTACTTGGTTAATGTTATTTTTGCTCCTGGACCTCATATGTTACTTAATATTAGCTGGAAATCAATATTTTGCGAATGTCTATTTAACTTGTAAAATCTAGTTATCTATTTATCTTAAGCTAATAAGTTTTCTCCGGTAAGTCGCTGCCCTATTTTCCAAGACGACACTCCTCTGACTCTCTGACCTGCTGCCTGGACATCGAGCCGTGTTCTTGCTAGTAATGTGTATTACCCTATCATGAGTACTTTTGACTCAAAGACAAGACGCGTCTTTCTTGGAGTGGAGCTTTAATATACAGGCTTGCCATTCTTGAGTACAAAACGATGTGAAACTACAGGCGTTGCTTCTCCAGGAGTAAAACAAAAAAAGGCATGAAACGTGTGGGAATCGGAAGCTCCGTGTTGTCTCTGCATCAACTTTGAGCTCTCTGTCACTGGGGAAAATCCCGGCAGCACATCCGGGGGAGTGACACGTCAAAACAAGAGCGGTAATTTCACAATAAAACTCTATATTAAAATGCATTGAAACGCGCCTGAAAGGCAGAACAATTTATTTTCCAAAGTTACAGGGAGCCACAACAGAGGGCTGAAAGAGCCGCATGCGGCTCCGGAGCCGCGGGTTGCCAACCCCTGCTATAGACCATATGCTGCAGACAGACTTTAGGGTCATTACCGCCACCTATTGGGCTGGAGTGCTCATCAGTGTTACTAGTGTGCCACAAATTAGGGAACTGAGAAAGGTGCGATTAAATACCTTAATTTGTTTAACGCGTTATTTCTTCTGTAATTACTTAATTGTAATTAAAGCGTTAAAGTCCCAGCCCTAGTATGAACTACAGAATAATGAAGGTTCTAGACATGACTGATGTATCGATGATACTGTGTGTGTCTGTGTTTGTGGAGGACACGCACAGCTGGGAAATTGTAAAGTAAGATATGTATTTTTGGTGTAAAGACAAATCACATGCTTTCCAGAAAATGATATATAGATAACTCAAAACATAATGGTGTAAACTTAAAGCATTAGTCTGAACATGTCTGGGCATGTTCTCTGTAAAAACGTGACCTAATGATAACCTAATGTCCTCTGTGGAGTGTGATCTAGTGGTGAAATATGATAACTTTTTTCATGATCTAACCAATAGATTTAGAAAAAATATAATGGTGTCAATACTGCCTATCAAAAATATGCCCTATAGGCGTGAAAAAAAACCCAACTGTCATAGCATAGAAGATGATGCACAGCTCAGTAGCTCTGGTTTGTCTTGGGGGTGTTATCACTGCTAACAACTGCTCATGGATTTTCTGTCAACAATAAATCTGCCTCTGAATTCTGACATCTCTTGGGGATTTTTTGAAGATTTTTCAGGAAGCTTTTCAGACATTTGAACAAGGTCAAGACTTACACTCATGATTTGGGACTTAGTTTCCACTTCATTTCCTGATAATGCGTTGCATTGCTCTTCAATGGAAAATGGAAAAAGTACTTATTATCCCCCACCTCCACGAAGTGGAAAAGGGGGATATAGGTTTGGCCTCCGTCCATCCGTCCGTCCGTCCGTCCGTGCTTCCGTCCGTCCGTGCGTCCAACATGAAGGGGACAGCTTTTCTCGGAAACTATTACAGCTAGGATTACGAAATTTAGTGTGTAGCTTCACACCATGGACACCTTGATCAAGTTCGAAAATGAGACCTGTGCGATAATATTTCACAGAGTTATGGCCCTTGATCACTATTTTGGATATAGACTCATAGACATCACATGTGGCGGGGGATATTGATGACCATGTCGTCTTGTTTCTTCTGTATATGGCAGATTTTGTATGTAATTATTTTTCTTCTAGTTGTCTATGTATCTGTTTCTGTCTTTTTCTGTGTTGTAAAGATCAATGTATTTCATGTTTTATTTTCATTTGTCTTTTTCCAAAATTTTAAGTTTTATGGAAAATTTTGCATGTGGTACATTACACACCTTGAAGACCATTTTACTGTTTAGTTTATTTAAGTTTGGAGGTAAAAGCAAATGTGTGTTGCCCACTTACAGATATTAATACCAGTGTGTCTTGCTGATTAATATGATTATTTTTTTCCTGTATTGCAGATAGAGAACCAAATATCAGACATTGACAACTGAGCAAGGTCAGTATATAATCTCTGCTTTAATGGTACAATTTTGCACAAATTGACATTTTTTTAGGTGTATGGAAAATGAATGCATCATAGTCCTTTTAGCTCACAGCAACTTGTAGTTAGCAGCAAGAGCATGTAAGAACACAGCTCCGCCTTTGGAATTTCATAAAAGATGGCAAACTCAGATAAGAACAGAACTTTCTCCTCTCCAGCACAGAACAACCCCCATTTCTGGAGACATGGGGATACATGTATTTCTTTGTGTTTTCATTCACAGTAAAAAACATTCAGGCCTTCTGCAGAGAGATGGAGTTCCCTGCAAGAACATTAAACACCTGGAAGAACCTTTTTGAAAGACAATAACTATCACTTTATGCTGTAAATGCTTTGTTGGATCAACACCTTATTCTTGCTCTAACCTCCTTTTCACCCTCTCAGGAATGCCATCTTTCCTCCCCCTCTTAGGAGATCTTTCTGCCTGCCTCCGGGGTCATAAAATTTTATGACCTGTCTTAAGAGAACTGCTGGAGCACATAGAGACACACTTTCTTTAAGGAACTGAACATCTTCAAAGCTCACATTTCTGAGATGTAGTTTGTGTTTTCAGATTTACCAAAGTTACAGAAAGTATTTAATCTGTAACATATTCAAAAATGGTGTTTCTATAAGGAATAGAACCATTTTTATTGATTTTGATGTTTAATCTAATTTCTTCAACAGGATACGATGATTTTGGAATGATTTTCCATTTGTTAATTATGAATTCTTGTGTTATTCATTATCATATGTATGGCATGTTATCATAGCTTCACTGTGACATATATTTTTAGTATTTAGAACACATTCACATAATATTCACATATTTGTTAACTGTACATTTGGGAATATGTGGTCACTTTTGCTTAACTGGATTATGGTGAGGAACAGACAGATCGTGTTTTTTCGTTATTATCACATATTTTTAATCCACTTGTGGTCAGCTCTCTGCTCCTCTTTCTTTGAGAACAAAGAAAGGATCAGATTACGAGTGAAGATCGCACCGAAAAAGTGTCATCTCCGCCCAGTGTCCTCCCCAGGCCCCCTGGCCTGATATAAGCCAGACAACCCCCTTCCTCACTCTCTTCCTGCCTTTGTCTCTCTCTGGGATGCCCACGCCGGAGCATCCCACTATATTCTTGCATAAGACGCGTCTTTACTCTATCTTCTGAAGTTTCTTTGTTCCAGGGCTTGGTCTCTGGTAGCTATTTATCCTTTCACTTTTTGTAATTTAAGTTAGATATTTTTGCTCACATTCAACGCCGAATTTATTCCTTTTATCCGTGATCTTTGACAAGAACTGATTAAGAACCAGTTCCATTTTTCCTAATTTTTGCGGCTCTCCAGTTTATCCGTTCTTTTACTTGGCTAACGCCTGCTAAAATACAACTAGAGCCATCATTTTTAATCAAGTGATTTTGCCATCAGCCTGACACCGGCTCCCTCAGCTGTGAAAACCGGAGATCTGCTGGTCCAGAGACCCATTTGCTCCGAACCCATCGCCCATGCAGGACGGTTACCGTCACCACCGTGACACACAGTGCCTGGGAAGCAAAGCCATCCCGTTGCGCTGTGAGGCGTCATCCACCGGCGACTTCTGAGTCCCAGCATACTGACGGTTCGACTACAGTAAGCAACCAGCTGAGCTGCTCTGATTCCGATTTTCCGGGTTTGATGTTACTAATCACTTGATTACTTGATTCAGCCACTCCGTTATTCTCTCATGAATCGGTTTTAGTCCAAATTACCGTTTTATTTACTTCGGTCGTCAGCTATCTGGCTTCCTTCACCATAATCTTCATATCTTTTAAATGCAAATTTGAACCCACACACACACACACACACACACAATCCCACATACACACGCACGCACACACACACACACGTATTCACGTACGCACACACACACACATTACTCACTGTAAATAGAGTTCACCTGTATTGTTCCCGTAGAATAGTAAATAAATGTTTTCATTTAGACCAAATTACAGTCTTTGCGTTTCATTGTGTGAGAACATGAGGTCAATTTAACCAAGAATTCTAAACTTTCTGATATGAGACTGATCAACTGAATTTCGATAGGAATTTCTTTGAAATTCTGCTTAAATTAATTAATTTCCTTGCATAACGCAAGGTGGTGCCCTATATTCAATGAGTTCAAATAAAATACCTTTAGTAGTTTTCCTACAAGCGATTCAAAAGATCTCAGGCTTTCTTTTCCCATTTTTAAGGAGAGTGAGAGAGTAAGAAACACTGCTCATCACCTTCCAGTTTAATCCACCACACTGCTCTTCTAAATGGCCTGTCATGCTCTCTTTCTGGAAGCGTAAGGAAAGGCAGCTTCTCTGCAGTTATCACCGATGACTGAACAGCCGCAGAGATAAGACTCCGTCTCATCCACACTTTCCATCAGACGACATTTAAATCCCCCCTGATTTTCTTTGTACAAACAAATAGCTGTGAATTTAATTTGTCTCTTGGCTGACAATTCCTCCCTGCTGTCCTCAAGAGCCCACGAGCAGGAATCTTTCTTAGGCGCGCTGATCATGATAGATCATTATGTTGATGGCATAATGAACGGTTTGTCCTCGGATGGATATCTGAGTGGTTGCAGGCAATATCAGGAGCATTAGTGTATTTTAGTGCTTTAGTCCTCTGAGCTTCTACGGTTCAGAGGAAAATCTTGCAAAAAAGTCACCAAAATTGTAGCTGCCTTTTATATGTAAGTACACTGTAAAAGACGGCGTGATAAAAATACTTAAGTTTCACTACAGCCTGTTTGTTTTTTTGTTTTTCTTTTCTTGCAAGTTGGGGAAAAAGATGCCTGCAATGCAAGAAGTTGGGAGAACAGATTCCAGCAAAACCTTCTTGATCAAGGAGGTGTCTTTGACATGAAAGGAAAGCAATGACTGACAGCCTAGGAAGAGTTTTTCAAACTTGTTTGTTGCTTGTTTGCCTCATTAGAACATGACACTCCTGATGTGTACTTCATCAAAATGCTGGGTATAAATATTCTCCAGACTGCTGCAAGATCAACTGCAAAGAGCAATCAATAATTTCCAGTCAAACTGATTGCCTTTCTGAAAAATACGGACAATACAGTGTATTGTGTGCTTAATATATTATGGTCTGTATTGTGCATAAAAATGCAGTTAAATGATCAGTCAGATGAAACTGAAATGATCTCTTTTGCTGTACCTCAAATTTATGTTTTTGTTTCTGTGCATTGAAAACTGTGACAAGATACGATGCTGGCAGATAGCTAAATCTGAATGGAAGAGTAATGCATTGTCTTTGACACTAAACAATTCTGTGATTTGCTTTATTCGTACATTTTAACAAAATGTACCATCTGTAATTTATTCACAATGTCTTCACACCGTATTGTATGCATACAGCATGTTTAAAATGGGGCTATTATGGATCATTTGTATTGATTATGTCTGTTGTACTGCCATGGGTGATTAGAGTTTTTGGCATAAACCTGCTCCCACCCAAAAAAAGGTGTTGTTGTCATTTTCACAAACAAGTGACAAATCAGTAAGCATATTGTTTTTCTGTGTTGGGTTTCGGATCAGTATAGTATCTCATCAACTTTGGGGTGGCCTCTTATTTTTGGATAAATCGTGATAACTTGGGTGTAGCCCTGTAGTTTGTCTAGCGTCACCATAAGGTTGAGATTTGTGGTCTTAAGAACACTGGATCACTGCCATTAAATCTACAGACATTTAGTGAGAATACATATGTTATGTGCTGTACTTAAATATAAATTCAAGTTGTGCATTTTAATCATACACTACCAGACAGAAGACTGGACACACTTTCTCATTCAGTGCTTTTTATTTGTTTGCATTATTTTCTACTTTGTAGATTAATGCTGACCATTGATACATTTTTGTTTACAACATAATTCCATATGTATTCTTTCGTAGTTTTGATGTTTTCAGTGTTAATCTACAATGTATGAAATAATTAAATCAAAATCATTGAATAAGAAGGTGCATCCAAACTCTTAACTGGTAGTGTATATTAAGGTTATAACTTTTTGAACTTTTTTTCCAAAATCAAAGTCCTGCATCATGATTGGATGAACTTTTTGGTATAATTGAAGAAACCAAACTCCATTTTAAACACTCTTTTAAAAAAGTCCCCCTGAAACAAAAAAGTAGTAAATACACATTATATGAAATGTGAAACCATGCTAAGTTATCACAAGGGTCATTACAAGTCAATATGACTGATAATGGATCAATGATAAGTTGTACTGCCATCATATTATACTGGAGTATCAGTTTCTATTCTTGCTTTCACTTTATAAGCCATGTCATTGGCTGTACCAAAAAGTTCATCCAATCATGATGCAGGACTTAGATTTTGGGAAAAAAAAGTTATAACCCTAGTGTATATACTTTATACGGTAATTCTACTCCACTGCATAATGTACATATTTAAAGCTGTTATAGCTACTCAAATGATGTAATTGACAAAAAATGTACTGTCATAAATTATTTAAAGACCCCCTCCACTGGAAATCAGGTTTTATACCTGGTCTTTATATTCTGGAAGACACATCATGAGGGAAACATACAGCCAACACCATAGCTTGAGAAATGCTACCTTGAAACTGCAGTATACCAGTGACTCACAAAGACAGACTCAGAGTTGTAGGGTTTCATACATGACAAACCTAAGGAATCAATCCTGTCAGTTTGCCAGGTGGGACTATCTGGATCATTGTATTTCTCCAGAAGTGGGTCCCAGCTTGAATAGGTAAGACTGAATTACTCCAGTGTTACAACTTCCCATTAGAAAGGTGTGCTTTGAGAGCTGTAGAGTATACCTGATGTGCTGCAGCAAGGGGCAGGTGAAGAGAGAGGTAGGACTTCATAGATTTGTGTATTGTAGTTAAATCAATCGTATAGTGTTACATTTCAGCTTTTTGTAGGGCAGGAAGGGCTTATTTCATTGGAAAAAAAAATATGAATATGTAACTGATACACAAAGATTTTTTTTTTTTTTTTTTTAGGGCTTAAATGGACAGGAACAGTAGTTCCAGTCTGTTAAATGTGAGGATTTGCAATAATTTTATGAAATGAGCAGGTCCTATGATTGGCATTTTTCACTATTTTAATAAGTTTTAACCAAACAATACTTTGATTAAATAAGGAACTTATCAGCAGATCACTCCATTAGAATGAATATTCTGTTAGCCTGTTTATGAAATTAGAAGAAAAATGTGCCCTCCTAAGATCAGAATGTTAGAATTCAACTCAAGGCATCACAGAGCCACCAGCATGACTGCAGGCTCTTGTTATTAACCTTGTGTAAATGTGTGCCAGACTCAGCCTGAAGCTATACTTCTGTGTAACTTTTCTCTTCAACCCTGAACCATTTTAAAAGTAAATGGAAGTAACAAGGTGAAAATGAAAGCCCAGCAGGATGCTAAATGTTCAAATTCTCTTCAAGTGTCTTTTAGCACTGTGTAAAGCGCTATATAAATATAATTATTTTATTATTATTATTATTATTATTATTATTAATATAAGGTGCTGAGAGTTGCAGAGAGGGTGATTCGCCAGGCTTCAACAAAGCAACCTCCAAAGGTGTCAACACTCACACACATCGTCCGGGAGGAGATTGGAACAGAGGATGTTTTTCTGTTTGGGGAACACATTGAAGAAACACAGTTTGGTATCGACAACCATCATTCCAGCTTGTTGTCATTGGTTGTGTCCATGTTTCTCAAGATAAGGCTGCACCATATTGCCAGACTTACTTATCTTGACCTGCAGAAAGGGAGCACAAGAAAGAAGCTCTGCAAAACAGTCCTCTTTCATTGGTTTTAGCTGTCAAACAGCGCTGAGTGGAGCGGGTGACCGGTCTAAGATGGCGGCCCCACCGCTCGTCAGCCACAATAGGCAGTAGCAGTCGATGTGGTGTCTACTCTTTATATATGTCTATGGTTGCACACGTTGTTTACCATGCCTGCTGTACATGGAAATAGACTAGTGTTAGCTCTCTGTGAGGCAAAGAAACGGCATCCAGACTTGGGGATTTTCCAGTGTAGTGTCTGAAACATGTTTGTTGTAATAGCCCGGACTTTGTAAGGTGTCTCGGTTTGAAGAGGGAGCTGTGTCCGCCCGCTCTGCACCAGTTTCTACCGCCAGGAGTGACCGTGGCTGTGGACTATCATCGTGGATTCTCTGTTCTCATGCAGAATTTGGATCGCCTGCCTTTTGATGTCAGTAAGATCTTTCCTTTAGGTATGTCTAGGAAGACAACTTCCAGAAGTGACACTGGACTGAGCTAACGTTGTGCACAATTCAACTAAGGGACTAAAAGCTGCAGCAAATCTGTTATCCTGGCCAGTTATTTGTTATTTTTTAAACGAAATTTTGGATGTGCTTTTGAGACATTTAAATAATAATGTTAGTATAACAAAGCAAGTTATTTGAGTCTGTGTGTCATTCTCTGTGTGAAATCACTCTCTTTCTACTTCCTAAGACTAAGAAGTTATTCATTGTACACACGTGGACAAAATTGTTGGTACCCCTCAGTTAAAGAAGGAAAAACCCACAATTCTCACTGAAATCACTTGAAACTCACAAAAGTAACAATAAATAAAATTTTATTGAAAATTAAATAATCAAAATCAGCCATCACTTTTGAATTGTTGATTAACATAATTATTTAAAAAACAAACTAATGAAATAGGGCTGGACAAAAATGATGGTACACATAACTTAATATTTTGTTGCACAACCTTTTGAGGCAATCACTGCAATTAAACGATTTCTGTATTTGTCAATGAGCGTTCTGCAGCTGTCAACAGGTATTTTGGCCCACTCCTCATGAGCAAACAGCTCCAGTTGTCTCAGGTTTGATGGGTGTCTTCTCCAAATGGCATGTTTCAGCTCCTTCCACATATGTTCAATGGGATTCAGATCTGGGCTCATAGAAGGCCACTTTAGAATAGTCCAACGCTTTTCTCTCAGCCATTCTTGGGTGTTTTTGGCTGTGTGTTTTGGATCGTTGTCCTGTTGGAAGACCCATGACCTGCGACTGAGACCAAGCTTTCTGACACTAGGCAGCACATTTCTCTCCAGAATGCCTTGATAGTCTTCAGATTTCATCGTACCTTGCACACTTTCAAGACACCCTGTGCCAGATGCAGCAAAGCAGCCCCAAAACATTACTGAGCCTCCTCCATGTTTCACCGTAGGGACAGTGTTCTTTTCTTCGTATGCTTGGTTTTTGAGTCTATGAACATAGAGTTGATGTGCCTTACCAAAAAGCTCCAGTTTGGTCTCATCTGTCCAAAGGACATTCTCCCAGAAGCTTTGTGGCTTGTCAACATGCATTTTTGCAAATTCCAGTCTCGCTTTTTTATGAGTTTTTTTCAGCAGTGGTGTCCTCCTTGGTCGTCTCCCATGAAGTCCACTTTGGCTTAAACAACGACGAATGGTGCGATCTGACACTGATGTACCTTGGCCTTGGAGTTCACCTTTAATTTCTTTGGAGGTTGCTCTGGGCTCTTTGGCTACAATTCGAACGATCCGTCTCTTCAATTTGTCATCAATTTTCCTCTTGCGGCCACGTCCAGGGAGGTTGGCTACTGTCCCGTGGGTCTTGAACTTCTGAATAATATGAGCCACTGTTGTCACAGGAACTTCAAGCTGTTTAGAGATGGTCTTATAGCCTTTACCTTTAAGATGTTTGTCTATAATTTTTTTTTCGGATGTCCTGGGACAATTCTCTCCTTCGCTTTCTGTTGTCCATGTTCAGTGTGGTACAAACCTTTTCACCAAACAGCAGGGTGACTACTTGTCTCCCTTTAAATAGGCAGACTGACTGATTATGAGTTTGGAAACACCTGTGATGTCAATTAAATGACACACCTGAGTTAATCATGTCACTCTGGTCAAATAGTTTTCAATCTTTTATAGAGGTACCATCATTTTTGTCCAGGCCTGTTTCATTAGTTTGTTTTTTTAAATAATTATGTTAATCAACAATTCAAAAGTAATGGCTGTTTTTGATTATTTAATTTTCAATAAATTTTTATTTATTGTTACTTTTGTGAGTTTCAAGTGATTTCAGTGAGAATTGTGGGTTTTTCCTTCTTTAACTGAGGGGTACCAACAATTTTGTCCACGTGTGTATATTCAGTTTTCTTTTAATTGTTCTGCAGTTGCTGTTGTACTGCTCAAACTTTCACAAATACTTATCAGTCTTCTCATCACAATAAAACATGGTGAAATATCTTAAGCTATTCACCAGTTGTGCCTCAGCCACATTCTTGACAAAGAATGTAACTATTGAGAAATGTCTTAACTGTGCAGGCGCTGTTGTAACTGTCTCTTTAAAAAAACAAACAAACATTAAGTATACATTTAAATTTATTAATGTATGCTTACAGTGAAGACAGACCAACTTGTAACAATCAATCTGTATAGTAGGAACTGCAGAATAATTTTTTGGAGCCCTCAATCTTATGTCCATGATGAAGCTGTCTGTCTGTCTGTACACACACACACACACACACACACACACACACACACACACACACACACACACACACACACACACACAATTCGCTCGGTGCATAACTTTACTTCCGTTTTACTTTCGCATTCTCGTGTGTGAACGTCTTTACTTCCGGACTGTTGAGATGGCGAAGTTTTTCACACGATGCCTCCAAGACCTGTCCAAGCTTACCATATCAGATGTCCACAGACTCATCCGAAAGGAGTGCTCTGCCCCCCGGAGTAAACGGGAAAAGGGGTACAAGATGTACCTGTCCAGTTTTATTGACAATTATGAAGGGAAGTTTGAGCAAGACAGCACTGTGCTAACGCTAAGCTAGCGGTAGCAATGAAGCTAACATTTGGGTTAGTTGTCCTCTACAGGTTTAAGGTTTGAAGAATTATTTTTTAACTTGTTGATAAGTGTGAAACAGTGTGTCTTGTCTAACTATCAGCAGAACACTGAACTATGTCTGAAAACATATTAAAGAGAAACGTTAACACAGAAGTATATTATTGTTACATATGTAAATACAAAATTAGGGGTTGTTAGTGCTTAACTAATGAACAATAAATTCAAATTTGTCAAATTTTTTTTGAAAACAGAAACTGAAATGTAAAGTTGAAATATAACTTACCAAAAAATATGATGCTGGGTTTACATAATTCACCCACGGAACGTTGGGTGTTGTTGTTGTGGTTCCACACGAACTGTTAGGTTGTTGCACTTCCTGTTATCAGTGCTTTTACGTCTACAAAACATTATTAAACGTATACCAGCGCAGGTTTGTGCTACTTCCACGCACGTTTTGGCGCCAAGGCAAGGAGGTGCCGTTCTCCTTGCAACTACGGTGCGGGGGGAAACACCAAGACCTGCGCTCAGTAGTGGCCGTGAGCGCAGGTCCGACAAACCGGCTGCTGTTGATCAAAGACACTCTCTCCGGGCGCAAATTCCTCTGCGACACCGGTGCCCAGAGGAGCGTGATACCAGCTTCGACGGACGACGCTGCTGGCGGAGCGCACTGGCCGCCGTTGACGTCTGCCAACGACACCCCCATCCGGACGTATGGCATGAGGACTGTGGACTTATGTTTCAATGGTCAGCATTTTACATGGGACTTCGTTACAGCTGACATCTCCTTTCCCCTCCTCGGTGCTGATTTTTTGTGCGCCCACGGGTTGCTTGTTGATGTCAAGAACGAGCGCCTGGTGGACGCGCTGACTTTCTCCTCCCTCGAGTGTGTCCATGACATGGGGACGTACGACGGTCTCTCCGGCTCGCTCTCCGAAGGGGACAGGTGCCAACGGCTGCTTGGTGAGTTTCCCGGCCTGACTCGGCCCACCTTTTCCGCCGCCGTGACTAGACACGGGGTTGAACACCACATCGATATCAAGGGGCGCCCCATCCATGCTAGGCCCCGTCGGATCAACCCGGAGAGGCTGGCGGCGGCCAAGTCAGAGTTCGCCAACATGGAGTGCCTTGGTATCATTCGTCGTTCGGACAGCCCGTGGGTCTCGCCGCTCCACATGGTCCCGAAGTCGGATGGTGGCTGGCGACCGTGCGGTGACTACCGTTGTCTCAACGACGCCACCACGCCTGACTGATACCCGGTCCCCCACATTCAGGACTTCTCTGGGCACCTGGCGGGAAAATCCCTGTTCTCCAAGGTGGACCTGGTACGGGGGTATCACCAAGTTCCTGTTCGCCCAGCAGACATTCCGAAGACAGCAGTGGTGACACCTTTCGGATTGTTCGAGTTCTTGAGGATACCTTTCGGATTTAAAAATGCAGCCCAGTCTTTCCAGCGGTTGATGGACTCGGTACTGAGGGACATGCCTTTCGTTTTCGTCTACCTGGACGATATCCTCATCGCCAGCTCCTCGGAGGAGGAGCACATGACACATCTCCGGGACCTCTTCACGAGGCTTGACCAGCACGGCCTCATTATTAACCCGGCGAAGTGTGTTTTTGGGGTGCTGTCCATCCAGTTCCTCGGACATCTCATCAACAAGGATGGGACCGCCCCCCTTCCGTCAAAGGTGGAGGCCGTGTCAGCTTTTCCCCACCCACGTTTGGCCCGGGGGCTCCAAGAGTTTCTCGGGATGGTCACGTTCTATCACCAGTTCATCCGCCAGGTAGCGCATGTCATGTGCCCACTGTACGAGGCCCTCAGGCACAAGAGCTCGAACCAGGACTTCGACTGGACAGCTGAGAGGATGAAGGCGTTCGAGGATACTAAGGCCGCACTGTGCCAGGCCGCCATGTTGGTCCACCCGTCTCCCGGCGCCCCGGTCGCCCTCACGACCGATGCGTCTGACTATGCCGTTGGCGCTGTGTTGGAGCAGTGGGTCAGGGGTGCCTGGCAGCCGCTCGCCTTTTTCAGTCGCCAGCTGGTCCCGAGAAAGCATAAATACAGCGCGTTCGACAGGGAGCTGCTCGGCGTCTGACTGGCCGTCCGCCACTTCCGTTTCCTTCTGGAGGGCCGTGAGTTTACGGTTTTTGCCTCGACTTCATCCATTGACGTGGCCCGGGCGTTCATCGGGGCATGGGTCGCATGCTTCGGAACCCCCTCCGACCTCTCCTCGGACCGGGGTGCACAGTTTATCTCGGAGATCTGGAACACGGTCGCTGACGGCCTGGGGGTCAAGCTGCACCGCACTACTGCCTATCATCCCCAGGCTAATGGGCTGTGCGAGCGGTTCCATCGCTCAATGAAGACTGCCCTACATGCCAGTTTGAAGGACGGCAACTGGGTGGACAAGCTCCCCTGGGTCATGCTCGGCCTCAGGACCACCCCAAAGGAGGACCTGCAGGCCTCGTCGGCCGAGCTCGTCTATGGACAGGTGCTGCATGTGCTGGGGGACTTCATTCCAGAAGCCACGGCCCCTTGGTCTGCAGCCAGGTAGCAGTCCTCCCTGCTGGAGGCCGCAGGTGCTTTCGCCCCGTCTCCATGTCGCAGCACAGCACCCCTGGCTCCCGGGTGCCTCCCGGCCTGTGCTCGGTGGGTTTCGTGTTTATCCGCCATGATGCCCACCAGGGCGTCCCCCCTACGACGGCCCGTTTAGGGTCCTGCGGCACGGGGATAAGAGCCTGGCCGTGGACATTGGTGGTAGGCCAGAGACTGTTTCCATCGACAGGGTTAAGCCTGCCCACATGGACGTTTCCGGACCATTGGAGTTGGCTCATGCCCCGCGCAGGGGCCGCGCCCCTCTGCCCCGCCCCGCCCCTTCCTCTTCGAGACCGTTGCCTCCCGGCCCGGTGGACTGTCCTGTTATGCCTGCCACCCCCCCCCCTCCCCGCCTCTACTGTCTGTACCCATCGGCACATGGACTTTGACTATGGGTGAATTCTGGGGGGCTTGTGTGGTGGATTTACGTAATTCACCCACGGAATGTTGGTTGTTATTATTGTGGTTCCGCATGGACTGTTAGGTTGTTGCACTTCCTGCTATGAGTGCTTTCACGTGTACTGAACGTTATTATTCATTCTCTGAATGTCAGTAAAGAGGTTAGCTCCTGTGTTTGACACTCCGCCTCCGACTCCTTTTCTTCGGTGCTACAATGCGGTCAAAAAATGTGAATGCTCGAGTGATCTGAGTATCACGTGACGCGGTGGGTGAAGATGGCTGCCTGAGCGGGAGCTCCAACTAGCATCGCCAAATATGCTCTACATTCATTTTTACGCATAGTTATAGAATCGTGTCTTGCTCATAGAAACTCTCTTGATTAATCAGAATGGCGAAGCATCTGAAAAGCGGGGACATTAAGAAACATTTGAGGTCTCAAAACCCACAGAATGATTGTGACAGCAGCATGTTGGAGAGCTCCGAAGCTACACAGGTGGGACAGGATATTGCTAACATATTTGCTGCACTGCAAAAGTATCCAGTGATTTGGTCGGTCTTGAAGAAATTCGCCGAACCACAACTTCTGTTGAGGCTAAACTTTCTGCATTAATTACGCGCATGGTGGAGGTCGAAAAGAGGGTGGAGTGGCTGGAGGACGCAGATAAAATGATGAGCGCATCGCTGGAAGCTAACCCACTAGCCACCAAAGTGGACGTAGAGGACCTCCGTGATGAACTGGAACAATTGGAGAACCACAACCGGCGAAATAATCTATGTTTTGTAGGCGTCCCAAAAGGCAAAGAGAGTATGGGAGATATGGCAGCATTTATACAGAAACTACTGGTGTCAATCCTCAAATGGGACAACACCAGAGGTGGGTTGAGTAGCCAAAATTTGTACTCAAGTAAGAGTAATGTTACTTTAGAAAAATTTGACTCGAGTAGAAGTAAAAAGTAGTTATGTGGCACCCAGGACTTATAGACTATTAAAAAGACACCCCTCAATATTTTTTTATGTTTAAACAGCATTGTTTATGCTGTTTAAATCGTTGATCACTCGCCCACATTCACCTGTTTGTGTTAAAGTAATTTCTGGTGTAATAACGAGTTTCGCTAGTAGATGGCAGTAGTGGGTAAACAGACTGACCATGCGAGCTCAGGCGAAGAAGCCAGTGTTGCCAACTTAGCGACTTTCTCGCTAAATCTAGCGACTTTTCAAAGCTTCTAGTGACTTTTTTTTTGTCAAAAGCAACTAGCAACAAATCTAGCGACTTTTTCTGCCGTTTTGGAGACTCTAATAGGAAAACTCGGCTCATTCTGCAGTTACTGTTCTCAACAAGCAGCAGGTGCTGCTGTGAGCTTCTCCCCATCCCAGAGCACAGGCTGTCAGTCCAGTAACCCCGCAGCAGTCTCAGTGAGGGGAGGGGGAGACCCACATCACTCCACAGCCAGATGATAGATGAATCGCGCATGCGCAGTCCCTACAGATCCCATCCAGACTTACGGAGCCATATAGACGAAAATGTTTCTTCACTGTCATGCTAAAATAAACCACAGCATTTAGCCTCTAGTACAAAAACATATTTTGATTGTTTTACACTCGCTTTTTGGTCTATTCCACAATGTTATTCCTCTCTCCTACAGCGTTGATTACAATTACATGCAAACTGGTGAAGCCGGGTTAAATCAGACACCAATACTTCAAATTAAATTTATGGGGGTTCTTTGTTTCCCAATTTATTTTACATATAAAACAAAGTACTCAATGAAAGGTGGTTCACAAAACCTGTGGCGCAATATTATAAGAACCAGTACCAGAAACAGTACTACAACCATAAAAGAACAGAAGCCTACAAGAAACATGCAGCTGTGGCACCTAGCACACGGATGATTAGCACCAGCGGCACACGTGCAGTGTTTTCATTCTCTAAGCATCTGTACTCATTTTCTTACTCTCCCGATCCACGACTGTCTCTGTTACCACAACTTCCGGTATCATACACTTTGACCTCAGAACTACCGCCAGTAAAACAATCACAATACGCCCCCTGCTGTCCAAACCAAAAATCAGCAGAAGAGCCACAAACAGGGATTTCAGTGGATTTCAGTTAATTTGAATGTCTCTGTTTATCACCTGGTTACACTGGGAAATATGCAAATTAGGCGATGACGTCATTTAGCGACTTTAAGGACAGCCAACCATAGATATACCAGATGCCTCACCGGCCAGTGAGCGATGCGTCAGTGCGCCGCCATCTTGGAACGGGAGCAAGCGGGAGTAAACAAACCAGCGATAAGCGTGTTTATCACACACCGATTGCCAAAAAACTCAAAATGCCACAGTCTTGTGCGGCCTGGGGCTGCACAATACAACGCAACCCAAACACAAGGGCACAAGGAATCACATTCCACAAGTGAGTATGCCCTTTCCATTGAACTTTTCACAGATTTCACCAGATATTGTAGCAGAAACCCATGGTATGATACCAAGACGTTGTCAGTCTGTGGCTATATCTTTGGATAAGTGCACACAGAGATGGCAAATTGGGTTTCAGAAATAAACTCATACTGAACTTAGAAAAGGATATATTGTTTTTGATGAGCAGTTAATGAAATCAATATTATATCTAGCTTTATTTCATGCAGGCATGGAACACAAGTAATTTGAAGAATTTAGGCATGGTTCCAACTTTGTGCTTGCTATGTGCTGTTATTGTTGTTCCCTTTTTTCTCAGAGTGAGGAAAATCTATGCCTGTGAGTACTGAATTACTTACCGTTTGTGTTATTGAATTGAGCAAGTACGATGCTATTGAGTTTGATCTTGTACTATTTTCCGCGACCGCAATGCTAACCGTTAGCGTGCCAATGGGTTTTCCCATAGGAATTAGCATCAAGCTAGCGGACTTTGTTTATACGCGTATAATTGTTCAAAGATGTTAATCCCATATGGAAATGCGGCACAAAAAAGGAATAATCAGTAGACTAAATAAATAAAACTTAGAAGCTGCTTATCATGCTGATCAGAGAAACCTGACATCACAACAGGTCAACACACAACCCGGTCTCATGGGGATTCGTGAAACTGTGACGTAACTTTTTGTTTCGGTTTCGTGCGCACCAACACAATGTCGTCATGTTTTTCGTGCAGCTCACCACGAACGAAACCCGCTGTGGTAATCACATCTGAAAGTGGTTTATACCGGCGGATTCATGATGATCTAAGCTGTCCATCGGCGTTTGCGGCCGCCACCGCGGCCGCTGCCGTGGCCGCCGGACATTCTTTAAATTCCTATGCGAATTCGTCGGATTCATGACGATCTAAGCTGTCCATCGGCGTTTCGGCCGCCGCCGCGGCCGCCGGACATCTGGCCGCCGGACATCTGGCCGCAGCGGCGGCCGGAAACGCCGATGGACAGCTTAGATCGTCATGAATCCGACGAATTCGCATAGGAATTTAAAGAATGCCTGGCGGCTGCGGCTGCGGCTGCGGCGGCGGCGGCCGCAAACGCCGATGGACAGCTTAGATCGTCATGAATCCGCCGGTATAAACCACTTTCAGATGTGATTACCACAGCGGGTTTCGTTCGTGGTGAGCTGCACAAAAAACATGACGACATCGTGTTGGTGCGCACGAAACCGAAACAAAAACTTACGTCACAGTTTCACGAATCCCCGTGAGACCGGGTTGCAACACAACAAACAGTTGCACGAAAAGGGTCCCTAAAACTTGTTGTGCTGATTGACACCATCTCTTTGGGAGTGTAATCAAAAGACGACCTCGTAAGCTTTCAAATGAGCCATACCATGTCGAAATCTATGCATTACAAGGAAAGTTATGAGCGGAAAACTGTGTCTGTGTAATGGTCTCGCATATACCAAACGTTGGTTGTTTACAACTTCACTCCCGTTCCAAGATGGCGGCGCACTGACGCATCGCCAGCCTATGCTGGACAGTGGCGTGAGGCATCTGGTATATCTATGCAGCCAACAGCGACTTTCCTTACTGAGGAGTTGGCAACAGTGGAAAAAGCTCTGTTCAGCCAAGCTGTCTGCCGTTGGTCAAGCAGAGAAGCCACTACTGACACAAAACTGTCATTTTCTGTGATTACAGGTGAGTTGAGTGCACAAGCATTATATAGGGTGATATCAGCTAAAATGGGCCACTTTTTGGTAAATTGCTTGAAGCACTAACAAAAAACACTGTATTCTATTAAAATGTGGTTTTATGGCTAGTAATGGTTGTTTTCTTTTAATTTTGCATTGAAATTATCAAGTAAACAGGATTATTAAGTTCCTACAGGTCTTGATACGTCAGCTGTGCCAATTTTTTTACACAAGCAAAGTTCAGGTAAAATGGGCCAGCTGATCAGGTAAAATGGGACGCTTATCAGGTAAGTTGGGCCAGTCCAACTGCAAAGGGATAGTCATCAATTTTTATTGTAAAAAAAACTGTCAATATGGCAACATACTGTGTAAGAACAATTTAATAATATCAGGACAATTCATTACATTGTAAATGATTAACTGATCTGCTCATGGCAAATGTATTGAATCCACATGGCACTGTGAACTTGGGTATAAAACACATAAATAATGATTAAAAAAACAACTGCAACCTACTAGGCCTACAAATGGGATGAATGCAAACACTGAACCTCAATAATATCTAAATAGTCAAAATTTTAAAATGTGTGTGTGTGCTTGGGTAGGTACATATCTCATGGCCTAGGCTACTTAAACCACAAATTTAATTACAGTCCTGACAGGTGAAGCCGTCATCATAGATGCCGTTCTCTTTGGCACAGCTCTCATGGCACCAGATTGAACACTCTAGACACTTGATCCATTCCTATGTTGTCCTATCCTCCAACCACTGGTTACATTTTTCTGGCCTTCCATTTCCTCCTTGCTTCATCCTTCTCTCTTTTCCTCTCTGGTCCTTGTTCCTCCTCTCTTCATCTATTCTCAACTGTTCTCTCACTTTCTGTCTCCTCTGCTTATCTCCTTTCTTCCTCCATCTCTCAGTCCCTCTCTCTTTTCCTCTCACTTGCCATACTCACTGCAGATAAAGTCAGTGGATTGTTACTAAAAACACTGATCATCATCATTTTTAGGCAGATGCATCCTTTTCACATAAATGCCTACTCCATTCCCTTCAAATGTGTACATGTGTGCATGTGTGACTAACAAGAAGGGTGGCCCATTTTAGCTGAAACCAGGGGGCCCAACTTACCTGAATAGGTTCAGCTAAATTGGGCCACTAACAAAAACGTCAATCTTTGGGAAAAAAATGTCAAAATACCAAACTTTAAGCATTATTTCTGATAGGTGACATCAAGACAGATATTATACATCAAAAAATTTATATATACATATTTCTTTAATTGACTTATCATCCTTATAAGTTTTATCAGAAATTCTTATGCCAGTCCACTCACCACGCAGTTTTCTGGTGCAGTGTGGATTTGAATCTTATTTCCGCCCACAAAAACAACCACAGACCAATAAAATTTGTTGTTTCATGTTAAGTACAGTTGTGGCAAACATTTGAGACCATTTGCTGTCATTGGCTCTAAAAATCAGAGGGGCTAGGACATCCAAAGCTTGAATGACCCATTTTACCTGATGGCCCAACTTACCTGATATCACCCTAGTGAACATTATAAGATGTTTTTGCATGTTCAGGTTAAAGTTTTATGTGTCTAAAGTAGATTTGGTAATTGTTATGAGTGTTTAAAGTTGTCCCAAACTGGCGCTAGCTTAATGCTAACTCATTAGCATCTCCACAGCGTTATGGATAAACATTACGCAACTTTTCTGTTTATAAATGATTTATTATCTGGTACAAATGACATCTATATTTGAGAAACATGTTCAGTGCTACAAATAATCAGAATAAGACTGAAGTTGTGAATTTATTGGTATTTGCCAAGTTCATTGTTTTCCATGTATTTCTGTTTGAAAGCGAAATGTAACAGAGACTGTTTAAATTACTGTGGAATTACTAGAGTGTAGTCAGCTTAGTAATAAGCAAAGAAGAAGCTCAGTTCAGCCAAGCTGTCTGCCGTTGGTCAAGCAGAGAAGCCACTACTGACACAAAACTGTTATTTTCTGTGATTACAGAATAAAGTCATCCTGTTACATGAAAGTCAGCTGCGTCTGTTATTACGAGTGTAACAGTTATCTAAAAAATTACTTGAGTAAGAGTAAAAAAGTACTTGGTGAAAAAGCTACTCAAGTATTGAGTAACAGAAACATCCGATTTATTTGTCTTCTGTGCATGAATTCAATCAGACATACAATATAAATGTAAATTCAATAAAGTGTATATTCAGGTAAACCTCTTTGACTGAAATGATAATAAATTAAGTCTTTATATGAAAAAATATGCAAAAAAGAAATTATATTCCAAGAAACACACTCTTGCCAGCGTTGCAGGTTTCAAGCATTTTATTTTTAAAATATACTTTAACCCTTTAGGCGCCAGAGATTTTTCAATAAAATATTCAGTTTTGATATCATTTTTTCTAAAGATTGTAACTTGAAAATGGTTGGAGATAAAGGCAAACTGTAAATGAGAAAAATCATCAGTATGACCCAAAGTTTGTGATGGGAGTAAATTCACTCATCTAATTTGCATATTATGACGTCACCAGGCGGCGGACATATGGATTACATAACTTTATTGATGTTTATTGATCAAGATGGCATTGTTTGGCTCATAATTTGTCAGATCCCTGTCTCCACGATACCAACAGGCTTATCAAAATGTCTGATCAACTTGTGAAACTCTTCCTCATCTGTCAAGCAAACCCAGGCATCATCATCATCATATACGACGGGGCCGTGAACGCCACTGCAGCCTTCACCGTTATTATCAGTGCATTTTCTCCCGTGTCTGTTGCTATTTCCGCGTTTTTTTTCAACCCCCGCTATCCCCCTCATCATTAGCGGTGTTTTGACCACCCCTGCTACACCCACCACGTCCCCTCCTGCCACTCCAGACCCCGTGAAGCAAACCATCGGCTCCACTATGTGGTGCTTGTGGACTGTCATGGCACACTGACCCGCTGCCGTTACGCACAGACGCAGTGTCACTTTCTCTCTCACTGGACGACTGAACATCTTCATCAGAGGGTGAATATTCCTCTTCAGAATCTGAGTAAGCCATTACTTGACAAAGTACTGTAACAGACTGAATTTCAGGTTAGAAATGTGTTAAGTTAAAGACAGTTGAGGAGTTATGGAGTTACGTGAGGTCAGTGAAGGCACCGGCTGGAAAAGGGTGAGATTATCGTTATTGTGGCCATGTTCTGGCTATATTCTCGCGTGTGTGGGAGAGTTTGTTTTGGCGGAAAAAGACAGGACGAGAACTGAGGTTAGACCCTGTTGTTGTGTCGCTGGCGTTGGCTACGGCCTACAGTAGCTTGTGTTAAGCTGTTAATAAAGCCCATGAAAAGTTGGGAAATGTCTCATAGCATCACTGAGAGGAACGCTACAACTGGTGTCAGAAGTGCCGGACATTTCGCCTACGAGTGTGACTTCGCTACGTGCTAGCTGGCGGCTAACCACGGCTACCTTCTCGAGCGTCTGTGTGGCTGGGTGGAGTATGTTGCCTGTGCTGAAGAAGGAGGAGGAAGGCAGTGAGATGGACCGCTACGGTGTGGCTGCAGCTCAATTGACGGCGGAGCACCGAGGGAGGGTGAGAGACATGGCAAGGACAGTCGCTGCGGAGGCTGGTTTGAGTTCACCACACCGACCTGGCGTTAATAGTGGCCGGCGTATGGAGAAGGCAGGGGCCGCTGATGCATCACTGAATGCTACGGTCCACGGAGCAGCTGCCCCGCTCACCATAAAGACACCCAGGTATGATGGGAAGGCAGACTGGGAAGCCTTTCATGCACAGTTTGAACTTTTGGCTCATGCCTCTGGCTGGTCGACTAAGGATAAAGCCTTACAGTTAGCCATGTGCCTCAGTGGGGATGCACTGACAAGCCTGTTGCTTCTGAGTCCAGATGAAAGACATGATTATGGGGCTCTAGTTGATGCCTTAAAGAGGCGATTTGGACAGTGTTCGGCAGCCACCCTGCTCCGCTCTGAATTGTGTAGCCGGCGTCGACAACCAGGAGAGCCTCTGAAAGAGCTAGCCAACGACATTGAGGGGCTTGTACGCCGCACCTATGCTCACATGCCCCCCGCCATACAGGGTGAGTTGGCCAGGGACCAATTTCTGCAAGCCCTGCTACCGGCTGATCTGCGTGTACAGACCCTACTGGCCCACCCCAGCTCCCTCCAAGAAGCTGTGGAGTTGGCAACTGAAAGGGAGTTATTGTTAGCTGCAACTTTAAAGACAAAGGAGGAGACACAGCCAAAGGTGAGAACAGCAAGTGTTGTAGAGACGGCTGAACCGACCTGGGTGGCTGAACTGACGCAGTTGGTGCGTGCTGCTACAGTGAATGAGGGGCTGCCCCGAAGACCCCGTCAAAGATTGTGTTGGGGGTGTGGCCAGCCTGGCCACATTATCCGTAACTGCCCGAAAACTGCTGCTGAGCAGGGAAACGGGGTGGGGACATAGGGACAGCAGCATAACTGGGACGACGCGGACCCCGAACGTTCTGTCCCCCCAACTGCCAAATATTATGCAACAGCCTGACCAACCCCCACCAGGAGACGCTGTGGATGGGGAGCTAGAGAGGGTGGTGATGCTGGGCAGGACCTGGGTGGGGGACTGTTGGTATGCCCCACTGACCATTGGGGGGGTCACCTGCTCTGCATTGGTGGACACTGGCTCATCAGCAACACTTTTGAAACCTGAGGTGGTGGATGGACTGACCCCTATCTCCCCTACACTGTTCAAGCTCCAGACAGTTACGGGTGAGCGAGCACCCATGGTGGGTGAAACAGTTGTGACCCTGGGGGTGGGAACGAAATCAGTGCACTGTCCTGTGTGGGTCGCGGCCCTTGATGACTGTATACTGGGGTTGGATGTTTTGGGGGCTTTGGATTGTGTTATCAATACCAAAAGAGGGACTCTCACCCTTTCAGAGGGTGATGTTATCCAGATGCACAAACGCCTCCCTCAGCAGTGTTTCCCCATGGCGCACACCGTTACAGTGCTGGCGGCAGAAGCAGGGACTGAGACAGTCTTCCACGATGCCCCTCCCCCCAAGCAGGCTCGACCATCCCCTGGTATGAGTCCTTCAGACATGCTGCACGCTCCACCTCACATCAGAAGCCACCCCCCTGCACCCGGCCTGGAGCCCACTGTGACCCCACAGCAACTGGCCTGCCCTCAGCCGTCTGCCCAGGACAGGAGGTCTGTGGCGGTACAGGAAGTCTGGAAAAAGAACTGTGATGGTCTGTTGCCCAGAGAGCAGGGGCTGCTATGGCAGCTGTTGTTCGAGTTCAGAGATTGTTTCTCACTGTCGGAAGATGATGTTGGCCACACGGACCTCATTCAGCACAACATCGACACTGGTAATGCACAGCCCATTCGGATGAGACCCAGGCGGTTACCCCTGGCCAGACAGGCAGCTGCCGACAGAGCGTTAAAGGAGATGCAGCAAGCAGGACTAATTGAGCCCTCTGACAGCCCCTGGGCCTCACCTGTTGTTATGGTCCCCAAGAAGCAGAAGGATGATTGGCGGTTCTGTGTGGACTTCAGGCCCCTAAACAAAGTGACCAAGAAAGACTCCTATCCACTTCCCCGCATAGATGAGACCTTGGATGTTGTTACTGGGTCCACCTGGTTCTCCTCCCTTGACCTGCGTAGTGGATACTGGCAGGTCCCCCTAGCCCCAGAAGCCCGACAAAAGACCGCCTTTGTTACCAGTAGAGGCCTGTGGCAGTTTAAGGTCCTTCCGTTCGGCCTCTGCAATGCCCCAGCGACCTTCGAGAGACTGATGGATAAGGTGCTGGCTGGCATTCCTCGGGAAGAGTGTGTCGTGTATCTGGACGACATTTTAGTCCACGGCGGATCCTTTGATGAGGCGCTGGAGGCCTTGAGACGTGTCCTGGAGCGAGTCGTAGCAGCTGGACTGAAACTGCACCCACAGAAATGCTGCTTTATGAGGTGTGAGGTCACATTCCTGGGGCACAGACTTGGGGATGGCGGAGTAGGCACCGTAGCAGAGAAAGTGAAGGCAGTGGAGGAGTGGCCCACTCCCTGCTCTGTCTCTGATCTGAAGAGCTTCCTCGGCCTCGCTTCTTACTATAGGAGGTTTGTGAAGGGGTTTTCCTGTGTCGCTGCACCCTTGTTTCACCTACTGCGGAAAGGGGTGGAGTTTGTCTGGACTGAAGGGTGCCAGTCAGCATTCACCGCCCTTCAGAAAGCCCTTGTGGAGGCGCCTATCCTGTCTCCACCTGACCCCTCCCTGCCCTTCGTCCTGGATACAGATGCCAGTGGCGCTGGCTCAGGTGCTGTGTTGGCTCAGGTGACACCGGAGGGTGAGAAAGTGGTGGCTTATTTTAGCAGGATGTTTAACAAGGCAGAACGACGCTACTGTGTTACTAGGCGAGAGCTGCTCGCAGTTGTGAGTGCCATCAGACATTTCAAATACTACTTGGGGGGCCTCCACTTCACAGTAAGAACTGACCACTCAGCTCTACAGTGGCTGATGTCATTTAAAGAGCCTGAGGGGCAGCTGGCACGCTGGATCGAGGAGCTGCAGTCCTATGACTTCACCGTGCTCCACAGACCAGGGACGCAGCACGGCAATGCAGATGCCCTGTCCCGCCGCCCCTGCCTACCTGAAGGCTGCAGCTACTGTGAGAGGAGGGAGGCCTGGACAGAGGCGGAACCACTGTCTGTGGTGAAATGTGAAGCGGTGGGTCCGGATGGACAGAAGGCCAAACAGGTAGCTGTGGCAGTGGGAGAAGAGGAATGGGCTTGCAGACAGGAGGAGGACACAGATATCAAACCAGTGCGCACATGGGTGGAGTCACAGCAACGACCGTCCTGGGATGCAGTTGCCATGACCTCTCGTGTCACGAAGGGTCTCTGGTCGATGTTTGAGACCCTGCGGTTGTGTGGTGGGGTGCTACAGAGGGGGTGGAGAGAGCCAGCTACAGGAGCTATAAGGTGGCAGGTGGTGGTGCCGAGAGGCCTACGGAACATCGTTCTACAGGCAATGCATGGGGCCCCAGGTTCAGGACACTTTGGGGTCGCTAAAACCCTCAGCCGACTTCGACAAGGGTTTTACTGGGGCCAGCAGAGACGGGATGTGGAGGACTACTGCCGCCGCTGTGACAGCTGCACAGCACGCAAGGGCCCCACCGACAGATCTCATGCCACCTTACAACAGTTTCCCACTGGGTCCCCTATGGAAAGAGTTGGGATCGACGTCCTCGGACCATTTCCTCGCACAGACAAGGGCAATCGCTACATCCTCACTGCTATGGACTACTTTACTAAATGGCCAGAAGCGTATAGCCTACCAGACCAGGAGGCCGAGACAGTGGTAGATGCTCTGGTGGAGGGGATGTTCAGCAGATTAGGGGTCCCTGAGGCCATCCACACTGATCAGGGCAGGAACTTTGAATCTCGTGTGTTTGCCTGTATGTGTGAAAAGCTGGGCTCGCATAAGACTCGCACCACACCACTTCACCCCCAGAGCGACGGGCTGGTGGAGAGATTCAATCGCACACTGGCACAGCAGCTAGCCATTGTGACAGCCAAACACCAACGTGACTGGGACGCCCACCTACCTTTGGTGCTGATGGCGTACAGGTCTGCAGCCCAGGACTCCACCTCTTGCTCCCCGGCCCTTCTGATGCTGGGCAGAGAGATCAGAACTCCAGCAGAAATGATGGTTGGCAAACCGCCCGATGCCTCAGTGGACTCTCCGGGCCCCGAATATGCCAGGAAGCTCCAGGATCATTTGGAGTCTGCTCATGAGTTCGCTAGAGACCGACTGCTGAGTGCTGGGGCGAGACAGAAGAGGAATTATGACGTGTGTGCCAGAGGGAGACACTTCACAGCTGGAGAGTTGGTGTGGGTTTATAACCCACAGCGGAAAAAAGGCAGGTGCCCGAAATTGGACAGCAACTGGATCGGCCCCTGTAAGGTCCTAGAGAGGCTGGGGGAGGTGGTCTATAGAATCCAGATGCCTCCAAATGGAAGGAATGTCGCTCTTCATCGTGACCGACTGGCCCCATACCGGGGCTGTGCGGCTCCACAAACACCGAGGGACAGAAGACGGAGACCAGGGGATGTCACCTTGAGCCCCGGCAGCAACTTGGACACGGCAAACACCCCACAGCAGGTCGGGCCATCTCCCTCCTCCCCTTACCGATACCCCTCCCTGGTTTCGGCTCCGGAGGCAGCCTCCTCTACCCAAATGCCTAGGACACAACGGCCCAGGAGGGCCCGCAGGCTTCACCCACGGCTGAGAGACTTTGTTTGCCCCCTCGGGGACGAGGGACTTTGAAGGGGGGGGTAGTGTAACGGACTGAATTTCAGGTTAGAAATGTGTTAAGTTAAAGACAGTTGAGGAGTTATGGAGTTACGTGAGGTCAGTGAAGGCACCGGCTGGAAAAGGGTGAGATTATCGTTATTGTGGCCATGTTCTGGCTATATTCTCGCGTGTGTGGGAGAGTTTGTTTTGGCGGAAAAAGACAGGACGAGAACTGAGGTTAGACCCTGTTGTTGTGTCGCTGGCGTTGGCTACGGCCTACAGTAGCTTGTGTTAAGCTGTTAATAAAGCCCATGAAAAGTTGGGAAACGTCTCGTAGCATCACTGAGAGGAACGCTACAGTACTTTGTCAGCTTTGACCAGACCTCTCTGTATGGTGAGTTTTCTCGCTCTAAATGTGCCGTCTTGCGCTCTGTTACGCTCCGACGACGAGTCTCATCTCCTCGGTTTTCAAACTCTGTGAACTCCTACCCTTATGGAACAATAATATATTGTAATATATAGGAAAATATATTGCATTATATTAAATAATATATTTCCATATATGGTCAATTACTGGTTATATTTTTCAGTATATTGCAATATATGTATGGACCATATATGGCTATATATATATATATATATATATATATATATATAGATATAGATATAGATATAGATATGCCACATATAATGCAACGAAGACAAAAAATCCATATATTTTTACATGTAATTTTATTGTCACAAGTTTACTTTAAACTGGTATTCATCTCTCTGTCTTTGCAAAGTTTTTAATACATCAAACTATGTGTGATAGTATAGGTAAAGACCACTGTATCAAAAATGACTAATTTGATTAAAATTTAAGTAATATATGAAACATATACTTCAATGTGTCCATAAAGGTCCAAAATTCTTGACATATTCAGGAAAGTGAAGGCATATATACATTAAATTACAGATTTCATACAGTTTGACAAAAAACTTTTCAATGTCTGTACATGTTAGGAACATAAATGTGACGTAGATAAACCAGATATAACGTTTGCCCTTATTAACATTTCAGTCCTCTACACTGGCTCTTGGAGGTATACCTGTATAGAGACTTGCATATTGTGGCAGATCAATTAGCATGCATTTTCCTTTGAACATTGTCACATCAAATATCTGTTTCCTGCCACACAATACTCTTTTCAGGCCAACTACATTTTCTACATTAAGGAATGTACTGTGTGATCTATCATACACTCTTCCAAGAGCAAAGCACTTTGTGTTTCCTTGTTGCTCTACTACAATGTAGTAGTAAACAGTGATTATGTGTCCATTCTGTAACAACACTGGGAAACTGTTCCTTTTCACTACTCTGGTGAACTCTTGTGAGTAATACAGGTGTCCTCTGACTAGAAGGCGACTACATATTTTCACAACCGTATCCACACTGACTGAAAGTTGCTCTCTCATGGCCAGTATCTCTTCACTTGTTAGTTTCCTGGAATAATGCAAGCCAAGGATAACAACCTGATCTGACACTCTTTCAAACTGTTTCAGTTTCTTTTGTCCAGTTAACTGGTTGTACAGCTGGACACATTCAGGCACAGCATTTCTCAGTGCATCATTCTTCAGAAGAGGCAATACCTGTCTGTATGTGAATTCCTTCATTATCTGCAAAGGAACACACTGAGTGCCATGAAACATTTTTAGCAACTCCCCATTAAATGACTCAAAAATATATCCTGAATGTGCCCACAAAGGTCCCCAGTTCTTTACAGATTCTGGCAAATGAAGACATAAATGTACATTAAATGACACATTCTCCTTTCCATAAAGTGCTTCAAATTGTTTGACAAAATCTACAACAAGTTTTTCACATCTTTTTAACTCCTCTGTTGTAATAATATATTTGCATAGTAAGAACATGAATGTGACAACAGTTAACCAGTGCTGGTAAAAAACCCGGGGCAGAATTCCTTTTAGAACAAAGATGCTGTAAAACAGCAACCAGTTCTGCCATTCACTGGCCTTCCAAAACCTCCTCTGCTGAAGAGATCGAGGCACTCTTGTTACATTGCAAGGAGGCTTAATCAGTAGGAGCTGTTCATCAAGCTCTGCCACTCTGTTCCCAATATAATATGGTTTCTCATATAATATGGTTACTCACAAGAGTTCACCAGAGTAGTGAAAAGGAACAGTTTCCCAGTGTTGTTACAGAATGGACACAGATCACTGTACAGCCACATGCTTGCCAACTGCCGAACCAGACCAAGGTGTACATTATGCATATGGTCTGGAGGCATGCTATCTATGACGTCAAAGTGTGGAATGTTTATAAGACATGTAGGCCCTTTAACACCCCTCACCGATTTTGTGGTACGCAGAGCCTCCCTGGCATCGTTTACGGTTGAAGTGTGGTCCCTTTTTGGAACATCTTTGTATGGGTATGCCCTAACAGTACCATTTCCCTTTTGAACTTGTTCACCAGGATGTAGACAGAGGCTGCATCCGTACTGGCCATTAAACTGGGTCATGTTCTGTAGGATAGGCCTGGCAACTGAATCACACATCATTAGAGCTGTCACAACTCTACACTGTTCCAAAATGCCATTTATTTTCAACTTGAAACCTCCAGTTAACAACTTCTGACACTCGAGAGTGAATGGTTTTAAAAATGTGTTCACGTTTGGCTTTTTGCTACCAAACCACAAGCCAAAAAGTAAAACATTTTGTTTGCGTATAGGATAAGGAAGCTCATTTACAGTCCCTTGTAATGGCCAAATACTGTGCAGTGATGATTTAAATACAGGTACTCCATCACAGTTGAGTGTTAAGGAGTATCCATGCAGACAATCAAGTAGGCCTCCGTTTCTGCTCAGGTTATGGTACATTTTACCACTATGTATGTCATCATAATGTTCTGAGGTACAGTCTCCATTTCCTGATTTGAGGCAAGCTGCAATATCTTCTCTTTGAAGAAGGCATTTAAGCTGTGTTTGTATTGGTAAGTATATAAAGAAATTCCCATTTTTCAGTGAGCTGTTTTTATCCCACTTCGTTTTGCACACAGCACACTGCCCTTCACTAACTTCGTCACCAATGTAATACTCACAATTTGGACAGTATATGTGACATTGCAAGTGACCTTGTATTGGCTTAAGTTCTTTTAAGAACAGATGCTTGGAGGATGACAGCGTGTTTTCTGGACAGTGAATATTAATCAAATCTAGAAGATCAGAGAGGGCTACACCTGTGAGCCCATGTCTCAAAACAAATGACAGTATAAGTAAAAAACTCTGAGCTTTGGTCAGCCGTGAACCAGTGTAAAGTGACTCTTCGTCTACGTGAGCAAAGTTTTCATCATGGACATCTCCCAAATATGATTGCTCATTTACAGACTCCTCCATACTGTCTTTATGCATGAGGGAAAATTGTTCTCCACTGCTAAGACTGGAGTTTGAGTCACGAAAAGACTGCCTTGATTCAGACACATCGATACAAACACTGTTGTCCACCTTATCAGAACTTAAGTTACTTGACCGTGATGCTGGATTCAAGTTTGGCAGAGCACTGAATTGAAGATCACACTCTGAGGAAGACTCATCCTCAGACAAGAGCGGGGATCCAGGGTATATGGATGTAAATTCAGCATGGTCTGCATGTAGGCTCTGAAAAGACAGTCAGTTTTGTTCAGAATCTGGTCAGAAAGTATCAGAAAATGACCCAAAACCTAAACAGTAAAAGAATAGCAATGCATTAAACATTGACATAAAAATGTGATACCTATGTCCTCAGAGAGATTTTGCAAAGAAATAGATTTTACAACATTTGAAGCAAAATTTCATAGGAACTGCATGTCTTTTTAAGACATATAAGAACAAATAATCAATTAGCTTTTGAAAAATCTGGATATATTTTCATTACCCTGCTAAGTGGGACAATGACAATGATGCAGAATGTCCAATTATGATTAATTTGGATTCCTTCTGAGTACTGTACCCTTTTTTGATCTTTAATAAGTCAAACTGAATAATTAAATGACCCATTTACCCAAAGTATAAATTTATTTATTTTTCTGGATGACATGACAAATTTCCCATCCGCTACAATTTCCTGCACCTTTTGAGGTTAGGATTTTTATTTTTTATTTTTATTGGGAATCATTTTCTAATATGGAACACCAGCAGTCTATCAACTTCATGAAGTTGGGAGGACATATTTTTTTGTGCTTTTCAACAGTAAAAAGTATCCAATGACAAAATTGTATTTGCAAAACTCAAGGTGTTGCAATAAAACAGTGACTCTCCTACCAACTACTAAAAAAAGTTATTCATATACTTTCTTTATACTTACAGTGGTGTGATGAGCATCATGAATATCTTCAGAGAAATTTCCAATGGTGCGTTCAGAATTATCGTGACCCATCGAGTTCTGTTTTGTGAGCACAATGATTATGACTTCACTATTTTTTCAAATGAAACCACTTCACTTTATCAACATATGTCCACAACAAAAGGCTTATTCTTTGCTTTAACTGAAGCATGCATTGTAACTACTACGCACAGAAACTTCTTCTCCTAAAAGACACTGTGGTCCACTGAGAGGGGTCCAAGTTTCAGAGAGCTCATCAGCTATCCTCTAGAAAATAAGCAAAATCAAGAAAAAAATATATAAATAAATAGACTAATTCAGTCATGCAATCCATGGTTAAGGTTAATGTTGAATATAATTTAACTTGTTCAGTTAGTGGGATCATCATTGCTATGCAGTTCAGCTTTGTTTAAACCTGAAATTATATTGGAATTCACGTGTTTTCCAAATATATCACATATGTGCTGCTGCATTACAGAGAAATATATCTGAAATTCTCCATCCAGGCGTAAGGCAGGGTACACCTTAGACAGATCCCCAGTCCACCGCAGGGCTACCATTTTGATGTAATAGCTGCAGTTGTAAAACAATTGCATTATGGCTTTGAATATTTCCTTCTGTGTGATGTGGCAATTAACTTCCATGCAAAAGTTACAGAATTAATGTGTTAATGTTTTGCAAGTTAAACCATTTGGCTATCATTTTGGTGCATCTGTAGAGCAACTGTCAGGGTCATGGTTAGAGGAGTTATGACTCAGTTTCTGTTGTGTAAGAGCAAAAAGTGATTCATTACCTTACAGTTTTTAACATGTTTCAGTAAAACAACTAAAACACAAAAGACTGGGGCTATACACATTTGTCAGAAACTTACAGAATCTTCTGCTCCTAACAAACTTTGCTCTTCGCTTACAGGAGTCCAACACTCAAAATCGTCATCAGCCATCTAAAAAAAGATTACAAAATAAATACCCAGACATAGTCTATGAAACCAAACTTGCATGTTTTGTGAACACTGATTTGGTAAGTTCTTAAGATATTTTTAAGAGAAAAAAACTACACTATACTTACAACAATGTGGCTGACATCAGTTGGATCTTCAGAACAATTGTCAGAGTCATGGTCAGCAGAATTAGGATTCAGGGTCTGTTATATGAGAACAATACCAATATCCTAACTGAACTTTTTAAAGTGCACCCAGTAAGATATTAATAAGACATATTAACATACAAGCAACACACTATTTAACTATTATTGGTCACAATTTATCTTCACTATCTTAGCAACAAGAATTTAAAATTAAACTTACAACAACTTCTTCTGTCACTCCGGACTGATTTTGTGAAGATAGTCCACTTAGGCGGCTCCAGACCACAGGACTGACATTAGTTCCTGGCTAAAAAATTTAAAAATATATATAGCATTCACATTTAGCAAAAACAACACCTTCAATACTATTTTCCAGAATAAAAAGAAATTAAAAATTAGAAAACCAGGGCTGGTAATCCTTCAAGATGTTTTGATACAACTACCAATATTTTGATACTACTTCCTGAATATTTTTGAATAACATTTTAATAAAATCCATTTTAATAAATACAAAATCATATCAAAGATTATAGTACAAATCTGTGGTAAATAAAAACATATCAAATATAATATTCAACACAGTGTGCTTTGACCTAAGTTGTCTTTTTCAGCTTTGTTTAATTTTTCAGCTCATTGACATTTTTCAACTCAGAGAAGCTTTGCAACATATAAATGACCACAACTTGAATTTGTCTGCTGAAATAATAGAAAAAAAAAGTTCCACGTGAGACTATAAATACTGACCAAATCTTGGATTAATGGATAAACCTCCTCAGTCAATGCTTTCCTGTGATTAAGAACAAACAAACAAAATAGCTTGATTTTAATACATGTGTATCTTTTACATACCAAAACATATCAGTGTTTAACTTAAAAAGTTTTCCAGAATAAATATTCTATTCATAGCTGCTTGCTTTCACACATACCACATGTGTGAAAGCAAGCAGCTAAGCATGGAGACTTTTGAAGGTGAGTAAGAAGTTTTGGTCATAATTCAGCTAACTTTGATTAATTCATTATCAAAGTTAGCTGAACGAAGTTATAACTTCATTTGCCTTCATTTTTGAAATGAAGGCAAATGAAGTTAAGATAACTAAAATATACAGCTGAATGCATGCATAAACTGACTATGCAGAGTCAGTCAGATTCTGTGACCAAGTTCATAGGCACAAATTAAGGTACATGACCAGACTCTGATCTCATATTAACACTGAAATTATGTTTAATGCCTTGGGGAGATTTTTTGGCGTTAGCAAGTACAATTAGCCAGGCAGCTAGCAAAATTAGGTAGCTGTCATTTAGCTACTGCTAATGCAGAATCACAGCGACATTGTTTATAGTCAGTTGGAATAAAACAAAACACTGACCTTTTTTTCCATCGTTTTGGTCTTGCTGAAATCTCCACTTTATCAGAACCCGGGAGAATATATTTTCTTTTTAATCTGTCCATTTTCCTTAGTAACAGGCACTTGCAGGCAACCCTCTATGCAAGTTGTAATGCGAGAGCAGTGGCCCGCGACTGGTCTACAAATACGGACGTTACTGGACGAACGAGTACTAGCCAATCACAGCACAGGGGTGTCATCCAATCACAGCACAGTAAGGCGCAACAACCGCAAAAAGAGGAGACGAATTCCAACGGATCGACTTTGTTAAACCCTTTAAGGTCTGGGCAATTTCCGCCCGAAATTTCTACTGAGATTTACAGAAAGTAAATTGAATGCTGTTCTTGAACTGTTTGGAGTACATGCATGGTTGGGGTCTCATTTGAAAGCTGACAACCTGAATTTTCACCCAGTGCAGTCAGAATTACTCTAGGTGCTACTGGCACAGAGTATTTCATGTTGGCACACACTGAATTAGGATGAATTTTTTTCTCGCCTCCATTTTTTCCCTAATAAAACACCTGAAAATCAGTGTGGCAGCACTGTAAGAGCTTGAAAACACAATATTGCAAAAGCCTGGGGTCTTACATAGTTCAGGTCAAAATTTCAGAGCAATACTACAAGAAATGAGTGTTTCACACATGTATTTGTACTGATATGCTCCGCCCCTGTCAATGTTGGATACACTCTTTATACACTGTGCACACTCTGTACAGAATGGTATAAATTCATTTTCACTTCATTTTCACACTATTTTCATTCCAAAAACTCATAAAGAACTCAAAAAATCACTTCAGATAGGCTTCAGTGTCGATCACACAAACAGATTGAGAGGAATACAGAGAAACAGCAGGTGGAGCCCGGAGCTCACGAATGAAATATCATATAAAGCCGCTGGCAGAGGCGGGATTTATATACAAGCCATTCAGCAAGCTCATTGGCTACCAGGCCTGTCAATCTAACATTTCCTCCGGCGTGATTTGCTGAGAAACAAGTCAATCAAGTGATGTAATCGATATCTGTCAGACTCGGCCATGGTTGGCTATATCGCCGAAGTAGGCGGAAACGAGTCACCTGATTGGTTGAAGTCCGGTTTGAAGCGGAAAAGAAGCCTCCAGTATCCATTTTGAATCGCGAACAAAGGGAATAGGACCGTGTATGATAAAGTTATAATAGAAAGATGCAGTGAATATGAAACGCACAGCGCCACCACGCGCCGCGTGCACGCGCACGGAGCCGATCGTTTTCTGGATTTTTTACCTATTTCGAGACATGTTTTGGCCAAAGTATTATACTGGATTGTTTCCTCTGGATGGCTAAGCTTGGGTTCTGGCCAGTTTTTGTGGATTATCTTCTTTTATGACCAGAAACGAGCGTCCAAACTGCGTCGACAGGTGAGCTGTGCACGTTTACATGACTTGTTGTTTGTTGGATAAATGTGTTTATATTACCCGCTGTGGTAATCACATCTGAAAGTGGTTTATACCGGCGGATTCATGAGAATCTCAGCTTTCTATGTGTGTATAGTGTTTGTATAATCGTGTTTGCAGTGTCCTTCTATTTTAAAAAAAGCGTATACCGATAAAAAAACGGCCCGCCCGCGGGCCGGCGTACTTTAAGTTAACTAATAATGTCCAATTTTCGGTATGCTCTTGTTTCTTGGTCAGAAGGACCAGACAAAGATGCTGTTAGCATTGTACCGACAAACTGGATCATTGACTTTGACCCTACGGATACTTCCAGAACATATCTCGTGGAGTGTCGAGTAGCTAACACCAAGAAGCCTGCTAATGGTTTGGAAGTTGAGCCGGCAGTGCTGCTGCAGCGAGCAGGTAAGTTCTTGCTCTTAATTTTAACAGTGACTATGATGTTAATTTGAATATTAAAAAGGTGGCGTTAATTTTGTTAGCGACTCATACATCAGGTTATGTTAGTTCAGTTTTTCTCAAATAGTGGGGCGCGCTCTCCTGCAGGTGGGGCAAAGGCATAAACAGGGGGCCGCAAGCGACTGGGAGGAAAAGGTTCGGTCAAGCGGAACTAATTAGCTGAACCATTGTTTTAACGTCGGCTTGTTTATCGCGGCGCACAAGCTGCGCTGTCCGTTTGGACCCATAAACATATACATGGTTTGGACTCGGAAGTACGGAGTCCCGAGAACGGGAGAACGCATCCTTAGTGTGCAGTTGGAACGCCGCTGTACATGATCACGTCACCACCTCGGCTCATTTATTCCGATTATTTTTACGAGGGGTGAGAAACATGCGACAAGCGGGCCAAAACTGGCCCACCAGATGGCCCACTTCGGTCCATGGGACGACTTTACAAAGGATAGAAATTACAGAGAAGACCTGAACTGTAAATTGTAAATTTGTAAAACTGTAAATTTTAAATAATTTCTTGACCTTGACAAGTTGTTTTGATTATAAAGTGAAATACTAGATTGTTCAGCTCCAGATAGCTGTGACTAACTGACTGGTGTTTTTGTAGATAAACTGTGATCTGGTAGTTGCAGTGCACATGTAAATGAATCAACTGAGGCATAATACTGTTGAAATGGAACTTAGTTTTCTTCAGAAATGCCTGGGTGTTCATGATGTTTTGTAAAAAGATACTTTATTAAATGTGAAAATTTTTTGAATATACTTTCTTGAACTAAAACACAGGGGAAAAGTTGGAGTTGTGGTGATTTATGGGTTATGATGCTGTCATTTTACTGATGGAGCCCACTTGACATCACATTATTGGGCTTTATGTTGCCCCCGGACTAAAATGAGTTTGACACCCCTGAACTTTACTGTGAAAAACAACAAAATGGAATGAGATATGATAACACAGCCCCATATATTCACATTTTAATATAAAAACAATTTAAAAATTTGAGAATCACTGTGCTAGCTGAACATTAGCTGAATTTACGAGACTGTCCTCCTTTGTACACGCCCCTCATTACGACCGAGTGTTACATTTTGAAGTTAAGCGACCTCTAGCGGTTGAGTAAATATCGACACTCCAGTGTCTCAGCTGAAACGTCACCATGAACACGTCACACGTAACTTTGACCTTCTTCCCCAATCAAAAAACGGCTACTGAGAGGCAACAAACACTGCACTGGTAAGTACGACAAATTCGTGGATTGAATTTTATTTGCTGATTTGTAATACTAAAATAATCGATTACTTGCAATTCCTATGTAGTTGAGTTATTTTTACGTATTAGTCACAAATTAGTTGTGACAGACACATGATTTTACTAAAAAAAACGCTAATGTTAGCATGCTAATATTCAAGCCGGTTAGCTAGTTGCCTAATCATGTCATGCCCTACATCTGAAATAACTGCACACACAAAATTGGCTGAAGGCTACACAGACTTAAATATTGGTGAAAGAGAAATTACTTTTAGCTAGTGGGATTAAACCACATTCTGTGACTAGATTCTGTGAGCTGTATACACAGTTCTGTCCACAGGAAACAGTGTTATCCTACTGTATCTCAGACTGTATTTTGACAGTATTATCTGTGAACCCATTCGTTCTACAAATGTAAATATGTAAGAACACTGCAGGTGCAGCACTGACTGGATTTACAGTTCATAGAATCTGATTTATATTACTTGCTATTGCTGATTTAATAGCCAACATGCATGATCCCCATCAGTGATCATAGACCAGTCTTTGTGCCTTTCTCCTTCCTTTCTTCTGTCTTCAGATGGCTTCTGACAACTTCAAACAGTGGCTGGAGATGGGAAAAGCATTGGCAGATGAGTTTGCATCAAAAAAAGTTTGTATCTTTCTCTATAATGGAACAAACCTAGGTTTCTTTGAAAACATTTTTGTACAGACCTGAAAATGTATGTACAGTACGTGTGTATGTGCCCTAGTAAAGTCAAATATGTAATTCTTTACTTTTTTTTTTACTTTTAGCCATCAAAGAAACGGAAGCAGAAGCGGACTGCAGGTTCCAGTGTTTCCTGGAGGACAAGGGACCGTAATGGGTACATTATACCAAAATACATCCAGAGGAATCGATCTGGCCAGCATAATACTATAGTTATTATAAGTTGATGCTCTTGGTCAGTAGTAATGTTTCATATGTCATTGTTTGCAGTTAAACCCACTGACATGTGTGAAAGAAATAATGCCTTCCCAAACTCTATGGAGGTGCCAGAAGTTGAGGACTCACAGATGGGTGAAATTCCTCAAGACGTCCCAAATTTTGGTATGCATATTGAAATCTGACAGCTCAAATAAAGTCAACCTTAATGTTTGAATTTGAAAATGTGTAGTATAGGTATCTGAATATTGTATTTACTGTAGCAGTGATGATGGACCTCTTTTGTTTTACTGAAAAACATTACTATGACGGTCTTTGATTTTGTCTTTTTTTATATACTTTGTCAATTTAGATCAACATCTTCAGACACTGAGAGACCTGCTGAGTTCAGTCACCGTCCCAGTGTCAGCACAAGTGGAGGAGACACCCAGCATGTCTGTGTGGACCAGGAGGCAGCTAACTTCAGAGAAGAATTTCAAGGCTGCGTTGCCAGAGTTCCTGAGCTGTATGCTGGCTGCAGAAAGTGTTCCCCACCATTGCTGTCAGCAGTGCAAAACAGTCGATGCTGTAGTCAGGTGCTTGGACTGTGTTCCCTCAGGAGTTCAGTTTCTCTGCGCATCGTGTGACTTGATAGTCCACAAAAAATGTGTATTCCATGACAGAGAGGTCATGGTTGATGGTTTTTATAAACCTATTCCACCCACATCCTCCGTGAAGATGAGTGAAAGAAGTCATCATGAACTTGTCGAACAAGGTGTGTTTCTGTTTTTTGTTATGTTCCCTTAAAATGCATTACTTATACAGTGGCTAGGTTTGAAGTTTACTTAAACTGTTAAAATGTTGTAATACTGGACTATATGTGTAGATATTAATTTCTAAAATTTTAATTACTGCAGTTTGTCTGCTGCCGATTCCTCCACCAACACAAATCTGCTCCTGTGGTGCAACCAAGACCTTGCCATCATACCAGGAAAGCAGACTGTCTTGGTGACAATAAATGGTATGTCATGACTTGTTACTACTTTTTGTGTCCTATCTGGGTCATGATATATGTATTTTTGTTTTCAGGTCCATACAACCTGTGTTTGCCTGTTGTGCGCTGCCCATGTTGTTCTTTCAAGTGGACCCCAGGGATCAGTGACCTGATTCGTCTTAGATACTGGCCAGCAACAGCAAGCTGCCAAACTCTGTTCAAATTTGATGTCTTTACATCATTTGAGCAGATGAAGTTGGCCAGCCCAGCTACGTCCCAAAAAAGCATTTAACCGAATGCTTGAACATCGTGCCCATCGCACAGGATGAGTAAGAACTCTTGTCATCCAAATCCAATCGATTTTGAATTTAATTGGAGTTTTGAATTGACCAACATAATACCATTCTTGTTTTCAGATGGGCAGTATATGTGGTGATATATTCCACAAGGTGTATCGGGAATTTTCTTTCTGCAACTGGAAGAAAGAGCATCTGTGCCTGGTTGAGCCCTTCATCTGCCCTGCATGCACACCAGACATGCTTGCCATATCTGCAGATGGTAACCGAAAGCACTACCGCTTCAAGAAGTCCATGGGGTCAGCAGATTAATTTGTTTAATTTCACTAATTATATAACTATAATGTTCTTCATTACTAGAAATTCTTTCTAATTTGACAGTGTTTCTGGAAAATAAAAAATGGTGTGTAATCACACATTATTGCAATATTGGAATTCATAGTTATAATCCTAAAATCTCGTTTAATGTAACAATGTATAAAAGCAGGATTGTTCAACATGAAGGCTGTAAAAAACAACAACATTCTTCTAATTTAACAGGACAGATGAACAGTCTCTCTTTGATGGACTGTTCATCGCACAGGATGCCAAAGTGTCTGCCTTTGTTGACCAGATAAGAAGCCACATGATACTTGTAAGCAATGGCAATTTTAGGGGGTGGCCTGGGGTGGCCGGGGCCACCCCTGAAATCTCATTGGCCACCCCTGCGGCCACCCCAGATCTGATAGGTAGTTGGTCACATGGGCGTAACGGACGCGGGGTACGCATGGGACATGTCCCCCGCACTTTCCACATCTGTCCCCTCTGTCCCCCGCACTTTTTTCAGCCGTTACAACAGCTAAACCCGTTATTAGCATCCAGTAACGTGTTTACCCGAGCTGTCTTTGAATGCACCATGAGCGCATGCTAACGCAGGTGTTCCACAGGAGACGTGCTGCTGTGCTGAGCAGTGCTGAGCAGTGCTGAACGTGCGTCTGGAGTAATGTTTAGCAAACCAGCCAGAGCCAGCAAGAAGCAAAAAACTTTACACAGTTCTTTCCCAACAAACCGTGTAAGTTGTGTGACCTTGTTGGATGTAAACAATGTTAGACTTGTTAGCTAAATGATGACAAGGTAAAACGTGGCAATATATCAATATGTTAAGCTAGTTAACCCTTTAAGCTTCAGTCATTTCCAGCCGTTTTCAGTACAAAAAATCGCTAATATTCTATTTTTAAATTAAAGAAATTACGAAAAATACAGGGAATATTGGACGGGCATTGCGAGGTGCATTTCCTTGAAAATGACCGATTCGGGGATTTTATACCGACTTCAGGACATGTTTTGGATAAAATAGTTTACTGGCTTGTGTCATCTGGATGTAAAAGGTTGGATTATGGCCGTTTTTTATGGAATCTTTTTTTTTGTGTGTAATAATAAACCCGGAAATGTGAGTCGCGCTGTGTGCGTTGAAGCCATGTATAGAGAACGGATGGATGAATATTTGTTTTTGTCGGACAAATGTGTTTTTCTCACCCGCTGTGGTAATCACATCTGAAAGTGGTTTATACCGGCGGATTCATGAGAATCTAAGCTTTCCATCGGTGTATAGTGTTTGTATAATCGTGTTTGCAGCCGTCGGACATTCCTGAAATTCCTATGCAAATTAGTAGGTGTACCGCCGGCGGTACACTGAAGCTTAAATGCTGTTGCCTCTGTTACATTACTGCTAATTAATTTATTCTTGGAATAAACCCAGTCCTCTTTAATTTCTGGGCAGAAGATGTGCTGACAATTGCTCTCCATGTATTTAAGTCTTTTGGTCCCAAAAGAGGAGAGTCAGGGAGGAGAAAAAAGAATAGGCTATCTATGGTATAAAAGTGGTTAAATTTACAACTATTTTTACTGCTTCTCTTTCAAATTCTATCTCAGAATTTTGATTTTCAGATTTTTTAAATGATTATTTCCATAACAAAGAGCAGAGTCAGCCAGGAGATGGACCAGAGGCGGCGGCCAGCAGTAATGTTGACCATGCAGGGTCTGCAGAGGTGAAAAAATATATAAGTGGCTGAGAAAAAAATATGTATCTATGGGTTAAAGTGATTTTGAGGTTAAAGTCTACTGCAATTTTTACTCTTCCTAATGCTATTTCAGAATTTTTCTTACCACATTTTTAATGTTTATTGCCATAACAGAAAGAGCAGAGTCAGAGAGGAGATGGATCAGAGGCCAGCAGCAGGGACAAGGATGTAGGGTCTTTACAGGTAAGGAGAGATTATAACTTCCTGAAAATAAGATATCTATTGCAGGGAGAAACCAGGCAGTACTGATCATTTCATGTTCAGTGTTTGGCACCTTTGGCTACTCGTCCAGTAGATGTTCAAGGGACATTGTTGTCAACTCAACTAGAGTTTGGCCACTAAAACTTTAGATTTTATAGTTTAAAGTTTTATACTTTATAGTTTAAAGAACTAGCCTAGTTGGTCCCCTGGTATTGTACTGTGGCTGTTAGGGATTATGTGGTCCTTTAGCCACTAAGGACGGTGCAATTAAATGTAAGAGAATGATAAATCGCTCTGAAAAATTTGTCCCCCTCACTTCTGAGATGGTGGTTACGCCCATGGTTGGTCAAGTTCGTCAACTCGAGAAACAAGAGATATTCTGTCAATCAATGATAGAAACATCACACGTGTAGCGACTATGCAAGGTGCTCGGATATTTTTTTACAATGCTGGTTTTGCCACTCAACACTTAGATGCCGGACTTCTGTTCAGCCTATGGATGCTCTAATGAGTGCTGTAAGGAAACAAGAGCTCGTGGGGTTACTTTTCACATGTAAGATGTATGTAAGGAATAATATATTGTTAGCAGGTTGTCATAGCTAGAGTGAAATAAACGCCGAGAAGATGGATAGAACCCCATCAGCTCCGTGTCTGGCTTCTACCCATGATCTAACCAGCTCTCTACATCATCCTGTGTATTACACAGCTGCTTACCGGTGAAATAACTAATCTGAGACAATTTTTTGTTTAAAATTCGATGTTATGAATCTAGCGTTCCTAGCAACTTACTGCAGTAATTGGTACAAGATGGCGCTTCAGTTAGTAAAGCAACAATACAGGTGACACAGTTGATGAGCTGATGACTGATAATGTTATTCTACAGGATGAGTTGAGAGCAGTTGAATTTTGCTAATCTAATCTAATTTGTGAAGAGATGAGGACTTTAATCCAAGGAAATGGCTCTTAGAAAATTTGTACCATATCCTGAACATATTTTACTGATTTAGAGTAGTTAAAATAACCAGATATAATTGAGGACTGTAATAATGGGAAATGGAATTTAAAAATAAACCAAAATAGACACCTTTATTCAACACTTATGAGACAGGAAATCATGGGAGAAAGAGGGGATGTCACATGCAGCAAAGTACTGGGGTTTGAACTGTGGTCGGCTGCGTACATGGCATTAAACTCCGCTATGCCATAGCCACCCCACACTAGCTTTGTGTCCCATCAAGGCCACCCCGGTAAAAAAGTCCTGGATATGCCACTGCTTGTAAGGTTTTATCCAACTATTTGCCTCTTCTTTATTTTCTACTTGTCTCTGGCCTACATAAGATTGTATCTCCTTTCAGAGGACTGGTCATGATGTCTGTGGGCCAGCAACATTTACAGCAGGCAGAGAAACTGCCAGGGCCAAGGTGGATGAGGAAGGTCTGGAAATTGCTGTTTGCAGACATGGAATGTTGCTGCAAGGCTTAAATCACTATCGTGGTGAAATATGTGCCTACCCATTGTTCCTGCAGAAAGAGCTGGCTGAAACAGCGAACATAAAGTTCTTTTGTATGGACCTCACTTGCAGGTAATCTTGACCCTTGCCAAGTCATACCTGATGTTTTCACTGGTATTTTACACTGTAGTCATTTGTTATAGCTTGACACAACAGATCTCCAATCATACCTTTGAGACATTTTGGCTGTTGAAAGTGGATATGGCTTATATGGTGTCACCTCCATGTCAATCAGATGTAGGCCATTATTAGAATTAAAATTTATTTTGCTACATGCTGTTCTTTGCTTGTTAACACAGATTTTATTGTTTAACTTTAAGTTGTCTCATTATTATCTCAGTATGCACCCCAAACACTAAGTGTTTTTTTTTCATTACAGGTATTGGCCATATTTGGAGAAGACGGCAGAGAAGTTGCCCGAGCTCCAACCACTAACAGAGATGAAGCCTTTTCTCTCTGTAATGCATGCCAAGGCTCACACTGGCAAATGTGAGGTACAGTTTGCAGGTCAAAAGTTTGTGTCATAAGAATACTGAACACATTAGTGAAATCACTTAACATGTTGTGGCCATGTTACGCCCTTGTCAAAGCCAGAGATACTTGCTTTTTGCTAATGTTCATGAGCGCACCATAGCTGCCTCATGTGCGTAGTGTCATTTTGGACAGTTGCTTTGCAGGTCCTGAGAAATTAACAAGAAGCTGTTGTGTATGCACACTTTTTGATTCCTTTGGGTAAATGGTAAGATTTTAGACACCACATTAGAAAATACTTATTACATTATATAAGAAAGTAAGTAAGTAAATACAGGGAGTTTATAACTACCACATATATTTGTTTGAATTTTTGTTTATTTTGGTGCAGGTGAGATGGGGTGGCAGAAACCAGGAGGGTGCAGGAACTACTGTTGGTGAGGAAGTGGAGCAAGTGAACAGCTTTCTCTCAAGGGCAGCTCTGACTACAAAATACATGACCAAGTCAGGTTGGTTAAAAAATTCCCTGAAAAAAATCGCAGTCCATTCCATGCTTTGACCCCAGCACTACATGATAAAATTGATGTTAACTTGCATCTTCTCTGTTTTGTTTGTACAGGCAGAGGAGATATGTTGACAATGCTTGCCATGGGATGGAACAACAGGAAGGTGGAGAGTCTTCACAAGACACTGGCAAAGCGATTTGTCAAGGCAAGAAGTCTGCACTATAAACTTAGACTGTAAGGGAGGTTTCCTAAACTGACTTGGATTCTGCACTGGTTCTGTGTTATCACCGGATTCACACGGGGAGTGTCGGCCAGAACACCGCTTAAGGCCTGGTTTCTTCAGAGTATGAATAAAAGCGCAGAGACGCCGTTGACTTTACTCACTGGAACTTTAGTTGTGGTTGTGGTTTTTCTACAAGAAATAATAATAATAAACACATCTTAATGGTTTATACCTAAATACACAAACAATAGAAACAGAAATGTGAACTAAAGCTCTATATCTATAAACTTATCCACAATCATCTTCGAACACACATACTGCCGTATTCGGCATATATTAAACTACTTCCTCTTGGCCTTCAAAATAATATATCCTCAATATATATACATAGACAGACTCTTATTGTGTAACCGGAAGTACCGCGGATGCGCTCAGCGCAGCAGCAACTTGACGCTACAACATCAGACGGCGAAAATACACTTCTTCCAGTTACAACCAGAACTTAACGAAGGCACAGCGTTCGAATCAAGAAATAAACACAGTAAATGAACCTGACACTAACATTAACTAGACACAACATCACATATATCACTCAAACAATACTTACTTTACATGCACGCACAACCACGTCTGACGAGCTGACTCTCCCGACTGCTCTCTCATGCATCACTCACTCCTCTATCACGCAGCATACCATCATATGACATCACTCATCATGCTCGTTTCACATGGGCAATGCCCTGCCCCTTAAAGACCCCAATGACACAGAATATGTGAAATAAATGTAACATAGTGTGAACATGTATGAACTTTGGGGCCTTTTCTACAGCCGCCCCCGAATGTATCTTATACGTTTGCACATTAATGTAGGTCACAAAGTTCTACGGTTGAGTAGCTGATACAGGTGTAGAATTGTCCTCATCCTCCCCAGAGGGGAGCGCAGGAAGGACTACCAGCCTAGCAACTGGTCGGGTATAAAGTCTTGACTTAACCTTTACGTCAGCTGACCTAATGTGTCCATCAGCGCTGCGATGAACTTTGACGACCTTCCCAATGGGCCAAAGGCCTCGGGGGAGGTGTGGGTCAGTGATCATCACCACAGAGTCCTTTTTGATGTCAGCAGCTGTATCGTGCCACTTCTGGCGAGCTTGTAGACTTGGTACATACAGCCGAATAAAACGAGCCCAGAAGTGATCAGCCAAAACCTGGGAGTGCTTCCAGCGTCGGCGACTAAGAAGCTCACTCTCAGGGTAGACTACCTGAGGGAGTGAACCATCAGGCCGCCCCATCAGAAGGATGTTTGGGGTAACTGGATCGGGGTCGCTGGCATCTGAAGACACATAACCCAGGGGTTTACTGTTGAGGATCCCTTCTACTTCAGTAAGTACAGTGGAGAGCACTTCTTCTGGTACAGGTTGAGAACCCACTGTGGCGTACAGGGCTCTCTTCGCAGAGCGGATCTCTCTCTCCCACACTCCTCCAAAGTGGGGGGCTGCTGGGGGGTTGAAGTGGAAGGCGATCTTATGTTTGGTTAGGAGCTGTTGAAGGTCCGGCGACATTCCTCGGAAGGTCTCCCGGAGTTCTCGCTCTCCTCCTATGAAATTTGTCCCCTGGTCAGAGAACAATTCAGCAGGTGTTCCTCGACGAGCGATGAACCGGCGGAGAGCCATTAGAAAGGCATCAGAATCAATGGAGGTAAGAAGGTCTAGGTGTACAGCTCTGGTGGTGAGGCACTTGAATATGATTCCCCATCTTTTCTCCGAGCGTCTTCCCACCTTAACCTCAAATGGCCCAAAGCAGTCCATCCCTGTAGAATAGAAGGCAGGTTTGAACAGGCGCAAACGGGCCTCAGGTAGGTCTGCCATCTTTGGTACTTTAGGTCTGGCTCTCCAACGCTTACAGTCTGCACAGCTGGTTTGATAACACCGGACAGCTTCACGCCCCCTCAGAATCCAGTAAGATCTCCGGAGCTCTGCAAACACACGCTCTGGACCAGGGTGGCATAGCTGGCTGTCGAAGTCTTGGATTAGGAGCCTAGTCACTGGATGACCTGGGTCCAGAATGATGGGGTGGAGCACTGCGACCTCCAGGTCTGTGGCACGGCCTCCTACTCGGATGAGGTCTCCACTTCCATCTAGCTCAGGAGACAGGGTCAGAAGTCGACTGCTTCTAGGGACTGATTTACCAGCCTTGAGTAGGTTGTACTCCTGCTGGAAACTGTCCATCTGAGACCTATGTAAGACCAACCTCTCTGCCTGACGGTAGTCCTCAGCAGTAGGGTGGTCGCTCCTGTTAGCCGCCCCGTGCAACTCCTGCACAGTTGCTGCTAGTAGTTCCTTCCAGGAGTTGTACTGGCTCAGGTCAGTGGGGGGCTGGGTTGGAACACCAGCGGCAACACCACAGAAGGTGGACTTGCGCGTCTCTGATGTGTCTGTAGGCTGTTCCGTAGTAGCGGTCTGAGGCCACTGGTCTGGACTCAGCCGAAGAAATGGTGGTCCCTGACTCCACCTGTTTGGCTCTGCAAGCTCTTTCAGCCTTTTCCCACGCGTCACATCGTCTGCGGGATTTCTCATAGAGTCAACATATCTCCACGTATGTCTGTCGGTCAACTCCCGTATCTCTGACACACGGGAGCCAACAAAAACTTTAAAGCGGCAGGATTCGGACTTCAGCCAGGTCAGCACCGTTGTGGAATCAGACCACAGAATTATTTGGTCAATGGTGATGGTGAGTTCCTTCTCCAGGACCTGGGCGAGCTGTGCGCCCGTAAGTGCAGCACACAGTTCTAATCTGGGCATGGAGTGAAGTCGCTTAGGAGAGACTCTGGATCGAGCCATCAGGAATGACAGGTGCACGACACCATGCCTGTCAGTGGAACGAAGGTATGCCACCGAGCCATATGCCTCCTCAGAAGCATCACAGAAGATATGCACCTCTCTTCGGAGGCCAGAAATGTCTACCTCCTTTGGCAGGTATGGCCGTGGCAGTGTGACTTGTGAAAGGACCTGTAGCTCTTCCTCCCACATCCTCCATTGGTCTAGGAGATCCTGGGGAAGTGAGGGGTCATCCCAGCCCCGCTGTGCATCCCAAAGGTGCCTGACAAGCACCTTGGCCCGAGTGGTGTAGGGCAAGATGAATCCCAAAGGGTCGTACTGACTCGCCAGTACTTTATAGATGTTCCGCATTGTTGGGACACCGTAATCCACATGCCGATGCTTGTAGCCAAGGACATCCGTATGGAAGTGCCAGCTTAGTCCCAGGGTGGATTCTGGGACATCTGTCTTTCTGTGAGCCATCCACAACTCCACACTGGCAGATCGACTCTCTTCAGGCAGGTGGCTTATGACCTCTGGCTCACTGCTGGCCCACTGGCGTAGTTCAAATCCTGCAGATGCTAACAGGGCTCTTAATTTGTCAACAAGGTGTCTTGCCATAGCACGGGTGGGAACACTCTGAAGCCAATTGTCAACGTAGAAGCATTTCTCGATTGAGATCCTCACATCTTCATTTGGCTGACTGTTTTCAGTAACGTGCCGCTGCAGAGCGAAGGTAGCACAACAGGGGCTACATGTTGTTCCAAATGGCAGCACCTGCCACTCATACACTGCAGGGAACTCTTCTTTGCTGACATCACGCCAAACAAATCTGAGCAGTGCACGGTCCTCTGGGAGAAGACGAACTTGATGGAACATGCCTTTGATGTCTGCACTGATTGCGACAGCATGCTCCCTGAAACGCAGCAGAACTCCCAGAAGTGTGGCTCCCAAATTTGGCCCAGGCAGTAGGTAATCGTTCAGGTTGTGGCCCTGATGCTGAAAGGAACAGTTGAATACTATCCTCAGCTTGCCATTATGACTCACGATATGATGAGGGATGTACCATGCCTCATCATTTCCTTTAGCCGTTATTTCTGGACCACACTTGATTACAGAACCTGCCTCGATCAGTTTCTCCATCTCCGATCTGTAGGCTTCAGCTTGTGCAGGGTCTCTAGCCAGTCGCCTTTCTACACTACGTAAGCTGGGCATGACAGCCATTGGTGTAGCCTGAAGGAGTGGCATTCCCTGACGACGGAGCAGAGGGGTGGTGTAACGGTGAACACCGTCAACCTCTACCCTGACAGTTTTGGTCTCAAGAGTCCTGATAGCGTATGTATCCTGCTTTGAGCGGGTAACTAGCTTCTCACTGCGGAATGGAACTGTATCAACTAACCACAGTTTCTCCACATGCTTCATGAGCTCACTCACTTGAGGTGCTACTGTGGTCAATAGGCACTGCGATGGTTGGGAGATATGGCCGACTGCACTTGCTGGTCCCTGCAGAGTCCAGCCTAATCTGGTGTGTACCGCAGCTGGTCCTCCTGGGGGTCCTAACCTGACAGGTTCTATGGGGGTGATGAGGTGGGGGTGATCACTCCCGATGAGAAGCAGGGGCTTCACATTAGTCAGGGTCGGTATGGGAAGGCCGATGAGGTGTTTGTAATGCCTTCGGAGCTGTTCCATGGGGTATGCATGGCTTGCTAGTCCAATGCGGGCAGTGGTAAATGCACCAGTGATCCTGAACTTGGTCTTTGGGTTGGAAGGTGCAGCTATAGTGAATGACACCGAGGCTCCCTGAAGTGACTGCACGTCCTGTCTAATTGTGCGCAGAGATAAGTCTTCGGGGATCCCTTGCACACCCAGCTGGTGTGCAGCATCTGGCAGGAGCATAGTTCTTTCTGAGCCATCATCCAGGACAGCATAAGTGTTGACTGTTCGGTCTCCATGATGAAGGCGCACCTTGACGACCTTTAGGAGGACACGACGACCTTCGGTCGGTCGGTCGAGGTACAGTACTTCGGTTGTGCCATGACTTTCTGGCAACGCTGTAGACGGTGACTGCTTTAGAGGCCTCACATTCACATCATGTAGCACCCGGAGATGTTTACCTTGGCAAAGAGCACAGGTCTTCCTTAAGTTACACTGAGCAGCCTGGTGTGACCTCGCACAACGCCAACACCGCTTGTTAGTCTTTATCCATTCTGAAACCTGATCCTTTGTTAACCTGGATATTGCTGTGCACTGGCTGAGGTGGTGCTCTGCACTGCTACAGAATGCACAGAATGGTGTGCTCTTAGACCCTTTATAGGCTGGTGAGACAGGAACCTCCAGCTTCTTGACCTCATCCTTAGCACCATGGAGGATTATGGCGCTTTGACGCTTGGGTGGTCATCCATCGGGTCGGGATACCGACCTCTCTTTCATTCCTCTCATGGCTAACTGTCCCTCCGAGTCCTGACACCAGGATTCGTATTGTAACCATTCCGACAGGTCAAGCAGGGTGTAATTGCGTGTGCCCCGATAGAACATGGAACGGCGGAACTCTGCTCTCTGCTCTGGGGGTAACTTGCTCAGAAGGCGAGCAACATGGGAGCCGCATTGCAACTCCACTGCTCCTTCGGGACCTAAAGTCCTCAGCATCCCCACCAGTGATTGTATCTGGAGTGAAAATCTCTCGAACGCAGCGATGTCTCCTCTCCTAACATCTTGAGCATCCATCACAGCTGCAATCCGCTTCAGTGCTATCTGGTGTGGTTGACCAAACTTATCATTGAGGGCAGCCATAGTGTCTGAGTAGGGTGTTGGGGAATTCAGGTAGGCATCTGCTATCAGCCTGGCTTCCTCCAGCTGCAAGTGATCAACCAGCACTTGATACTTAAATAACTCATTTGCCTCTCGAGGTAAAAGATTCTCCAATGAGATCTTCAGCTGGGCAAACTCACTTGGGTCACGGTGGGAGAAAGTACAGATGGTAGGTCGCGGTCCATGGTAACTTGAGTCCAAGCTGAGTGAAGTGTTGCCCTGAAAGGTGGGGGCACTGGGTTGCCCACAGGCTCGTTCCTGTGGCCACCACTACGTCCATAACCCTTTGGCATGGAGGTAGGAAATCTGTGCAGTGGCAGCGAAGACTGAACAGGTCTAAACCATGGAGTCGATGGGTGAGGAGTCTCAACTGATGGTCTCATAGCAGGCGGAGGCTCTGGCCATGGATATTGAACCCATGGCTGGCTCACCTGTGGCTTGCCTCCTTCGGTACATAGGAGCTCGTATTTAAGCCGACCAGGATGATACAACACAGGTGGGTCATCTGGTTGCCGTACTCCCTCTGGTGGGTGTGGCCATGGGGGTGGAGCCGGCCAGTCATCATCATCGTCGCTGTCAGGCTGAGTTTGGGTGGATGATGGTGACTGCATCGCTTGTGGCTCTGGCTTGGTAGCAGGAATAGAAGCAGGGCTCTGCATGTTCCTGACAGCATCCACCAGTTGCCTCATATCCTCTCGCAGAGCTCTAAGCTCAACCAGGTCCGATGACATGCGACGCTGTGTCTGCTGAAGGAGTTGCCGCTCATGATGTATGTCATCCAATTCTACCTTATTCTCTGCATAATAAGGTTGGTGGTGCAGCGCTTCAGGTAGAGGAGTAGAGTGCTCCTGGAACTGTACCTTGGATTCTCTCTGTGTAGGCCACGGGGAGGCTAGCTGGTTCTCCTGTCTGAACTCCTGACCCTCAGCACCATAGCTTCGGGAGGAAGCATCCCGCCACAGGAGGCCACTTCTCATCAGAGAATCTTAAGGAGGGGTGAGGGAGGTCTTCCTGGCCTGTTCCTCTTCGTATGTAGCCTCTACTTCCATCCTATGTCTCTGGTTGCCATAGCCTGGATAATCCACCTCATAATCTGCATACCGTGTAGGAGGTTGTATGCGTCGTCTAGGGCGCGCACCTAAAGCCTCATACTCTGGATGTGATTCCATCACTGCTGTCAATCCAGTCTCCGGCTCGAAGGACCATTAATGTAAGGGAGGTTTCCTAAACCGACTTGGATTCTGCACTGGTTCTGTGTTATCACCGGATTCACACAGGGAGTGTCGGCCAGAACACCGCTTAAGGCCTGGTTTCTTCAGAGTATGAATTTTATTAAATTATAAATTATAAACTTTATTTCAGACTCCATTGGTCCATAAAAAAACAAAACAAAAAAAAAACACAGAAAACATTACAACACTAAAAAACATACAAACACTTCATCCAATGTTTCCACAAACTGGATGTATACCTTGTGCTACTCCTTATAGGCTCAATTAAAGACAAAATAAGCTCATTTTGTGACACATTCAAACGACAAATAAAATTATACATAACTTTCCTAATCACAGCATGCATAGTGAGAACATTTCGATTCACAAATATCTGGCTAGCACTGGTCCACCTGGGAAGTCTCAACAGGATCCTGAAAGCATCATTATAAGCCACCTGAAGCCTCCTTAGCTTTGCCCTGCTATAGCTACACCAAAGGTAGGCAGTATAAAGTGGCGTACAATATGCTTTAAAGAGAGCAACTTTAACATTCTCAGAGCAACTGCCAAATTTCCGACACAACATGTTGGCCTGCGCATATAGTTTGCAGCACTGACGCTGAATATCATCATCATCACATAAATCGTCCCTGATAATGTGACCCAGGTACCTGACCTTGTGCACAACACTAAGCGCTTGGCTGCCCAAATAAAACAAAGGAAAATGTAACCTCTGGTCTTGTTTTGCTTTAACAATCATCACAACACTCTTCTTTTCATTAAACTTTATATTATATTCCTCACCATACTTCGAGCATATTCTTAATAATTGCTGCAGACCAACGCTATAAGGGGACAATACAACGAGGTCATCAGCATAAAGTAGATGGTTAATCAGACTTTCTCCTATGACGCATCCAGTCTTACAAGTTTTTAAGCTCTGAGACAACCCATCCATATACAAATTAAACAAGGCTGGTGACAAAATTCCACCTTGTCTAACCCCATTTGTCACTTGGAAGGGTGCAGATACACAGTTACCCCACCGCACCTGCATTTTCTGATGTGAATACCAAAAGAACAAGATCCTTATTATATATAGGGGAACCCCACGCTCTTGTAACTTTAAAAACAATTTGCCATGATTAATACGGTCAAAAGCCTTGGAAGCATCCAGAAAGCAGATGAACATCGTGGAATTGTGCATTCTATATGTACTGACCATTTCCTTCAGCGCATAAATGCATAGGTCTGTACCATGCTTACTTTTAAACCCAAATTGATGATCCGAGGTCACAATATATTGTTGAAGTCTTTCCAACAGGATCAATTCCAAAACTTTGGAAAACAGACTAGCTAGCGCAACAGGTCTATAATTTTCCATGCTAGATATTCTAGCAGTCTTATCCTTAATTACAGGGACTAATAAAACAGCCAGCATCGAATCAGGTAATATACCATGCAGTAAACATCCAGAAAAACACATTGCAACCAAAACAAAAAGTCTGTGACTAGCATATTTAAGATGCTCCGCTGTTATTTGATCAAGGCCACAAGCTTTATTCAGGGCCAATTTCTCAATAGCACAAAACACTTGATTAGGTCTAATCACTGCATTCACATCATCAGGAACAATACCAACATTAAATTCATCACTTATACCACAATTAAAAATATCACTATAAAGTTTTCTCCACAATTCCACAATGTTTCCAGATCCACTAGTCCCATCAATACTAGCTGGCAATGGCATTTTACTGTTACTGATTACCTTCACTTCCTTCCAGAAATCATTTATGTTATTATATTGTAGGTTTTTAGCCATTGCGTTTGCTCTCATTTCCTGCTCATTTCTTTTAATAAAGCGCACAGCATATTTAAATCTAGCATTAGCCTGTTTCTTAAGCTCAAATTCTGGACCATGCCTAGCTTTTCCAGCAATAATCCAATTCTTAAAGGCTTCTCTTGCCTGTCCATGCAATTCCGACACATATTCATTCCATCCTGGTCGCAAATTATTTAGCTTAGCCCTCTTTTTACAGAGAGGTTTGCTAGCATTATTTAAACTATTGATCATTTTATCATACATTTTACAGAGGTCACTACTATGATTCTGATTTTTACACCTTATATTACGGCATGAAATAGCTTCAAAGGGTATTTCAATATCACTCAGTTCCTCTTCAGAAAGAGCATTGTAGAGGCCCAGGTCACCTTCTGTAAGCCTTGACCAGTCTAATTTACCACTATATCTATGGTTTACATCTGTGGTCAGCTCAGGTACACTTTCAACATTCATCGTAAAACAAACAGGTATATGATCACTTGTACTAAGTTCATATAATATCTCAGCTTTCTCTACACAGTCATGGGCATCTGTTGTACTTATACAATGATCCAGCCATGATGTTGTATCCCATGCTTCACTGATATATGTGTAGCTTTCAGATGGCAACAATATTTTACTAGTGATAATTAACTTGCTAGTTTCACAGAATTGAAGCAGATGTCGACCGAATAATGATTTCTTATCAGCGATATCAGCATTCATATCGCCAACCACAAACATACATGTGCATGCATTTTCCCTAATAAATGAACCTACAAAAGCAAGCCTACTAAGATACTCATCCTCATTGCTATAACATTCATATGGAGTGTAAACATTTAAAATAATAAAAACATGATTATTATATACAACTTCCACTGCTATGCACCAATCCACCCCCAGTCTAATCACATTAATCCAGGGATCATATTTTTTGTGCCACATAATTGCCACTCCCCCAGGTATTCGGCCACGCACGATTCCCATACTGAGGTCCGTTGTAGACTCCCCTGCCCCATGGAAGTCAACATGGACAGCATTAAGCTTGTCCAGGTCTTGCTTAGCTAACAGTGTCTCCTGTAAGCACAGTATATCAGCACTCTCCAGTAGCTTATCAACAACATAGCGTCGCACCTTGTCCCCTGCGGTCTGCCCCAAACGCAGGCCACGCGAGTTGTATGACACAAGTTTCATAAGTCTTACATGTGTTTACTTTAGCTACTCTCCAGCACGCAACCCGGCTTCACTCACCGCTGCCCCTACAACAGCTCCCCTATGTTGTCGTGCCTCATAAAAGCGTCGCACAAATATCCCCTCAGGCCACAACTCTGGTTCATACATTTCCTTGACCTCTTCACACTCAGCGGTGACTTTAAAGGAGCTAAACCGACTGGCACCAGTGTCTATTCGTTGACAAGTTACGTCACGGCGGAGCTTGTCTTTCAAGTAATCTGTCAGTATATCTGTATCCATATCAAGTGAAAACTTTGTTGCAAACACGCTCACCACTTTAGTCCTCACAACAGGTATATTTCCCCCAGCATTAGTTCCAACAATACCGGTCATCTTTTTCCCTCCCCGAGAGCTTTGCCCCGGTTTGGGTCGTACCTGTGCATGTACATTGTGTCCGTGGCGTCCTCGTTTTGCAACAGTACTCCACAGTGGGAATCCCTGTCCTGCCGTACTAGCGTCCTCCATGGCAGCGCTCTCCATCTCCCTGACGGCCACGTCACTGGTCGATCCGCCCTCTCCAAACTGCCCCACAGCCGGCGTGTCTCGGGGCAGAGTCTGCAAACCCGGCACACATCCATCGCCAGCGCTACGTCGCTCAATCACACCAAGGCGATGGTTGATGTCCGCTGTCACTGCACGGAGATCCTCTGAGACACTTGTCTGCAGACCCACGGCTTGTTTCATTGCCGAAATGTCCGCACTTAGCGCTCCTATCTTCCCAAGCAGGCTAGACACATCAAGGCTATTAAAAGTTACAGGGGCAAGTCGTCAAGATGATAAGACACGAACCGAGGGGTATTTTCACCAACCTCATTCAGTAATTTCAGACAACTTTTAACATTGTTGATGTCTTTCTGTTGTCCTTTGTGCGCAACGTAGCGCAATGAGCCCGAGCAGAGTTCAAAAAGCACCTTTCTAGAATTCTCAATCCACTCAGACGCAAAGTGATTTACTGCTAGCAGCACAATTTCATCATGACACAAAGTTTTCATTTTGACGACCAGAAAATTGAGAAACTCGTCCTCCACAATAATCTTGCCATCAATAGTTGAGTAAATCTCTGGTTTTATTCGAGATTTACTTTTGGCAGCAGCAGCCCCTCCTCCAGCCCCTCTTCCAGCCACGTCCGCCATTGTAGTCTGTGTGAATAAAAGCGCAGAGACGCCGTTGACTTTACTCACTGGAACTTTAGTTGTGGTTGTGGTTTTTCTACAAGAAATAATAATAATAAACACATCTTAATGGTTTATACCTAAATACACAAACAATAGAAACAGAAATGTGAACTAAAGCTCTATATCTATAAACTTATCCACAATCATCTTCGAACACACATACTGCCGTATTCGGCATATATTAAACTACTTCCTCTTGGCCTTCAAAATAATATATCCTCAATATATATACATAGACAGACTCTTATTGTGTAACCGGAAGTACCGCGGATGCGCTCAGCGCAGCAGCAACTTGACGCTACAACATCAGACGGCGAAAATACACTTCTTCCAGTTACAACCAGAACTTAACGAAGGCACAGCGTTCGAATCAAGAAATAAACACAGTAAATGAACCTGACACTAACATTAACTAGACACAACATCACATATATCACTCAAACAATACTTACTTTACATGCACGCACAACCACGTCTGACGAGCTGACTCTCCCGACTGCTCTCTCATGCATCACTCACTCCTCTATCACGCAGCATACCATCATATGACATCACTCATCATGCTCGTTTCACATGGGCAATGCCCTGCCCCTTAAAGACCCCAATGACACAGAATATGTGAAATAAATGTAACATAGTGTGAACATGTATGAACTTTGGGGCCTTTTCTACAGCCGCCCCCGAATGTATCTTATACGTTTGCACATTAATGTAGGTCACAAAGTTCTACGGTTGAGTAGCTGATACAGGTGTAGAATTGTCCTCATCCTCCCCAGAGGGGAGCGCAGGAAGGACTACCAGCCTAGCAACTGGTCGGGTATAAAGTCTTGACTTAACCTTTACGTCAGCTGACCTAATGTGTCCATCAGCGCTGCGATGAACTTTGACGACCTTCCCAATGGGCCAAAGGCCTCGGGGGAGGTGTGGGTCAGTGATCATCACCACAGAGTCCTTTTTGATGTCAGCAGCTGTATCGTGCCACTTCTGGCGAGCTTGTAGACTTGGTACATACAGCCGAATAAAACGAGCCCAGAAGTGATCAGCCAAAACCTGGGAGTGCTTCCAGCGTCGGCGACTAAGAAGCTCACTCTCAGGGTAGACTACCTGAGGGAGTGAACCATCAGGCCGCCCCATCAGAAGGATGTTTGGGGTAACTGGATCGGGGTCGCTGGCATCTGAAGACACATAACCCAGGGGTTTACTGTTGAGGATCCCTTCTACTTCAGTAAGTACAGTGGAGAGCACTTCTTCTGGTACAGGTTGAGAACCCACTGTGGCGTACAGGGCTCTCTTCGCAGAGCGGATCTCTCTCTCCCACACTCCTCCAAAGTGGGGGGCTGCTGGGGGGTTGAAGTGGAAGGCGATCTTATGTTTGGTTAGGAGCTGTTGAAGGTCCGGCGACATTCCTCGGAAGGTCTCCCGGAGTTCTCGCTCTCCTCCTATGAAATTTGTCCCCTGGTCAGAGAACAATTCAGCAGGTGTTCCTCGACGAGCGATGAACCGGCGGAGAGCCATTAGAAAGGCATCAGAATCAATGGAGGTAAGAAGGTCTAGGTGTACAGCTCTGGTGGTGAGGCACTTGAATATGATTCCCCATCTTTTCTCCGAGCGTCTTCCCACCTTAACCTCAAATGGCCCAAAGCAGTCCATCCCTGTAGAATAGAAGGCAGGTTTGAACAGGCGCAAACGGGCCTCAGGTAGGTCTGCCATCTTTGGTACTTTAGGTCTGGCTCTCCAACGCTTACAGTCTGCACAGCTGGTTTGATAACACCGGACAGCTTCACGCCCCCTCAGAATCCAGTAAGATCTCCGGAGCTCTGCAAACACACGCTCTGGACCAGGGTGGCATAGCTGGCTGTCGAAGTCTTGGATTAGGAGCCTAGTCACTGGATGACCTGGGTCCAGAATGATGGGGTGGAGCACTGCGACCTCCAGGTCTGTGGCACGGCCTCCTACTCGGATGAGGTCTCCACTTCCATCTAGCTCAGGAGACAGGGTCAGAAGTCGACTGCTTCTAGGGACTGATTTACCAGCCTTGAGTAGGTTGTACTCCTGCTGGAAACTGTCCATCTGAGACCTATGTAAGACCAACCTCTCTGCCTGACGGTAGTCCTCAGCAGTAGGGTGGTCGCTCCTGTTAGCCGCCCCGTGCAACTCCTGCACAGTTGCTGCTAGTAGTTCCTTCCAGGAGTTGTACTGGCTCAGGTCAGTGGGGGGCTGGGTTGGAACACCAGCGGCAACACCACAGAAGGTGGACTTGCGCGTCTCTGATGTGTCTGTAGGCTGTTCCGTAGTAGCGGTCTGAGGCCACTGGTCTGGACTCAGCCGAAGAAATGGTGGTCCCTGACTCCACCTGTTTGGCTCTGCAAGCTCTTTCAGCCTTTTCCCACGCGTCACATCGTCTGCGGGATTTCTCATAGAGTCAACATATCTCCACGTATGTCTGTCGGTCAACTCCCGTATCTCTGACACACGGGAGCCAACAAAAACTTTAAAGCGGCAGGATTCGGACTTCAGCCAGGTCAGCACCGTTGTGGAATCAGACCACAGAATTATTTGGTCAATGGTGATGGTGAGTTCCTTCTCCAGGACCTGGGCGAGCTGTGCGCCCGTAAGTGCAGCACACAGTTCTAATCTGGGCATGGAGTGAAGTCGCTTAGGAGAGACTCTGGATCGAGCCATCAGGAATGACAGGTGCACGACACCATGCCTGTCAGTGGAACGAAGGTATGCCACCGAGCCATATGCCTCCTCAGAAGCATCACAGAAGATATGCACCTCTCTTCGGAGGCCAGAAATGTCTACCTCCTTTGGCAGGTATGGCCGTGGCAGTGTGACTTGTGAAAGGACCTGTAGCTCTTCCTCCCACATCCTCCATTGGTCTAGGAGATCCTGGGGAAGTGAGGGGTCATCCCAGCCCCGCTGTGCATCCCAAAGGTGCCTGACAAGCACCTTGGCCCGAGTGGTGTAGGGCAAGATGAATCCCAAAGGGTCGTACTGACTCGCCAGTACTTTATAGATGTTCCGCATTGTTGGGACACCGTAATCCACATGCCGATGCTTGTAGCCAAGGACATCCGTATGGAAGTGCCAGCTTAGTCCCAGGGTGGATTCTGGGACATCTGTCTTTCTGTGAGCCATCCACAACTCCACACTGGCAGATCGACTCTCTTCAGGCAGGTGGCTTATGACCTCTGGCTCACTGCTGGCCCACTGGCGTAGTTCAAATCCTGCAGATGCTAACAGGGCTCTTAATTTGTCAACAAGGTGTCTTGCCATAGCACGGGTGGGAACACTCTGAAGCCAATTGTCAACGTAGAAGCATTTCTCGATTGAGATCCTCACATCTTCATTTGGCTGACTGTTTTCAGTAACGTGCCGCTGCAGAGCGAAGGTAGCACAACAGGGGCTACATGTTGTTCCAAATGGCAGCACCTGCCACTCATACACTGCAGGGAACTCTTCTTTGCTGACATCACGCCAAACAAATCTGAGCAGTGCACGGTCCTCTGGGAGAAGACGAACTTGATGGAACATGCCTTTGATGTCTGCACTGATTGCGACAGCATGCTCCCTGAAACGCAGCAGAACTCCCAGAAGTGTGGCTCCCAAATTTGGCCCAGGCAGTAGGTAATCGTTCAGGTTGTGGCCCTGATGCTGAAAGGAACAGTTGAATACTATCCTCAGCTTGCCATTATGACTCACGATATGATGAGGGATGTACCATGCCTCATCATTTCCTTTAGCCGTTATTTCTGGACCACACTTGATTACAGAACCTGCCTCGATCAGTTTCTCCATCTCCGATCTGTAGGCTTCAGCTTGTGCAGGGTCTCTAGCCAGTCGCCTTTCTACACTACGTAAGCTGGGCATGACAGCCATTGGTGTAGCCTGAAGGAGTGGCATTCCCTGACGACGGAGCAGAGGGGTGGTGTAACGGTGAACACCGTCAACCTCTACCCTGACAGTTTTGGTCTCAAGAGTCCTGATAGCGTATGTATCCTGCTTTGAGCGGGTAACTAGCTTCTCACTGCGGAATGGAACTGTATCAACTAACCACAGTTTCTCCACATGCTTCATGAGCTCACTCACTTGAGGTGCTACTGTGGTCAATAGGCACTGCGATGGTTGGGAGATATGGCCGACTGCACTTGCTGGTCCCTGCAGAGTCCAGCCTAATCTGGTGTGTACCGCAGCTGGTCCTCCTGGGGGTCCTAACCTGACAGGTTCTATGGGGGTGATGAGGTGGGGGTGATCACTCCCGATGAGAAGCAGGGGCTTCACATTAGTCAGGGTCGGTATGGGAAGGCCGATGAGGTGTTTGTAATGCCTTCGGAGCTGTTCCATGGGGTATGCATGGCTTGCTAGTCCAATGCGGGCAGTGGTAAATGCACCAGTGATCCTGAACTTGGTCTTTGGGTTGGAAGGTGCAGCTATAGTGAATGACACCGAGGCTCCCTGAAGTGACTGCACGTCCTGTCTAATTGTGCGCAGAGATAAGTCTTCGGGGATCCCTTGCACACCCAGCTGGTGTGCAGCATCTGGCAGGAGCATAGTTCTTTCTGAGCCATCATCCAGGACAGCATAAGTGTTGACTGTTCGGTCTCCATGATGAAGGCGCACCTTGACGACCTTTAGGAGGACACGACGACCTTCGGTCGGTCGGTCGAGGTACAGTACTTCGGTTGTGCCATGACTTTCTGGCAACGCTGTAGACGGTGACTGCTTTAGAGGCCTCACATTCACATCATGTAGCACCCGGAGATGTTTACCTTGGCAAAGAGCACAGGTCTTCCTTAAGTTACACTGAGCAGCCTGGTGTGACCTCGCACAACGCCAACACCGCTTGTTAGTCTTTATCCATTCTGAAACCTGATCCTTTGTTAACCTGGATATTGCTGTGCACTGGCTGAGGTGGTGCTCTGCACTGCTACAGAATGCACAGAATGGTGTGCTCTTAGACCCTTTATAGGCTGGTGAGACAGGAACCTCCAGCTTCTTGACCTCATCCTTAGCACCATGGAGGATTATGGCGCTTTGACGCTTGGGTGGTCATCCATCGGGTCGGGATACCGACCTCTCTTTCATTCCTCTCATGGCTAACTGTCCCTCCGAGTCCTGACACCAGGATTCGTATTGTAACCATTCCGACAGGTCAAGCAGGGTGTAATTGCGTGTGCCCCGATAGAACATGGAACGGCGGAACTCTGCTCTCTGCTCTGGGGGTAACTTGCTCAGAAGGCGAGCAACATGGGAGCCGCATTGCAACTCCACTGCTCCTTCGGGACCTAAAGTCCTCAGCATCCCCACCAGTGATTGTATCTGGAGTGAAAATCTCTCGAACGCAGCGATGTCTCCTCTCCTAACATCTTGAGCATCCATCACAGCTGCAATCCGCTTCAGTGCTATCTGGTGTGGTTGACCAAACTTATCATTGAGGGCAGCCATAGTGTCTGAGTAGGGTGTTGGGGAATTCAGGTAGGCATCTGCTATCAGCCTGGCTTCCTCCAGCTGCAAGTGATCAACCAGCACTTGATACTTAAATAACTCATTTGCCTCTCGAGGTAAAAGATTCTCCAATGAGATCTTCAGCTGGGCAAACTCACTTGGGTCACGGTGGGAGAAAGTACAGATGGTAGGTCGCGGTCCATGGTAACTTGAGTCCAAGCTGAGTGAAGTGTTGCCCTGAAAGGTGGGGGCACTGGGTTGCCCACAGGCTCGTTCCTGTGGCCACCACTACGTCCATAACCCTTTGGCATGGAGGTAGGAAATCTGTGCAGTGGCAGCGAAGACTGAACAGGTCTAAACCATGGAGTCGATGGGTGAGGAGTCTCAACTGATGGTCTCATAGCAGGCGGAGGCTCTGGCCATGGATATTGAACCCATGGCTGGCTCACCTGTGGCTTGCCTCCTTCGGTACATAGGAGCTCGTATTTAAGCCGACCAGGATGATACAACACAGGTGGGTCATCTGGTTGCCGTACTCCCTCTGGTGGGTGTGGCCATGGGGGTGGAGCCGGCCAGTCATCATCATCGTCGCTGTCAGGCTGAGTTTGGGTGGATGATGGTGACTGCATCGCTTGTGGCTCTGGCTTGGTAGCAGGAATAGAAGCAGGGCTCTGCATGTTCCTGACAGCATCCACCAGTTGCCTCATATCCTCTCGCAGAGCTCTAAGCTCAACCAGGTCCGATGACATGCGACGCTGTGTCTGCTGAAGGAGTTGCCGCTCATGATGTATGTCATCCAATTCTACCTTATTCTCTGCATAATAAGGTTGGTGGTGCAGCGCTTCAGGTAGAGGAGTAGAGTGCTCCTGGAACTGTACCTTGGATTCTCTCTGTGTAGGCCACGGGGAGGCTAGCTGGTTCTCCTGTCTGAACTCCTGACCCTCAGCACCATAGCTTCGGGAGGAAGCATCCCGCCACAGGAGGCCACTTCTCATCAGAGAATCTTAAGGAGGGGTGAGGGAGGTCTTCCTGGCCTGTTCCTCTTCGTATGTAGCCTCTACTTCCATCCTATGTCTCTGGTTGCCATAGCCTGGATAATCCACCTCATAATCTGCATACCGTGTAGGAGGTTGTATGCGTCGTCTAGGGCGCGCACCTAAAGCCTCATACTCTGGATGTGATTCCATCACTGCTGTCAATCCAGTCTCCGGCTCGAAGGACCATTAATGTAAGGGAGGTTTCCTAAACCGACTTGGATTCTGCACTGGTTCTGTGTTATCACCGGATTCACACAGGGAGTGTCGGCCAGAACACCGCTTAAGGCCTGGTTTCTTCAGAGTATGAATTTTATTAAATTATAAATTATAAACTTTATTTCAGACTCCATTGGTCCATAAAAAACAAAACAAAAAAAAACACAGAAAACATTACAACACTAAAAAACATACAAACACTTCATCCAATGTTTCCACAAACTGGATGTATACCTTGTGCTACTCCTTATAGGCTCAATTAAAGACAAAATAAGCTCATTTTGTGACACATTCAAACGACAAATAAAATTATACATAACTTTCCTAATCACAGCATGCATAGTGAGAACATTTCGATTCACAAATATCTGGCTAGCACTGGTCCACCTGGGAAGTCTCAACAGGATCCTGAAAGCATCATTATAAGCCACCTGAAGCCTCCTTAGCTTTGCCCTGCTATAGCTACACCAAAGGTAGGCAGTATAAAGTGGCGTACAATATGCTTTAAAGAGAGCAACTTTAACATTCTCAGAGCAACTGCCAAATTTCCGACACAACATGTTGGCCTGCGCATATAGTTTGCAGCACTGACGCTGAATATCATCATCATCACATAAATCGTCCCTGATAATGTGACCCAGGTACCTGACCTTGTGCACAACACTAAGCGCTTGGCTGCCCAAATAAAACAAAGGAAAATGTAACCTCTGGTCTTGTTTTGCTTTAACAATCATCACAACACTCTTCTTTTCATTAAACTTTATATTATATTCCTCACCATACTTCGAGCATATTCTTAATAATTGCTGCAGACCAACGCTATAAGGGACAATACAACGAGGTCATCAGCATAAAGTAGATGGTTAATCAGACTTTCTCCTATGACGCATCCAGTCTTACAAGTTTTTAAGCTCTGAGACAACCCATCCATATACAAATTAAACAAGGCTGGTGACAAAATTCCACCTTGTCTAACCCCATTTGTCACTTGGAAGGGTGCAGATACACAGTTACCCCACCGCACCTGCATTTTCTGATGTGAATACCAAAAGAACAAGATCCTTATTATATATAGGGGAACCCCACGCTCTTGTAACTTTAAAAACAATTTGCCATGATTAATACGGTCAAAAGCCTTGGAAGCATCCAGAAAGCAGATGAACATCGTGGAATTGTGCATTCTATATGTACTGACCATTTCCTTCAGCGCATAAATGCATAGGTCTGTACCATGCTTACTTTTAAACCCAAATTGATGATCCGAGGTCACAATATATTGTTGAAGTCTTTCCAACAGGATCAATTCCAAAACTTTGGAAAACAGACTAGCTAGCGCAACAGGTCTATAATTTTCCATGCTAGATATTCTAGCAGTCTTATCCTTAATTACAGGGACTAATAAAACAGCCAGCATCGAATCAGGTAATATACCATGCAGTAAACATCCAGAAAAACACATTGCAACCAAAACAAAAAGTCTGTGACTAGCATATTTAAGATGCTCCGCTGTTATTTGATCAAGGCCACAAGCTTTATTCAGGGCCAATTTCTCAATAGCACAAAACACTTGATTAGGTCTAATCACTGCATTCACATCATCAGGAACAATACCAACATTAAATTCATCACTTATACCACAATTAAAAATATCACTATAAAGTTTTCTCCACAATTCCACAATGTTTCCAGATCCACTAGTCCCATCAATACTAGCTGGCAATGGCATTTTACTGTTACTGATTACCTTCACTTCCTTCCAGAAATCATTTATGTTATTATATTGTAGGTTTTTAGCCATTGCGTTTGCTCTCATTTCCTGCTCATTTCTTTTAATAAAGCGCACAGCATATTTAAATCTAGCATTAGCCTGTTTCTTAAGCTCAAATTCTGGACCATGCCTAGCTTTTCCAGCAATAATCCAATTCTTAAAGGCTTCTCTTGCCTGTCCATGCAATTCCGACACATATTCATTCCATCCTGGTCGCAAATTATTTAGCTTAGCCCTCTTTTTACAGAGAGGTTTGCTAGCATTATTTAAACTATTGATCATTTTATCATACATTTTACAGAGGTCACTACTATGATTCTGATTTTTACACCTTATATTACGGCATGAAATAGCTTCAAAGGGTATTTCAATATCACTCAGTTCCTCTTCAGAAAGAGCATTGTAGAGGCCCAGGTCACCTTCTGTAAGCCTTGACCAGTCTAATTTACCACTATATCTATGGTTTACATCTGTGGTCAGCTCAGGTACACTTTCAACATTCATCGTAAAACAAACAGGTATATGATCACTTGTACTAAGTTCATATAATATCTCAGCTTTCTCTACACAGTCATGGGCATCTGTTGTACTTATACAATGATCCAGCCATGATGTTGTATCCCATGCTTCACTGATATATGTGTAGCTTTCAGATGGCAACAATATTTTACTAGTGATAATTAACTTGCTAGTTTCACAGAATTGAAGCAGATGTCGACCGAATAATGATTTCTTATCAGCGATATCAGCATTCATATCGCCAACCACAAACATACATGTGCATGCATTTTCCCTAATAAATGAACCTACAAAAGCAAGCCTACTAAGATACTCATCCTCATTGCTATAACATTCATATGGAGTGTAAACATTTAAAATAATAAAAACATGATTATTATATACAACTTCCACTGCTATGCACCAATCCACCCCCAGTCTAATCACATTAATCCAGGGATCATATTTTTTGTGCCACATAATTGCCACTCCCCCAGGTATTCGGCCACGCACGATTCCCATACTGAGGTCCGTTGTAGACTCCCCTGCCCCATGGAAGTCAACATGGACAGCATTAAGCTTGTCCAGGTCTTGCTTAGCTAACAGTGTCTCCTGTAAGCACAGTATATCAGCACTCTCCAGTAGCTTATCAACAACATAGCGTCGCACCTTGTCCCCTGCGGTCTGCCCCAAACGCAGGCCACGCGAGTTGTATGACACAAGTTTCATAAGTCTTACATGTGTTTACTTTAGCTACTCTCCAGCACGCAACCCGGCTTCACTCACCGCTGCCCCTACAACAGCTCCCCTATGTTGTCGTGCCTCATAAAAGCGTCGCACAAATATCCCCTCAGGCCACAACTCTGGTTCATACATTTCCTTGACCTCTTCACACTCAGCGGTGACTTTAAAGGAGCTAAACCGACTGGCACCAGTGTCTATTCGTTGACAAGTTACGTCACGGCGGAGCTTGTCTTTCAAGTAATCTGTCAGTATATCTGTATCCATATCAAGTGAAAACTTTGTTGCAAACACGCTCACCACTTTAGTCCTCACAACAGGTATATTTCCCCCAGCATTAGTTCCAACAATACCGGTCATCTTTTTCCCTCCCCGAGAGCTTTGCCCCGGTTTGGGTCGTACCTGTGCATGTACATTGTGTCCGTGGCGTCCTCGTTTTGCAACAGTACTCCACAGTGGGAATCCCTGTCCTGCCGTACTAGCGTCCTCCATGGCAGCGCTCTCCATCTCCCTGACGGCCACGTCACTGGTCGATCCGCCCTCTCCAAACTGCCCCACAGCCGGCGTGTCTCGGGGCAGAGTCTGCAAACCCGGCACACATCCATCGCCAGCGCTACGTCGCTCAATCACACCAAGGCGATGGTTGATGTCCGCTGTCACTGCACGGAGATCCTCTGAGACACTTGTCTGCAGACCCACGGCTTGTTTCATTGCCGAAATGTCCGCACTTAGCGCTCCTATCTTCCCAAGCAGGCTAGACACATCAAGGCTATTAAAAGTTACAGGGGGCAAGTCGTCAAGATGATAAGACACGAACCGAGGGGTATTTTCACCAACCTCATTCAGTAATTTCAGACAACTTTTAACATTGTTGATGTCTTTCTGTTGTCCTTTGTGCGCAACGTAGCGCAATGAGCCCGAGCAGAGTTCAAAAAGCACCTTTCTAGAATTCTCAATCCACTCAGACGCAAAGTGATTTACTGCTAGCAGCACAATTTCATCATGACACAAAGTTTTCATTTTGACGACCAGAAAATTGAGAAACTCGTCCTCCACAATAATCTTGCCATCAATAGTTGAGTAAATCTCTGGTTTTATTCGAGATTTACTTTTGGCAGCAGCAGCCCCTCCTCCAGCCCCTCTTCCAGCCACGTCCGCCATTGTAGTCTGTGTGAATAAAAGCGCAGAGACGCCGTTGACTTTACTCACTGGAACTTTAGTTGTGGTTGTGGTTTTTCTACAAGAAATAATAATAATAAACACATCTTAATGGTTTATACCTAAATACACAAACAATAGAAACAGAAATGTGAACTAAAGCTCTATATCTATAAACTTATCCACAATCATCTTCGAACACACATACTGCCGTATTCGGCATATATTAAACTACTTCCTCTTGGCCTTCAAAATAATATATCCTCAATATATATACATAGACAGACTCTTATTGTGTAACCGGAAGTACCGCGGATGCGCTCAGCGCAGCAGCAACTTGACGCTACAACATCAGACGGCGAAAATACACTTCTTCCAGTTACAACCAGAACTTAACGAAGGCACAGCGTTCGAATCAAGAAATAAACACAGTAAATGAACCTGACACTAACATTAACTAGACACAACATCACATATATCATTCAAACAATACTTACTTTACATGCACGCACAACCACGTCTGACGAGCTGACTCTCCCGACTGCTCTCTCATGCATCACTCACTCCTCTATCACGCAGCATACCATCATATGACATCACTCATCATGCTCGTTTCACATGGGCAATGCCCTGCCCCTTAAAGACCCCAATGACACAGAATATGTGAAATAAATGTAACATAGTGTGAACATGTATGAACTTTGGGGCCTTTTCTACATAGACTCTATACTGTTTTAACATTTACATTTGTCACTTTGTGGTTAAAAGGGTGGTGATTAGGCTGCATTTTTATTGCACAGCTTTCTAGTGTTTGCAACCACCCAAAACACTTCAAAAAGCTAGTCAACATTCACCTCATTCACACACACATTCATACACAGGTGATTGAGGCTACTTGTAAAAAATGTGGCACTGTTCATCAGAATATCATTCACATAGAGAGTGATGTGGGATTCAAAATCTTTCACAAGGATACTTTGACATGTAGACTGACTGACTGAAAAGTATAAATATTTTTCAGCAGATAAATAATACTAATGACAGTGATACTGAATTCTTCTTATATTTTGTCTTGAAAACATTATAAATAGTCTACACAGAGAGCAGAAACTGAAACAGCAAATCTTGAGCGTCTCCAGCATGAACTCAACATTGATCATGATGACACAGAAGTGGGTGGAGGATGTGAAGCAGTGGGCAGCCACTGGTAAGTAACATGGTCACAGATGTATCAGTTTGGTATTGTCATTCATTTGGTTACTTTTGATTTTCCAACGCTTTTGGATTGTTTCTGTTTTTCAAGAGAAACATGGTGCTCGTAGTAGCCAAGAAGAGCTCCAGATTGATTGAGGATATCATCTATTCCCTCAGAAGGAAGAAGCATGATCTCTATCGACAAAATGGTATTTAGTTTTACATTACTCAACAACTTGTGTTTGGTTGTTGTTTTTACTAGTAAAACATTTTTAACCTAACAGACAGTAATCAAACAAGGCAACGCAAACGGAGGAGACTGGGTGAGCTCAAGAAGAAACTCAGGGAGATGATCATGCAGTACAACGCTGTTGCAACCAGTGCACAAAACATTGACGCAGAAGCAAGCATGCAGTCTCTCTGATGTGTTGCTGCCTTGGGAAGCACAAGGAGATGGTAAGCAAAGTGTTTTATTTTTCATTATGACTTGTGATTATAGCCATTAATTTAAGAATGGTGAGCCACATAATGATTAGCACTGTGAGAATTTTGGTAGAACATGTTTACATTAAAGTTTTGATTCTGTCACATCTGTTCTCTTTTCCAAAATAGTGGTGAGCCTTCGTTTGAAGAGGCGTGTTTTTGACCAGGTCATGCTAGTCAGGCGTATCGAAGAGGAGAAGCTGATCGTTGTGAAGATGACTCAACATTATCAGTACTTGAGAAACGCATTGGACAAACTACAAAGCCTCCTTCATCACACTGAAGAGAACATCAAGAACAACGGTATGTTCTACAAATATTCTCTTTATTAAAGAGTAACTCACACTTTTTTGATCAAATATGAAAGCCTTTTTAACCTCAAATCCAGCTTGCTCTTTTTTTTAACACAAAAACACAACCTCCAAGTTGGACATTGAAACTGCATCACATGTTTTCAGCTTCATCTGCCTAATTTTAAATCTCATTTATCTTCACATGTCACTCAAGTTACTCTAATAGAGATGACAGAGGCCGGATATAGAGGACTGCACTGCTGTCTTCTGCAGAAGAGAGATGTTCTACAAAACAAACTGAGTGAACTCGCCAGCACCTATTCCCATGTAGACACAGACTCTGTTTTTTAATGGTAGATGAAGACATGGAGGACTGTGAAGAGGACGACAGCAGCTCAGACCTTTCAGAGGAGGAATTGCGAATTGTTTGGCTGCATTGATTCATGACACAATAAAAGATTACACAGCAGTGTGTCTACCAGAGTACAGCAATGATCTGGCCAGGAGGCAAACTTTAAAGTTATTGTGCATTTCAGAATAATGCTAACATGATATTAAAGGTAACACAAATGGTGACATGCAGAATAAATAAATGTCAGTTTAAGCCACATCTCCTGTGTCTTTTATTTTGAACCCACCTGTTTAATTAAAAAAAACATCTAAAGTTTGAGTTTGAGTTTATTTTCACATTATGATGGAAAATAGGTACAGCCAGACTAGCTACTTGTCAATTACCTCTGAAAGCATGAAAATAAAATAGTATGGCTGTTATAGTCTTTAAAGGCGGCGTACAATCAACCGGGGGTTGCGCGCATGCGTGCGTCTCAGAGTACTAGTAAAAGAGTTGCGGTATGCTCACAATCCGCAACGGTTAGGCAGCAAACGTTTCTTATTAGCCGATCACATTCATTGACCTGTATTGGGCAGTGTCTCGGAGGGAGACACATTATATTTAAACAAACTTCAAACCACACCATCACTGTAAAACAAACACAAAAGATCTGAGTCACGAGCCACAGAAGTTCTGTTTTCAAACGTTGCTGAATGAGTTCTGTTTTTGTACATACCCCCTTTAGCCGGTGAAACACGGCAGCCTGAATAAGTGCTAAAATAGCGCTATTAAATGTTTGTGTTAGTGTTTTTATGTCAACAAACGTCTCAAAATCTAAATATTTAAGACACGACTTTCTTTTTCCGTTGAAAAATGAGCGCATACAGTTCTTCTAAACCCTAATGTCACAAACCCTAATCCTAACCCGGAAGAATGCTTGTAGAACTACAATTAGTACAGGATTGCAATTGGTAGAAGTGTGTTGTGCCAAACTTTTTTGTAGTTCTAATGTGTTTTCCCTATTATGTTGCAAGGTTACAATGACACTTGAGGGCTCTCTGGGGTTTTGTGAGGGTGGCAAACACATATCTTTGATAAAAATCTGCTATTTCATAATATTTAGAAGGTTAAATTGTGTTTTTCCTGGATTTTGACTCTACACAGTGGTGCCCCCAATTGGATTACCTTCTTTTGTGGTTGTAGAGGTCAAGAGCTTTCCAAAAATGTTGCCCTTATGATTGAAACATATTTTGTTCCTGCCCTGTAAGCCTTCAAAAGTGCCTCAATTTCAAGGTTCAAAGGTCACTCCTGAGGAGCAGGATCCTCAAACAGTTTTCAAACTGATGTATGTTACTCTGTAGGCTGAGACTTTTCCAATGATGTATTCAGTGTTGTTCTATAATAAAGTAAAAATTTTCATCTTGTTCCAAGCCAGCTCCTTTCAGGTATAGTTTCTTACACCCCTTTCAGGGAGAACTTGGATAAATTTAGGAAAAACAAGCTGTCATGGGTATTTACTAGTCAAATGTTTTAAAGCAATTGACGCAGACCTCTGCACACCATACTTCTCATTTTTGGAAAATTTTACTCATTTTTCATCCCCTATTATCAGTGTAACATTTTATGCCAATAGGCTTTGGTCTAATCAAGCTTCAAATTTCAGTATTTCAAAGCAGGAGCCATTTACAATCTTCATACTAACACGTTACTCACCTGGGGCCTCATTTATAAAACATTGCGTAGGATCCATACTAAAGTTTGCGTACGCCGATAATACGAAAAGGGCGTATGCCCTTCGCCCCTGATTTATAAAACTTTGCGTAAGCACAGCTGCATGCAATTTCTTGATAAATCACACACCAGCTGGAAGATTGCACAGGTGGATCCACCTCACATTCCGCCCACAACACACCCACATTTTACCATGAATGGTCAATGCAAAGTAACTCATGAATGTATCTGTATATAAATAAGCTGCTGATCCACGGCATTTCACTGCTGTGTGTCAGGATGAATGAATCATGTGTTGACCCAGGCCACCCTGCCACTAAATTTGTTATGATCATGTCCGATGTACAAATAATTTGCACACTGATTGAATGTGCATTTTTTCGGTTCACATAGAGAAATTCATTTTCACTCGGGAGTTGTGGTGTGAAGCATGTGTGCCTGCGTGCCTGTACAGGGCTGATTAATGGTTGGACGCTCATCCCATTCGGCCGCATATGGATAAATAAACAAAATTCTTTACTTTTTTTGCCTTTTTACTGTGATAGTTGCAGTGAAGAGTGACAGGAAATGGGGAGAAGAGTAGGGGGAAGACATGCATAAAAGTGCCACAGGCAGGAATCGAACCCGAACCACTGCGTCGGAGACCACCCCTACAAATGGATGAGCCATACAGGCGCCGGGTGATCAGAAAACAAAATTATTTAATAAAGATCACCACACCGGCCCCAGATACCAGCCCTTCGGTCAAATGACCGAATGAAATAACGTTCAATCCGCTCCTGTTAATATATGAACATAGTTCTGCAAATACAGTCGTCAGCCGAATGGCGCACTATAGGAACATCTACAACAATGAGGGTTTATGATTATCAGGCTCTACAAGTCTAATATGTGATAACAATAAAGGTTTGAGATCAATCTGGTTTCAATTCACCACTTCATCCTCTGGCACTGCCGTTCCCTCTGTCTCCAAAATGTGCTTAAGCAAGCATCAAAGTTGGCGCACCGGTGCGCACATTCTCACGCCAAGTTTTTTTTAGAAATCACAACGAACACAGCGTACGCCACTTTCTACGCAAAGTTTGTGATTTACGCCCTGTTTTGTGCGTAAAGAAGCATCAAGAATCAAGGTTGGTGCACCGGTGCGCACATTCTCACGCCAAGTTTGTTTTTATAAATCACAACCTTTGCGTAGAAAGTGGCGTATGCCACTTTCTAGCCCTGTTTTGTGCGTACGCAAGCTTTATAAATGAGGCCCCTGGTCAAGACCTTTTCATTGTATTTCATTTAGTTCTGGGGCAAAAGTTTGATTTTTACACTTCACATTCCATTTAGAGGATCAATATAAGAACCCTGAAATTGAGGTTCAAAGGTCAATATTTCATGTGTATGAAGGAACACAAACAGAAACAGCAACACAAACAGCAACTATATGTTTATTTCAAATAATTTTATTGTCACAGTTCAGGCAAGGACTCATGTGCAGCACAACTTTTGAGATCAATAGCGTTCTTTATTGAAGCTTTATTGAACCAGAATATAGTAGCAGAGGGATTTGGATTGGGCTTGCTGAATCTGACTTTGTCTTTTGTGGACCAGCTGTTTAAGAGGAAGAGACCACAGTACTAGACCAGGGGCCTATTTCACGAAGCAGTTTCTTCCACAACTCTGAGTTGATCTACTCTGAGTTTTCGGTTTCACAACGGCTGATATGAGTTGGTTTAATCAACTCGGAGTAGTTTGACCCGGAGTTACGCGCGTGCACCACAACTCTGAAAAGACAGCATCAATGGAACCCCGATTCGACGAGTCACCATGGAAACGAAAGGCTGCATTTTTGAACTGGAATTTTTTTAACGCGCTCAGACGCACTCAGAGAGAGAGACGGTGTGGAGAACACTGCTGCCTGGGTCAATGCGTAAGTTTAAATGTAGTCCTTTGTAATTGTAATAATATTACAGGGAATAACTGTCTGAATCGTAGAATATTGAGTTATTTCATTCAGGGGAAATCTCGCGGGGGAGAAGCGCTCGTGGCAGCAGCTTAAGATGAAATATAAAAACATTGTTCAAACAGGTCAGACCTCGGCATTATCTCATGGAGGTACTTCATGTTGATCATGTTTTACATTGTAAAGTAGCCTAAATATTAAGTGGCTGTTTGACTGTGCAGTTGTTTTATCCACACATAGCCTAAATGTCTGCATCCATATCATGTCCTGTTAAATAATTAAGCCTATTTAAACTAACATAGACTTCTGCTCAGCCAATAGAAAGAATGTCACAAAACTAAAGGGCTGGACCTGAGCAGAGAGTCACACTACCAAGGCTGGCTGAATGAAAGTGATTTATTGTTTAGGGGGTGAATAATGGCACGGTGAGGGGAAATCCAGGGTGCAGGAGTGGCTGGTGTAGTTGGGGTTTTGGCCAGAAACGGGGGGGTCCAGGCAGGGACAGAAGGGGTCCAGGGAGGAATGGGGGTCCAGGGAGGGAAAGCCGGTGATGATTTGTCGGGGAGAGCCGGAGGGGAAGGAGGATGGCGGGGACCCCGGACAGCTGAACTGAGGACGAGGAACAGGAGAAAACAACATTAGACAACAAGGCAGAAACTCAAACAGATCTTGTAAGAGGCTAGAGAGCGAACTGAACTGCGTGGTTCTTGTTCAACAATCTGGCAGGGAGTGGAAGGATGAGCCGGTACTTATTGCTGGGGTGTGTAATCAAGTCGATGATCGTCAGCTGTCCGGGAGCCGTAGAGGAGGTTGATTGCCTGAGTGGAGTCAGCTGAGAAGCTAGACTCCACTCAGGCACCGAGCTGCAGGGGGAGAGACAGGGCAGAGGAGCGGATGAGAGACAGGCAGGACAGACAGGGCAGAGGAGAAGGGAGCTGTGACAAAGAAAGCAGATGCCTGTAAATCAGGTGGTATAAAATGTCATGGATGCATATATATATATATATATATATATATATATATATATATACACACATATGATTATTTAGTTGTCTTTTGTGTATTTTCTTGTCTTTTGGCCCCTTCACATCACAGACCTTGTAACTGTAAGTAGTCAACACTCCAAAGATGTATCCAAATGGTAGTTTAAGTTGACTGAAACATGTCACTGATCTAGGATGAAGAGGATGAAACTGTGTCTGCTGCCTTTACAGAGGGGGATCCAGAAAGGCATACAGAGGTATGTTGCTGATAGTTCTCTTCTCATTCAGATTTTGGGTGGAATATAGAGTGTGACATTTAGCCTACACTGAAGTATTGCACAGTCTGATCTTTTTTAACAGAGCATGGCTGGACAGCAGCAGGATGGTCCCTCAGCTTCCACTGCACAGACTGACACAGTGAGATGGATGTTCAGGAAACACCAGAGCTTCATTCTGTGGAATTCATGTGCAACTGTATAATTTAATGTCCTCTATGTATTCCCAGTTATCAGTAAAACAGATTTACAAACTGTACTTGCTGAGAAAAATCCAAAAAACAGATTAGGAGGGCAGATCTGGAAATTGAAAGACTGGAGCACAAGTTAGAGGTGGTGATGGTCACAGGTGAATTATGTTAACTACTGGAACATGAACTGAACTATCTCTTCTATTTTGTAGGAAATAAAGAAGACCAAATGAAATGTGTATCATGTCTTTATTTGCTGTGGTGGTGATGGTGACTTAAACTCTAAAGTGATTATTGCACATGGTGTCTCTGACTGCTCTGCTGTCCTGGATAGCTGCAGGTGGATGGGCTCATCATCTGGGTCTTCAGTTTGTACGGCAGGGTGTTGCTCTCCTCTAATAGTGGTAATATTATGAAGAACAAGACATGCCACAGTAATATCACAGGCCCTCTCAGGGGTCACCCTGAGGAGACGTAGGCTCTGGAAACGGGCTTTCAGCAGGCCTGTGGTCATCTCCACCCAGGCTCTGGTCCTGCAGTGAGCCCGGTTGAAGTTCTGTTGGGGGCCTGGTTCAGGGTCAGGGTATGAGGTCATCAGCCTGGGTTGTTATGGTAACCCCTGTCACCCAGCAGAAGGCCATCAAACTCTCCTGTAATGTATAGTGGATACATCAGAGTATATTAAAGGAGAGAGACAAGAGAATTCTATGGTGAAAATCTTTAGGCTGCTGACCACGCTGCAGTCTGTTGCTCAGGTTAGACTCTCCATAAATCCTGGAGTCATGAACAGACCCAGACCACTTGGCCTCCTCATTAGAAATGATGTATGCAGCATCACATATGATCTGGACAGTGCAGAGAATGACAGATGTTGAACTATGATGCAGTCTTTAACATTTAGAAACTGTAGTCAGTCTACTTGTAGCCTACCTGCACATTTATGCTGTGAATGGACTTCCTATTCATGATGTGAGGGAGCTGTGATGGGGATGTGTGTGCATCTATGCAGCCAATCACACTTGGAAATCCTAAAAGAAATTAAAATGACTAATCCCAGTCTGAGGTTGCAGCACAATGTCATGAACAGAATATGATTTAAAATGAATTTAACAGATCTCTACATCATTCACCTGCAATCCCATGGATCCTCCTTGATGTTCTGACAGGTTTGTGTCCAGGAAAACCACAATGACGAGTAAAAGTCGTTTCAGAGCCAGGAAAACTTTTCTGACTGTCCTGCATACAGTTGTCTTACTGTAGTGCTCTGCATCTCTGACATTATATAAAAACTTCCATTTGCAAAGAACCGCAGCGCAACACACAATATCTGCTGGATGTGAGAGCATGACTGCGGCTGGTAATGTAAATGTAAGTACAGATTAGGTTGTTTATGTAGATTATGGACTTGAAAGGATTACGAAACGGTACCGCTCAAACAGATAATTGTCCTGAAATGCGAGAACATTTATGCTTGGTCTGATAACAATCTACTGACGAATATTTAATTATCTGTGCAGTAATGCTGCTCCTTTATCCACTGGATCGTTAATAAAAGCTGTTCTACGCCAAAACTCGCTCGCTTACTGACTGAATGAATGAGGAAATGAAACAGCGTGTGTGGCTGAAAGTGGGCGGAGACAGAGAGAAACTCGAGGTTTTCTCAGATAAACCTGCTGGCGAGCAGGTTAGAGTCATAGAGTCTGTTACTGCGGTAACTGACCGAGAGTTTAAGTTACCCCTCTTTGTGAAACAGGCTAGAGTTACCCCGCATTCCCTGGTTAGAGTTACCTCGCTTCGTGAAATGGAAAACTCTGAGTTTCCCTCATTTCAGGGTTAAGAAACTCAGAGTTTTCACTAAACCTGCTTCGTGAAATAGGCCCCAGGCTTCATGGAGCTTCACCCAACTGAACAGAACCACAGGAGCTGTAGCTGTGAGCTGGCATCGTACCAGCTCCAGGAACCCAGAAGTGTCCAGGCAGGACAGCGTGGTCAGGGGTAGAAGGCTGGTCAGGTTACCGGGGATCAGACGATTGAGGCAGGTCGGGTGCAGAAAACTGGTCAGGTTTGCAGAGAGCATATAGCAAAGACAGGTCGAGGACATGCTCGATCAGAACTTGGCAGACAGGTGATGTATTACCGTGGTCCGGAGCAGCGGACAGGTCAGGTCACCAGTGAGCACAGAATCAGGACTGTTTGGTATCAGGCTGGGTCAGAACCAGAAGATCAGGCAGGAGAAAAACACTGGAGAGTCTTGCATGTGGACGAAGAACAATCTGGCAGTGGGTGAGTGTGGAGCTGAGGTTTAAATACAGTGACTGAAATACAGCAGGTGGATGAGGTGCAGGTGTGGCTGATTACAGTAGGGTATGGCATGGACAGAGAGGTGATGTGATAGAAAGATACTGACTGGTGTGAAGAACGGAGCAGACAGTTGACAGAATGTGGCATTTATTTCAGAACTCTCCAAATATGAATAATGATGTTATGCACTCAAAGTTCCACATTGTCTTGGAGCTCCCAGGAGTTTTTCCACTTTACTCCACTGTAAGACAGACAGAGAGACGGCAAAAAGTATTACTTTCAGATTTTAACAATTGAAATATGTACCATCCTGATTCTGCAACTTACAAAGAAACGTAAAGTATTCAGGTGTTTATGCATTTCACCTTATTATCAGCCAAACACCCCGTTGTAATTACAGTTCAGTTTAAGACCATTTTCTAATGACCCAATTGCATAACTAAGAACGTTACTATGTTACTATATTTTTGTAATAAAGGTGGATTACAATATTTAATGTAAAAGACGAGTATTACAAGGTATCTGTATCTCCTAAACACCAGTTTGGGCTTCTATTCAGTAGCCTATTGATGACCTTCAAACCTCTCCCATCTTTCAGAAGTCTTACTTGTACAGCCAATTCCTTACAACATTGCACTGGACAGAATTCCGGCCCAAACTCTTCTCTAGTCTTGGTGTCCACTCAAGGCTCTTTGCTAATCAAGTGAACATTCACCCCATTCACACTGTCTGAGGCTACTGTCTGTCATGAATATCTATTCACCCACACTCACACACGGATGACTATGCCATAGAAACCAATTGGGTCTGGAATTTGGCAACTGGTTCAGTATCTTCAAATTGTACACTGTGAAATTCAAATAACATACATACCATCCAGAGCAAGGTTGCCACTGCACCAAAACCTCGACGCGGCCCTTAACAAAAAACAAGGACAAGTAAAATAAGTTACATTTTCTTTCAAAAGATGAATATTAAATACAACCTTAAGGTGATATCAAATAACATATGTAAGGGATAATGCTTGACGAGGTGTCCATTATCAGAAATTAATGACGACACAGTTCAGTCCTCCGTGTCGTCCATTCATTTTTGATAATGGACACTTCGAAGGGCATTATGCCACTTATACCATGGTATACTTGTGGAAAAAAACTACATATTTAATTATTGTTATTATTAGGGTCCGAGCACCGAGGGTGCGAAGGACAGGCGGTGCCAGGGCACCGACTGTCCAAGGCACCAGCGGTGCCAAGGACCCTATTGAAACCCTAGGGTTTATTATTATTATTATTATTATTTTTTTATTTTTTTTTTTTTTTTCTCCCGTAAAGTAAATTGGCTTTTTGGCGGCCTTATCATACTCCAAAACGCGTGAAATTTGGCATGCACATCAGGACTGGCGAAAAATTTGATATTTTATGGGAGTTGCGCATGTGCGTGGCAAAATGGCTCTATAGCGCCACCTGCAAACTTGAAAAAGTAGTCATTAGGCCAACTGCCACAATGTTTCATGTACAGCTACAATATTTGGTGGGCATATGCAGAACATCTGGACACACCAAAAAGTCAATTACAGCCACGCCCTAAACCCAACAGGAAGTCGGCCACCTTCAATTTGCTGTAAATTTTTCAAACTTAATCGCTCCTCGGGAAATGACTTGCCTTTTTGGCGGCCTTATCATGAACCAAAACGCGTGAAATTTGGCGTGCACATCAGGACTGGCGAAAAATTTGATATTTTATGGGAGTTGCGCATATGTGTGAAAAAATGGCTCTATAGCGCCACCTGCAAAATTGAAACAGTGGTCATTAGGCCAACTTCCACAATGTTTTATTTACAGCTACAATATTTGGTGGGCATATGCACCACATCAGGACACACCAAAAAGTCAATCACAGCCACACCCTAAACCCAACAGGAAGTCGGCCATCTTGAATTTGCTGTACATTTGTCAAAATTTATAGCTCCTAGTGGATAAGTCTGAGAGAACTGAAATTTGGCCAGTACATGCACCAGACCTTTCTGATGAAAAGTTATCAAAAACTCAACCAGAAGCCAAAAGGTGTGGCCATGGCGGAGCCTCAAACAACTGATCCTTCGCCATGAAACAGGAAGTGGTGTCTAATTCTTCTCAACATGCTCCAATCTGCCTGAAACTTTACATGTATGATGACAGTCCTGTCCTGATGTCATCCACATAGGGATATTCATTGACAGTCATAGCGCCACCTTGTGGTTTCAGGAAATAGACATCTTTTACACTTTCATGCCCTATTGTTACCCAGTTGATCATATTCACTTCAAATGCAGTGACAACAGCCTAAACACATTGATGATGCATCCCAGTGAAAATGGTGACTTGTCATCAAAGGGCGTGTCTGTGGCGGCCAAACCAATTTCGATGTTTCGCCATGAAAATTTAACGATTCATATCTCAGCTGAACAACATCCTATCTGCCTCAGACTTCACATGCTGGATACCAGGTCCAGTCTGAACACATCCACACTCATAAATTTTGAAAAAGTCATAGCGCCACCTGTTGGTAATAGTAAGTTTAAGGCCTTATATTTTCAGGTACAATGGCCCCAAACTTGGTGATATCATGCTGGAAATTGGTCAGTCGAGTCTTCACCTCTTGACAATCACACACTGTGAAGGGTGTGACATTTCATGTAACGCTGTTGCCGTAGCAACCAAATATCGCCATGAAAAACAAAGCCCTTTCTGACAGGTTAGGAATACTCCAATGCTCACAAAAATTACCACACACATCACCATTGACCCAAGGAACAACACTGTATGCATCTCGGCACTGCACATGCTATAGCGCCCCCTACAGTATTTTTAACAAACAGCCCCCCCAGCACGTTTCACCTACATCCATGAAATTTGGGAGGCTTATAGAGCACATCAGGACGCACAAAAAAGCCTCTTGGAGCCATGTCCTAAACCCAACAGGAAGTCGGCCATCTTGGATTAATTGTGAGATTTTTGATGATTTTTCTCATTTTTGAGAGTTAATACCTCCTAGGGGATAATTCCAGGAGACCTGAAATTTTGTCAGTCCACACAGCAGGACTTGGTTTGGAAAAGTTATCAAAAGTTTAACCAGAAGCCAAATGGCGTGGCCATGGCGACCATCAGCGTTTTGATGCTTCGCCATGAAACATCAACTGCTGTATAACTCTCCTCTGCATGCTCCAATCTGCCTCAAACTTTCCATGTGTGATCACAATCCAATCCTGATCACATCTACAGGCCAACAGACACTCTCAGTCGCAGCGCCACCTGATGGAGGGACAGTAAATGCTGTATAACTGGCCTCTACATGATCAAATCAGCCTGAAACTTTTCATGAGTGATCAGAGTCCAACCCTCATCACATCCACTGTGTGAAATACACTCTGAGTTACAGCGCCACCTGGTGGATAGACAGGAAATGCTCTATAACTGCTCTGAACATGCTACAGTCTGGCTGAAATTTTAAATGTATGATTGGACTCTGGTCCAGATGCGATTCAGAGGCCGACATACACTCTCAGTCACAGCGCCACCTGGTGGACGTGCGTGGATTCACGACCAGCGTGGATGCGAGGACCCGTCCATCGCTGCTTGCAGCTTTAATTTAATGTTGTTTTTTTAATGGTTAAAATCCCAAGTTTTTCCACAAGAAGTGGCTGAGTGGATTCTTTAATATCTCTTGTTGTGACACGTTGCTAAGGTAACCTTTGATCCAGCGCAGTAATTTAGAACAATCATGATATTTGACAATTCTTTCACAGGCATGCTATAATACTTTTAACAGACACCCTGCAGCCAATCAGAATCAAGTATTCACCCAGACCATGGTATAAGTTACTTTAATCATAGGTAATTTCTCATGCTTCTTGAAACAAACCTCTCTGAGTCTTTTCTTGAGGATTTTTTGAAAGGGAAAACACTTGAGCCTTGATGAACAGGACATTCTGAAATGAATGAAAAGAATCTTAGAGACATGAAGAAAAAGTTCAAAATATCCTCTAGTAACAAAATTGACAAGCACATGACATGGAAGGACGACAGATGTTTTGATTACACAGTCATGGACTATTTCAGCCACACTGCAGTCATGGTACAGAGGGATGTTTTATAGATTATAGATGAACACAAGGAATGATCACAGCAACCAAAATTCTTTGCATGTAAATATGAACATTTGAGCATTACGTTTTCAAATACTGTGAATCTACTCCTATTGTATCAACATTTATTGTCTTTTAGTTCTTTCAACACAATTTAAATTCACAGAAACTATACATACCACGAGGGTCTGCATTCCTTGATTTTCTTTTCTGCTTCGAGGTGGCCACAGGGGAAGCAAGGGAGGTGGACACAGGAGGAACAGGGGAGGTGGACATGGACATAGGAGGAGCAGGGGAGGTGGACATGGACACAGGAGGAGCAGGGGAGGTGGACATGGACACAGGAGGAGCAGGGGAGGTGGACATGGACACAGGAGGAGCAGGGGTGGTGGACATGGACACAGGAGGAGCAGGGGAGGTGGACATGGACACAGGAGGAGCTGGGGAGGTGGACACAGGAGGAGCTGGGGAGGTGGACACGGACATAGGGGGAGCAGGGGAGGTGGACACAGGAGGAGCTGGGGAGATGGACACAGATGCAGGAACCTCACAGGTCTGTGCCGCAACAGTCACTGTCGGGATGAAGAAACTGTGTTGTAAATATTGGCATAAAGCAGTTGCAAATCAAATATACACATACCAAAGACTATTGAGTTATTACAGCTGCACAAAAGTAAGTGGTGTGAAATATATAAAAAACAACATACACTTGAAAAATGATTAACAGAAAGCTGAGCTTTTACAGTAGTTAACTGTATAATCTAAGTAATCAAACTCTTTTCAAAATTTCAAAAACTTTTTTGTTTTTTGTTTATTTTCATTAACAGTGTACCATTTAAAATATTGCAGTATGAGTGTAGGAACAGAGCAGCCACATTGCTGTTAGATGGATAACTGTACGCAGCACATTTTGCACCAACTTCTTTTTTGTTTTTCACTTTGAGTCTAATTCCCGTCTTCCACTGTCTTGTCGTTCCAAGTCTTCTGACTTGCATACACTTATTAATAAAACTAAAACATGACTTCCGCTACTTTGCGCATAGTCACCTGTGAATAGTCAATTTTATTTAATGAATGTATGGTGATTGAGTAAATATTAATAAAAGAACTGACTAAAGAACTGGACAGTGGATATTGGTACACATCGCAATTCAAGGATGTGGATGTGATGAAAAGATTATTAACAATATGATATTACAATGTGACACATAACTATTTTCAGTAGTTATATTTTGAATGATAAATTACCACAGAAATCTGTTCACATGGATCTATGATCCTTCACAGTGACACAGACATTGTCTTGAGTGATGCTGCTCTTGGGTTTTTAATCATCAAAATGCTTGGGATCTTATCTGAGGACAGATAAGATTACTTGTAAATACCATGTGATTAGAGAAAATAATTTGCATGAAAAATCATGTTGATTCCATTTAAAGAGACATTTTGGCACTACGGGAAAAATCAAGACTCAATATTCAAACCAGCTGTGGGTACACAGTAAAAAACTAAAGATTAATTTTACTCTGCTATAAACAAACACACGTTGTTTTTTTCTTTTAAAAATAATCCTTTGTTCACTATGGATTGGGTGTAAATATGACATGAACATGAACACATTACCATTAAGGAGACCTCCATACACACGTGGACAAAATTGTTGGTACCCCTCAGTTAAAGAAGGAAAAACCCACAATTCTCACTGAAATCACTTGAAACTCACAAAAGTAACAATAAATAAAAATTTATTGAAAATTAAATAATCAAAAACAGCCATTACTTTTGAATTGTTGATTAACATAATTATTTAAAAAAACAAACTAATGAAACAGGCCTGGACAAAAATGATGGTACCTCTATAAAAGATTGAAAACTATTTGACCAGAGTGACATGATTAACTCAGGTGTGTCATTTAATTGACATCACAGGTGTTTCCAAACTCATAATCAGTCAGTCTGCCTATTTAAAGGGAGACAAGTAGTCACCCTGCTGTTTGGTGAAAAGGTGTGTACCACACTGAACATGGACAACAGAAAGCGAAGGAGAGAATTGTCCCAGGACATCCGAAAAAAAATTATAGACAAACATCTTAAAGGTAAAGGCTATAAGACCATCTCTAAACAGCTTGAAGTTCCTGTGACAACAGTGGCTCATATTATTCAGAAGTTCAAGACCCACGGGACAGTAGCCAACCTCCCTGGACGTGGCCGCAAGAGGAAAATTGATGACAAATTGAAGAGACGGATCGTTGGAATTGTATCCAAAGAGCCCAGAGCAACCTCCAAAGAAATTAAAGGTGAACTCCAAGGCCAAGGTACATCAGTGTCAGATCGCACCATTCGTCGTTGTTTGAGCCAAAGTGGACTTCATGGGAGACGACCAAGGAGGACACCACTGCTGAAAAAAACTCATAAAAAAGCCAGACTGGAATTTGCAAAAATGCATGTTGACAAGCCACAAAGCTTCTGGGAGAATGTCCTTTGGACAGATGAGACCAAACTGGAGCTTTTTGGTAAGGCACATCAACTCTATGTTCATAGACTCAAAAACCAAGCATACGAAGAAAAGAACACTGTCCCTACGGTGAAACATGGAGGAGGCTCAGTAATGTTTTGGGGCTGCTTTGCTGCATCTGGCACAGGGTGTCTTGAAAGTGTGCAAGGTACGATGAAATCTGAAGACTATCAAGGCATTCTGGAGAGAAATGTGCTGCCTAGTGTCAGAAAGCTTGGTCTCAGTCGCAGGTCATGGGTCTTCCAACAGGACAACGATCCAAAACACACAGCCAAAAACACCCAAGAATGGCTGAGAGAAAAGCGTTGGACTATTCTAAAGTGGCCTTCTATGAGCCCAGATCTGAATCCCATTGAACATATGTGGAAGGAGCTGAAACATGCCATTTGGAGAAGACACCCATCAAACCTGAGACAACTGGAGCTGTTTGCTCATGAGGAGTGGGCCAAAATACCTGTTGACAGCTGCAGAACGCTCATTGACAAATACAGAAATCGTTTAATTGCAGTGATTGCCTCAAAAGGTTGTGCAACAAAATATTAAGTTATGGGTACCATCATTTTTGTCCAGCCCTATTTCATTAGTTTGTTTTTTTAAATAATTATGTTAATCAACAATTCAAAAGTGATGGCTGATTTTGATTATTTAATTTTCAATAAATTTTTATTTATTGTTACTTTTGTGAGTTTCAAGTGATTTCAGTGAGAATTGTGGGTTTTTCCTTCTTTAACTGAGGGGTACCAACAATTTTGTCCACGTGTGTATGTGCCATTTCCATTTCATGAGGAGGATCCCCAAGCTCTTTTTTTATTTACTCTTTTTAAAGGTGCACTTTATTTTTTTATTTTGGGGGGTTTTCCAGCACACTGTGTTGTAACTTGTGTGCATGTGTATTCATGTCTCATTCCATGAGGAGGATACCAAAGCTCTTTTCAAAATAATGTTTTCAAAATAAAATAAATGTTTTTGTGATTAAAAGAAATAGAATTGACTTTTTGTCTTCAACATTTGGCTCAACATTAGCTCTACTCTGTACTTTTACAGTTGTGACTGCATTATGACCATACTTCCACTAGGTCTACTTAAACAGAACATAAAGATCTTCTCCAGACTTGTATTAGAACATATGTACTTTAATAGGTGGCATGAAATTAAGAATAGGAGGTTCAACTCAGAAGTGAAACAACTTCCTTGAGGTTTGCCACGTCTTGATCAGAGTCTCAAATGAAATTAAGAACATCTCTTTGTTACATCAATGAGGTACATCAACGCATCTTTGAACGGAGTGTAGTTGTAATTGACAGCATTATCAAAAAGAACCGAAAGGTCTGGGTAATACTGTGTGAAGAGCTGCTCTGCTCTCACTTTGTCTGCCTCCGACGTAAAGGGGTCACTTCCAAATGAAGATATTCTGGTGAGGGAAGATCCCATGTCCCTCTCGTACATTTCAGCTGCTGCAGTGGTATCTGGCATAAGATCTGCTGTGATCTTTCTCAGCGTTCCTGTCCCAGCCAGATGATTTGGTATCCCTTTGCCTTTAAGAACACAGATGATTGTTGTGATATTCAAAACCATTCTAGAATCTGTTAAAGTGAATAACTTGTATGGGATATGTACACACCTGGGATCCTGTGAGCATTCCACGAATCCACAAATCTGTTTAGGCCAATCTCGGACATCTGGCTTGTCAGATTGGATATAACAAACTTTGTCAGGCTGTCATCCATGTCCATTGCTTCCTGATCTTGTAACTGTACCAGGGCCTCCTTAAGTGGGTAGGTCACTCGATTATTGATTTCTGGCCACAGTCTTTCCACTGTATGATTCTGTTAAAAAAAAAAAAAAAAAGGAAAGAAAGAAAGTAAGTAGCTGATAGCTACCTCAAGTGTCTACTTAAGGGTAATACTTGGCTTAATGCTTTGTCACATTTCATGGTGTAATGAAGGCTGATAATTTGCAGATGGTTAACATTACCCTTGTTGACTGAGTTTGGAGGTATGGCTCTCGTTGCTGGATGTGTCTATATTCCGACAGCCTCTCTTGCATGTACAGGCAGAGGTAAAACTCTTTGCCATGATCCACTCGCAGTTGATCCCACATTCCATAATGTGTTACTGCTGGTCTACATATGAAACATTAAGTTATTGATTTGTAACTTGTTTGTAGTTAAATATGGCTCCAACAGTATTATTCCATTTCAATCAAATATTTTCTTTGAAAAAGAACATAGGCCTACAACACTGACCTGTACACTTGGTCGAAGATGGTAAGATTGTTTTTTACAGGCATAGTTGCATTTGCAACAATTTTCTTACTATAGCCATCTACAGCAATCACAAAGGTCACTCCAAACATGGCCAATTTTTTCATTTTGGTCCAGGTGTAATTTGTGTCCCATATATTCCGCATCATATGGGATTGGGTTCAAGTTACGGGCACCCTATGCATAAAAGAAAATATAATCATTTTAGGCTGTACTGAGAGGAAATCTGTGTTGTTAGTCATAAATGTGTGGCATACACAACAACGACTCACATAAAAAATAACAATTTAGAACAGCTAAAGAACATCTTACTTGATGCCGTCTTTCATGGTAAGGGACATGGGCTGCTCTCAGAACTTTTCCAACTCGGCCTTCCCCTGCATGTACCCCAACTGAGGACAGGTAGGCTGTCATCATTTTCCGACCGTAAGTAGCTCCCGTCTGTTAAACACACACGCGCGCACACACACACACACGTTTAGAAGCTACAGTAACCCATGGGCCAGAGCAGACACCTGTACCAACCACAGGGGTCAAGTCAGGTCAAGTCAGCTTTTATTGTCATTTTGTTCATATGTACTGGTCATTCAAGGAAACTGAAATTACCTTTCTCTCTATCCCAATGGTATCGAATCCAGCCTGCTCCAACACACCTGATTCAAATGATCAGCTCGTTATCAGTCTTCTGCAGTGGCTTCATGAGCTGATCATCTGAATCAGGTGTGTTGGAGCAGGCTGACATCTAAAACATGCAGGATAGTGGCCCCTGAAGACCAGGATTCGACACCACTACAACAAGCAAGGACTTTCCTGTTGTAGCCTAGTCAGTGCAGCTCCCACTAGAAAAGCCACAATCTCAGAGGTCTATCAAATCACATGTAGAAATCACAACAACTATACAATTTGCCCACCCAGATGGCAGTACGCTATTTTTTTGGTCAAGGACTAGCTCTACGGCAAATGATACATTTGCAAATATTCTGTAATTGTGCAGCAGGCCCACCTGAGTTATTGCACGACTGACGGCAATTTCAAGGTCTGAGTCAGACGTTTGTCCTTTTCTTCGCATGTTGTGTGTTGCAAGTAGTCTCCGGACACTGATCTCTGATATTCCCCGCTGGACACCCATTTCTCGCAGGTTCTCTGAAATCTGCCCATCTGTTTCTCCATTCATAAACATATCGCGAATAATGGAGAAGTATGGCTCGAGTGAGACCATTATACACAACGTAAGTTATCGCTCTAATAAGGTGCAGAGGTTTCCACTTTGACGGCTCGTCCACATAGCTAGCCTAGCATACAGTCTATGCCTAGCACCAGGCTACTTCTTCCGGTTGCACGAGCAAAGCACATTGGGAAATGGGTACCAATAATAGCTAAATTAGAGTTATTATTTTGTTTTGGTTTTCCTGTTTATTATTTGTTGTGTTTTGGGTTGGACAACGGAAATCAAACACCAATCCCTCAATTTTTGGTCATACAAAAAAAAAGGAAAACGAAATATCGAGTCGTTGTTTTGTTTTTCGTTTGCCAGGTTGAATGGAATACTGGAATGATCGGATGATACACGGACCCAAGAGCCTCAACCACTCTAAAGTCACCAAGTTTTACAGATTGTGGCTCTGAAAACTGCTGGTAGTGTTGAGCTCCATCTTTGTTCCACGTCATGTGTTTTGATGCTCCGGAGTCAATCAACCAGTCTCCTTGTTGTAGCTCAATTTTACTTGACTCACAACAAAGGCATCCTCATATGAGTCCTCTGCATCCTCACACATCATGCTTTTAGCTTTGTGGGTTTTGTACTTTCTTTTTGTGCTTGGACAATCAAGCTTGATATGTCCCTCCTTCCCACATTTGTAACATCTCCATGAGGTGGGGCTATCTGCTCCCACTGCTTTTGACTTATCCTGAACATTTCCATGCACCTGAGATGACATGGCTGATGCACCACTGGTCACTGTGCTTTTGTCAGCATGCTCTTGCTTTTGTTCTTCGTTTATCAGTGCCTGTTGGACAAACTTTAGTGGCAAATTGTCTATTTTTGTCTCCAAAGCTGTAACAATTGTTGCATAGCTGGATGGTAGACTCCCTAGGAGAGTGACAATCTGGTCCTCTTCCTTAATCACAGAACCTATTGCACTTAGCTGATCAGTAAGCTCTTTCATTCTTTTCAAATGATCACTAAGTTTTTCTCCTTTCATTTCACATCAGAAGTACTTTTTCTTCAGAAACAGCTTGTTAGCAACAGTGTCTCTTTCAAATTGTGCTTTTAATGTCTCCCATGCTTCCTTGGGGGTCTGACAGCTTGTAATCAAGTATAACTGGGGTGTACTCACATTTAGCACCAACAATGAAAAAGTTTTTTCCTTCTTTCTTTCAAACTCTGCTCGAGTGTTAGCATCTGCTGCTAGCTGTTCCATCTCTTGTACCATACCCAACAGTCCTGTTGCTTTCAGTGGATGTTCCAACTGAAATTTCCATGTTGCCCAGTTCTCGTGAATAAACGAGAACAATAAAGCTCAGCTCGTCAATAAACAGTATATCTTCCACTGTGAATCCCACAACACTGTTTTTGACGCACAAAATCCATGTTTAGTAGCCTTTTTCCAGAGTCCTCTGGGCCCATAACCTGTCGTTCGTTTCACATTTAATTCAGTGTTTTTTTTTTGCACAATTGCGCCACCAGAGGGCAGCAATGTACATACAATTCACATTGTTAAATTACTTTTACAACATCATATACTTTGAGGACCTGTAATTGTTTGATTTTATATAAAATAATATCCAATATACACATTTATTTGACTAATTTAAATGTTGTGGTTAAAACTCGAAAATATTATTAAATGCACAGGTTAACTATATTATTGTATTGTATTAATGTATTAAATATTAGTTAGGATCTTATTATATGGTCAACAAAAGTACATATTGCCCCTAATACTTCTGTACATTTACTTACAGTAAGTGGGATTTTGAATGAGCCCATTAGCTACGTATTCAATAGGGTACAAATGTAATCTACTGGGCTTGTAAAATTGCAATAAAAAACAAACAAACAAAAAAAAGGGCTTTCCAGTGGGCGTGGCCACACAGTTTGCGGAAAGCAAAAATGTCACCGTTAACGACGTCACGTAAACAGGAAATGAAGTGCAAGAAGCGGCGAGTTCAACTGAACAAGAGCAACAGACATTGTGACAAACTCTTAACGTATAATTTCAACAATTAGACATGAAGAGCTATCGACTTGTAGCAGCTAGTAGACGGCTCATAAAGAGCTAGCTTCGGACGCTCCGCCGGCAGGCAAACTTTCGCTAGGCTACCAGTAACTTAGCTAAAGATTTTAGAGGTTTATTTTATGGTTTATCTGCTCATTTAGCATTCTGTTTTTGTTTCGTTAGCTAACAGACTTGATGCTGAACTGTTCGACAAACTGTAAAAATATCCTTATGCCGCCGTTATGGGAGACAAGGAGCTGAGTCTTATAGACAAGAAGATCACAAGGTAACGTTGTCGAACGACAGCTCTCCTTCACTTTGCTGAACCAAAATGTCGCCCATAAGTGGAATAAAGCGTTGAATTTCTTATTTTGTTGTCTATTAAGGTCACTGGCTTTTAGCTCGAAGTACCGTTAATATGGTGAAGTATCAACGCAAAAATTCTTTAATACGCGTATAAGTTCTGTATTATGTTTGTCAAGTTAAGTCACCGTTAATTGTACAGCACATTTAAAACAACAGCCGCTGATCCAAGAATACTTTCAGTGGCGAAATAGACTAACGCCGCGAATTTACGTTATTTGCGTTTGAATATTAAGTTCCTACAGTGTTATTTATTATGTGGATTTACGAGAGAAATTGAAATGTTACCGTTAAAACCCTACAGAATGATGTGAGTACAGTGTTATATATTACACAAATTTAACTGACTTATTTTAATGTTAAAAGTTAATAACCTATTATACACGCTAACGCGTTAGTCGCCTAATTCAAAAATTAACGTTTAGATCCTGCAAAATTATACATAGAAGAACAAATTATTTCAAAGACTCTCTCTGAGCAGCATATTGGTGGAGAGGAACAATGTTTTTCCTCAGGATAGCAGCCATTTAGACTCAGGTAAGGCAGCCACATGCATCAACCAGGTAGGGTGTGCGAGAGAAAATGATAGCAGAGACAAATAGACAACAACCAGAAAACAAACACTTGACAGATTTTTGGGACCAGTAGCTGCACATCAGGCCAATACTGCCCCAGTTCCAGAAAAACCTGCAGAGAGGGCAAAACACAAGTGACAGGAGAGAGAAGTTCTGGTTTGGTTCCTCAGACTGCTATTATATTTTATGAGATATCTTTAGATGTTTAGTGCAGAAGTTTCAGCGTTCCTGTTGTAGCTGCCTCAGGTGGAGCTAGTTTAAGCTACTTTATATCCAGCCTTATATGCAGTGACCACATGACTACTTCTGAGAGGTGGCGTGATGATAAATGGGAGAGAGAATGGAAAGTTGTGATACTTAAATGTGTTTTCAGTTTGGGGACTTTTTGACTAATCTTACATATCTGAAATGTGACCATGGCAACACACGGCTTTTGGTAAGAAGCCAAAAGTTTTAAAATCACAGTTTCAAATTTTAAATGTGTGTTTTATTGTAAATATTTTTGTATATTGTCCATTGTGCAAAATCCTATTGTATTAGAATTCAATAGCTGTGAAATGGAGCAAAAAGTACAATATTTCCCACTCAAATTAAGAAGAAGAAGAAGAAGAAGACAGAAGCATACAATGAAAATACTCCAGAAAGTACCTTAAGCCTGTTACTTTCAACAACTGGTCCATAGTAAAGCATAATATTATTTGCCTTGTATTTCATCACAGGTTTATTGTGAAAGATGTTCATCTGCAAAACTGCTCACTGTAGTAAAAATACCAAATACCTGCCCTCCTACGGCTACGCCCTGGTGTACACCTGTCAGCCAGGTTATTTCCTCTCCGGGGGTTCGGAGCACCACGTCTGCCGCTCTGACGGCAGCTGGACTGGCAAGGTGCCGGTATGCAGAGTCGGCTCCAAATCACATGAGAAAAATGTAAAAACCCATAGCAGGGACCCCGAGCCCTAAAATAAACGTTCCTGACAATGTCTTTGCCCCTTTGCACCTGTTAATTATGATGCAGTGTATTAAATGTAGTAGAGTATAGTTTCAAGTACCATAAAACTGAAATACTCAAGTAAATTTCATGTGTCTCAAAACTATACTAACAGTAAGTGCTGTACTACAGTATATATTGACCAACTAACAGTGTTTCCACATCAGCTTAATTTATTTACTTTTAATAATTCTGTCTTTCACCACAGTTTAGCCTTTTTTTTTATTTTTTTAAAAAAGCATTTTATGGAAGGAATTCATTCTTTTGTTGAAGTTGTCACAGTTCATGTGTACATTAGCGCCATGACCTGTGATAATGGATCGCAAGTAATCTTGCTTCATGCTAAAGGGTCAGAATCTCAAAATGTTGTTAACACAAGAATTTACAATGGAAGCAATCAGAAATGTAATCAACAAGAGTTATGGCAATTGATCAATTAATGTAGTGAGATTAAATTAGAATAAACAAATTGAAAATGTCACATTTTGTAGTTAGAGAGCGATGCTAGTTCAGAATATTTTGTTGCCATTGTAAGGATAGGCTGTATGATTTATCACTGTAAACTGATACATGTTTGGGGTTTTGTACTGTGAAAATCATACAATTAAAGACATCTCCTTGAGCTTTTACGACTTCCAATGGACATTTAAATTTTTTAAGACTTGTCAGAGACTAACTAATTAATCAATTAAGTTAAAAAAAACTTTATTAGTTGGCACAAATTTTGTTGTATAGCAAATAGTACTAAGTTTGTTGGCACTGTTTTTTTTCCATTGTGAATCTGACCTTTTTGCATTCTCTCTAGTTTGCTACATATTCTCCTGGCTCCCACTGTAACATCTCTTAATCTGCACTGCAATCACATCCCGAAGATCGAGGGCCTGACCTCCGCTTGGCGCCTGAGGCACTTAGACCTTTCCTCCAATTGCATTTCTAAGATTGAGGGTCTAAGTTCCCTCACTTCCCTGAGGACTTTAAATTTATCCTCCAACTTAATCACCAAGGTTGAAGGTGAGTCTTTAGTCATTATTTTGCTGAGATAATAAATATTTCAGCTCTGTGCAAGTTTTCCAAGTAATAATTCTTTATTACTGGATCTTCTGTTTACTCTGATGCTACTGTCAATGCTCTATGAGCTGTAAAATCACTTAGTTGTTAATGTCCTCCCACTTTACCTCAGGACTGAATGGCCTTGTGAACCTAACAAGATTAAACTTGTCCTACAATCAGATAAATAGCCTTACTGGTGAGTCCACTACTGTCTGAACAGTTTCTCAGGGGTGGAATTTCTCTTTACAGCAATTTTTCTTTTTTGCGCCAAATGAGAACACTACCAAGTTGCTAATACTTAGATGCTGTTTATTCGTCATGTCCTCATTAGGCTTTTTGTATCTTCATGGCACGGAGTACAAGCTGAAGTACCTCAGTCTCCATGGTAACTACCTGGACAGCATTGATCACCTCCTGGAGTGCCTGCTGGGATTACAAGGTTTAAGAGAAATCACTTTAAGCCAGGATGGCAGAGATAACCCTCTCTGTATGTCACCAGGTAGGGAGGGCAGAAAACATTACTTTGCCATGTGTATTCATCATGCATACAGGTGTGAACAAAAAATATACATACCTTTGTAAAGAACATGTATATTATGATTTAATTTCTAATGACTTCTACAACTTTTACTTTTCTTTGATGGCATTTTTGAAATCCATGTGTCTTTGTCACTAAAAACAATCATACATTTTGTTTTTTTCACAGATTTATTATAGGTCTTTTTAGAAATATGATCAAATCTGCTAGATCAAAAATATACATACAGCAACTTGAATGATCAGTTTTGGTGATGTAGATGATGATTGACTGCAGCTGCTGGCTCCTCCAAGCCAATTTAAATAGGTTCCATTTGATACACTCATTAGACTCGGTCAGAAACAGTACAGTGAGGAAGTCTGAGGAGCTCAACAAAGATCATAGAAAGGACATCATTGATTCAGACAAGTCAGGAAAGTCACTTGGAGCCATTTAAAAAAGGTATCAGATCCTAAAATCAACCTTGGAAACAACTGTAAGTATAAAGTGGATAATACAGTTTTATCACAGCCATGATCAGGAATAAAATGCAAATTATCACCTACTGCTGAAAGACAATTGATCAGGATGGTCAAGAGTCAACTAAGTATCGCCACAAAGCAGATCTGCAATGAATTCAAGGCTGCTGGAATACAGGTGTCGGTGTCCAGAGTCAACCGTGTTTTACATCACCATGAGCTGAGAGACCACTGTGCAGGAAGGAAACCTTTCCTCTAGAAACAGAACCTTGAAGCTCAACTGAAGATTGCTGCTGACCACATGGACAAAGAAAAGGCCTTCTCGAGGAAAATTCTGTGGTCAGATGGAACAAAATTCGAGCTATTTGGCCACATTGACCAGAAATATGTTTGGAGTAAAAAGGGTGAGGCCTTTAGCCCCAAGAACACCAAGTCTAATGTAGAGCATCGTTGTATTATTCTGGCCTGGGACTGTTTTGGGGCCAGTGGAACTGATGCTTTACAGAAAGTAAATGGAATTAAGATGGAGGATTGTAATTCACAGTTCTATTAAGAGACACGATCAGAGATACAATCAGAAGCTTGTGGATGGGTACCAAAAGTGTCTAATTAAAGTGAAATGGACAAAGGACACTGAACCAAACATTAGCATTGCTGTTTGTATATTTTTGACCCAGCAGATTTTGTTATATTTCTAGAACATCTGTAACATATCTAAAACAGTACCAAAAATCACTATTGTGTGGTTTTGTGTGTGTGTGTGTGTGTGTGTGTGTGTGTGTGTGTGTGTGTGTGTGTGTGTGTGTGTGTGTGTGTGTGTGTGTGTGTGTGTGTGTGTGTGTGTGTGTGTGTGTGTGTGTGTGTGTGTGTGTGTGTGTGTGTGTGTCAAAGACACATTTCTCAGTCTTTTAATCATAGAGCTGTAGGATTCATTACAATGAAAGACTTTACAAGTGTATGTAAACTTTTGTTTATGACATTGTCTGTTGCTACTGGCTTTTCTCTGACAGCTGACAAGTCTAAAACTAACTTTTGGTATTTTGTCTTTATTTGATGATGGTAGCGGAAATATGGTCAGAAACTGCAGGCAGATCACAGACAACAAAGGTCTCAAACCAGAGGTGGATCAGCAATGCTGTACATCTTACCTGAATAAAATAATAAATAAATTCATAATGATATAATAATAATAATAATGGTAATAATAGATAACAAATCTGCTTCAACAAGCCACTGAAACACGCCCTGCAGCTGAATGTGTTTTATTCTTTGAATGTTTCTGGGTGTGTTAGATTATTGTCGACAGTGTTGAAACTAGGACGGCAAATGATGAAATTTCGATTTGTTGATTATTTTTTAATTTATTAGCTAAAGGGGGCGTCTGTATTTCTGAAGAGATATAGCTGATAATTATCCTATTCAGATAGACAAGCACACGTATTCACAGGACAGAGGGTTCCTGCAAATGAAGTAGAGTGTTTTTCAGTTTACTATCATAAGTAAGGAACTGCAGTGTTTGCAGCTGTTGCCTAAAAATTTATGAAAAGATTGTTTGGTTATTGAAACATGCATTTTCTCTTGACTGATTAATCGACTAAGCTCACTAGTCAGTGAGAAGAGCCTTCAGTACCTTAATTACCTCTGCCAGGAGGTTATGTAATCACTGGAGTTTGTCTGTTTGTCTGTTAACAGCATAACTCAAAAAGTTATGGACGGATTTTCACCAAATTTTTACAGAATGTCCGGAAGAGCAAAAGTAACAATCGATTAGATTTTGGAGGTGATCCGGATCACCGTCTGGATCCAGGATTTTTTTGAAGGACTATGTACAATTGAGAGATGGCCTGGTGGAGGTCTGCGCTCTCCGAGTGCTTTTCTAGTCTGTTTATGGATTACAGAATATCTGTAATCATTTAGAAAACTTCTATCTGCAACTTCAGTTGAATTAAAATTTTATTGCAAACTGGTGAGAGTAAAAACATTTTTAAAAAATGACATACAGGAAAAAGCCATGTGAATTCATCATTCACTGTAAACTGGATGAAAAAGTGTAAGTATGCAGAGCATCTCTTCCTAAGGCTGATTAAGCCTCTGGGATGCTATTCTGACTCACACAGGAAGTATCCCAAAGTGTACATCAGATGTGTTAGAAGTGCCTCACATGTAGGAACACCAGAGAACACAAGTCCAAAGAGATATTTTTTTTAGATTTCACAGAATAAGTGACTTGTCACACTCTGTACTGTCTGTAAAGGAAGCCCAGTGGAAATCAGTTGAAGTCAAACTGCTGATATTATTAGTAACGACTGGGGTCTGTTTGTCTGTGCATCTTCTCTTCCTCCCTCTTTGGTAATTGGACTGGCAGCAGTTATATTAATGTAAAAGTCTTTATGCAATGTGCCCATTATCCATATCTTTCTGTTCTTGATTAATTCCCAGCAGTAGTTGTTGAGAGTCTCTTTTCATCTTTTTAAATCCAGGAGGGCATACTTAATGCAGTCTTACAACCCTTGCTGTCAGTGTGTCTGGATGTACTGTGCTCAATTCCGGTGAAGTAAGCTTTATTAGTAGTGGGTCATTCCATATCAAATAGACAAAAATCCAGAAAAGTGGTTGCACCCACCATCTCAAAATTGCTTCATTTTTTTTGTACCATTCTTTGGTACATTTCATTGGGAAAGCCACAATTTTGAGGTCCTAAACCCAATCCTCATGGTTCTACAGGCCCATGAAGGGGCAAGGGTCATGTTTTTATGTTTCCGTCTGTAATTTTTTTCAGCTTTCACAACTTTATATCTCAGGAACCTCTCAAGATATCTGCTTGAAATTTTCAGGACTAAAAATATAAATATAGTACATAATATTTTAAGCTTCAAGCAAGGTATATGTCTCGTATATTTTGTATACCAGCCCTCTCAATATGTGAAAAAATTCTTCAGATGAGCTTTTCATATACAGTGCCTATCATAAGTATTCGCCCCCTTTGATGTTTTACCCTTTTATTGCTTTCATAAATCAATCTTGGTCAATAAAATGTAGCTTTTTTAACAAAAAAAATTATTGGAAAAAACTCTTTAATGTCAAAGTGAAAACAGATTTCTATAAAGTAATGTTAATGAAAGAAAATTATATAAATGAAAATAATTGTTTGCATAATTATTCACCCCCTTTTTAATTTAATGGTCTAATTCAATAGAGGTCCATCAAATTGTTGTCAATAGTCTCACAATTAGTGAAATGAAGATCACCTGAGTGGTGTGGGTGTGTTTCAAGTGATTGAGTTGTAAAAGACCTGTGTCTGAAGGGTCCAGAGAGTGGTTGATCAGTATTCCTGGCTACCATTACACCATGAAGACAGAAGAACACTCTAAGCAACTCAGGGAAAGGGTTATTGAGAAGTACAATTCAGGGGATGGTTACAAAAAAATTTCCAAGGCACTGAACATCCCCCGGAGTTCAGTGAAATCAATTATCAAGAAAGGGAAGGAATATGGCACTTGTGTGAATCTGCCTAGATCAGGCCGCCCTCGTAAACTGAGTGACTGTGCAAGTAGGAGACTAGTGAGAGAAGCCACCAAGACCCTTACAACTACTCTGAAGGAGTTACAAGCTTCAGCTGCTGAGATGGGAGAGACTGTGCATGTAGCAACTACTTGCCCGGGTTCTTCACCGGTCAAAGCTTTATGGGAGAGTGGCAATGAGAAAGCCGCTGTTGAAGAAATGTCATATTAGCTCTCGACTAGAGTTTGCCAAAAAGCACGTGGAAGACTCCATGGTCAAGTGGAAGAAGATTCTTTGGTCTGATGAGACCAAAATTGAGCTTTTTGGCCATCAGACAAGACGTCATGTTTGGCGGAAACCAAACACCGCACATCACCAAAAACACACCATCCCCACTGTGAAGCATGGTGGTGGCAGCATCATGTTGTGGGGATGTTTCTCAGCAACTGGACCTGGAAGGCTTGTAAAGATAGAGGGCAGAATGAATGCTGCAAAATACACTGAAATCCTGGTTGACAATCTTTTTCAGTCTGCAAGAGAACTACGTCTTGGGAGAAGATTTATTTTCCAGCAAGACAATGATCCAAAACATACTGCAAAAGCTACACAGAAATGGTTAAAGAAGAACCAGGTAAATGTTCTGTAGTGGCCGAGTCAAAGCCCAGACCTCAATCCTATAGAGAATTTGTGGCTGGACTTGAAAAGGGCTGTTCATGCCCCATACCTGCGCAACCTGACAGAGCTTGAGCAGTTTTGCAAAGAAGAATGGAGCAAAATTGCAGTGGGCAGATATGCAAGACTGATTGAGACCTATCCACACAGACTCACTGCTGTGATTGCAGCCAAAGGTGCATCTACTAAATACTGACTTGAAGGGGGTGAATAACTATGCAAACAATTATTTTCATTTATATAATTTTCTTTCATTAACATTACTTTATAGAAATCTGTTTTCACTTTGACATTAAAGAGTTTTTTCCAGTAAATTTTTGTGTTAAAAAAGCTAAATTTTATTGACCATGATTGATTTATGAAAGCAATAAAAGGGTAAAACATCAAAGGGGGTGAATACTCATGATAGACACTGTAGGCATTTCCTGGTCAAAAGAGATCATTTGGTCCTCAAAAATGGTTCAGTTTGATAGGATCCAACATACAGTAAGTATCAAAGCATGACTAGTACTGAAATTGTTATTCACAACCTTGCAATAATGTCTGAAACATTGGTCGTTAGCAAAAAATGACTATTTTTGAATTAAAATTTCAGATTGTGGACAAGGTTGTACAAGTTTCATACTTAGCAAAATTTTTCATCTTCATCTTAACTTTAAAAAACTACAAAAGAACTTTGGTTCTGCTTGTGAACATCTTGAATATGAGGCACAAAGTGTACAGGGGTAGACGTTTTTGACTAGCTGGTGGTGTCTAACAAATTACAACCTAAACGCAAACTAGACAATCAAATGTCACTAAATTATACATATTAGAGACGTGGAAGTTATTTAGACAACATTTTTTGACTTTGATCTCCACAAGTCCTCAACTCCCTTCAAAATGCTTGCATCAGGAAACCTATAATGCCTCCCTAAACCAACTGCATCAGGCACTGGGACAACACACAGGATATGTTCTTTGGGCACCCTGCACTCATCCGTATGTTTTGGCCAGTAAAAGGACTTGGCTGGTCCATGTGGGTGCATAGATTGTACTTCAAAATTATCATGCTCTGAGGAATGTGACTTGACATTGCCAAGCCACCACTGGCCATCATATAGACATGCTACGTACTGCCCAGGGGATATGTCTTCTGACTCAGCTATAGATTCTGTAGTGCCACCTGGTTCACTAACTGTGGTGGAATGTTCACAGTCTCCATCTGGCAAACATATGTGATTTGTTCACTATGTTGCCAGCATCACCTGAAAGAGAAAATCGTCCTTATTGGTATAAGCTGTGGAGAATGAATACAGCAAGAACCAAAGTTCATTTTAAGTTTTTCTACAAGGTTTCATGTGTATCTTCTAACCTACAAAATTTCAAAAATGTGCCACTTTGTCCACATGGAGTAATTTCAGCCTAAATATGGTGAATTTTGGCAAATGACCTGTGATTGACAGCTTCCCTAGCCCTCCCTAGGCACATTTAGTGTCCCATAAATGTATCAAAAAAATTTTTATGACCCAGACAACAAAATCTGACCTATCCTGACCCAGCAGAGTAATGTTAAGTACCTAATAAATGCATTTCATTTTGGAGCTTATTGTAATCTTATGCACTTTTTAAATGGTTGTACCTCAACAGATTTTCATCATAACACTTGTCTGACCACTTTATTTTCTGCGTCTATATACATTTAAAAGAACTTGAAAATTTGAAGAAGATATATTGCATACTTCCTGAGTTATTAGGGTTTGAAATCATCAAAAAATGACTGACGGATTTTAAAAATTAAGGATCCCCCTCCTTCAACAGGCTGTAAAATGAAAACCAGTGGGCCTGTGAGGCTGTAATTTTGGGTTTCTCAATCATTTTTACCTTTCTGCAGAATAACAAAAAATGAAGACAATCTGAGATGGTGGTGCAACCATCTTTTGTCTGTGTAATATGGAATGACCCTAGTGCATTTGAGGACAACATTCAGAGGTTACTCATGCAGATAGAATTATTTTTGTTTAATGCAATATTACCACCCTTACACCTAGTGTTTCATGAAGGCCAAATAAACAACTGATGTGCCAGTAATGGTAGACAGTCAAGTAGCTCCTGCTGGTCAGATCTTGCTAATTCATGTGTGAGATTGTGTGTTATTTGAAACAGAAGACAAACTACTTCTCTCAAATTAAGCTGTTTATTTTCTAATATCAGTGTCTCAAAACCTCTTTTACAAGGACCTGTTCTGTTTGAAACAGCCTCCCAGAAAAGGATGAAGTTTGATATGAACACAGCATTTTATTCTACATGGTGCAATGTGATTGGCTATAGGACATACACATATAATTCAAATGATGAAATGTGAATGGCTAGGAGGAGGAGGTGGGGATGAACCATGGTTCACACAGATGTATTGTTTGCATATATTAATTAATAAATATTAATTTCAAAAAAGTGATATTGGATACTTTCTCATGGCACACCTAGTGATCTCTCTGCTGTGAGGCATAGCAAAACCTCTCTGTGTCTTTGGAATGTGTATGTGTAGAACCATTCCATGTTGTGGTGTATGTGTGTAAACAGATAGGGTTAATGGCTGAATCCATATCTCTCTCTTGAAAGATCAAGCACAACCCATGCATTAATTGCATAATAAATGGTTATTAATATAAATATTGTAATACCCATGATGTGATATCAATTTCAGCGTTAGGCTAGCAGTGCCTATAAAAAATAGTAAATCCTAACACGTATCTGCTCTTGACTTTCCACAGGTTACAGGGAGATTGTTATGCAGTCACTGCCACAGATCACTGTTCTGGATGGCCTGGAACAGCTGGGAAATCCATCACCTCCAAGTCTAGACAGTGATGTTCCTGGTTTGGAGGACTATGTACAGCTCCTGCTGTCCTCAGACACAAATCACAATGAAGTGGTAATTTTTCTTGCCATGTTACCGTTATTTTTCTCATTTGAAATTCTCATACCACCTGTTTAATTAAAATTATGAAATTTTAGTAAAAATGTATTAAATCAAGATTTATTTCACCAGGAAGTCTTTAGAAATAGATTATCTAGTTTTTCAAGAGACACAGCAATTAATAGAGCATTTATATACTGTATAGCACAATGTAATAGGATATGAGAGGAAAGACACAGAAAGGCTTTAAAACAATTGCATTTCTAAGAAAAGGTTTTTTGACTTTTGGTTACAAAATGTGTTTTTCACATTTGCATATTAAAAAAGTGCAGAGCCTGTCTACTAACTTAGCAGAAATGGCAACCAAAAAGGACTGTGCTATGTTATTGAATGAATATAAAGGTAGCAAACAGTTGTGCTGAATAGTTGTTTTGAATAGCAGAATGTTGTCACCAAATTTCTAAAATATTTTTGTAATTTGATGGATATACACCGACTATAGTGACAGTTTGTAAAGCTGTTCCCTTAACTAGTAAATTACTTGACATTTCATTGCCAGATGGCATTTTTTATTAGTTTTTCTTAGTTTGACCAGCTGCACTTGAAGAAAAACTGTGCATCACATTCATAGTGGAAAGCCTAAAACTTAAAGTTATGTTTCCGTTGCAGGTTAGAGTTGATGGCCCTCTCAGCACACCCCGCATTGACCAGCTGCTGACCCAGTTTCGTCACCGGGTTAACTCTGAAACAGTACCAGTCAAACAACCAGATCATCAGTGTTTCCAATCAGATTGTTCTGGCGTGGCTGATCCAGCAGACCCTACTAATGAACAGCGCATCAAGAAACTGGAGCACCACGTGTCCCAGCTCATCCAGCAGGTGTATATTTAACACTGCTAAAAGTATTAATCAATTTAATAAGAGGTACCTGTGTTGATTTGTGTTGACTGACTGATTACGTTGTGAGATATACAGCACGTGACTGGCGTGTTGTTTTAAGGCTGTAGTCCAGCTTGTGTACCACATACAGTGCTGTGCAAAAGTTTCATGAATTTAGATTCACATGCTTGAATGCAATAACATCAGATAGATGTCAGATTGGTTACAAATCCATCAACAACAACCCCCAAAACTCAACCAGATCCATTTTCAGCCAAAATTAGAACAGGGAATCTTGCAAAACATGGTAAACTTTCCACAATGCCCTCATCTCAAAGTCATCATGTTAGTATCTGATTACTAATCAGTAACCTCCAGGGCAAAAAAATAAACCAATAATAATGAAATGCAGTTCCTCAAATGACCACTCAAAAGTTGCATCCCTCCCTCTCCTCCCATCCCTCCCCCTTGCCCTCCTCTGCCCCTCTCAACCATAGACTGTATATATAGTGGACGTAGCATCTGGCTCCAGAATTGAAGCCTACCCGGAAGTGTCAAAAACTTGCAATATCACGCCGTCCGCTAGGGTTGGCTCCAAGAAGCTTTTTCTCCATAGACCCCAATTCATTTTTGGAAAAAATAAAATTTGATAGACTGATGTTCTACAGCTCAGGATTTTTTTCCCGTTAGTTTTCATGGTCAAAATGAGAGATCAGGTGGCCGATCTTAAAATAAATCAATACTGAATTTTAAATAAATCGTTAAAGTTGGCAGAGCCAGGGGGCGTGGCTATACTTGATAGACAGCAACAGAAGCCTCTGCGGTAAAATGTGGGTAGGATAAGAGAGTCCTCAGCCAATCCTGCCCCTAGTTGCTCTCCGGTCCAGTCTATTTGATGATCACTGGCTCCCAAAAAATCCAAAACGGCGACCAGGAAGTAGCAAAATCCGGGCTTCATTTTATCGGCGTTGAAACCAACGGGTGACGTCACGGTTAGTTTACGCCTGCTCTCAACCCGCCCGGCCAGCAGGCAGATGGGTCCCCTCTATATAGAGCCACGTTCTGCTCGAGGTTTTTTTCCCTGTTAAAAGGGTGTTTCCCTTGCCACTGTCACCTTTGGGCTTGCTCTGGGGGTCAGGCATATGGGTTCTGTAAAGCGTCTTGAGACAATTTGACTGTAAGTGACGCTATATAAATAAAATTGAATTGAATTGAAGAATTGAAGTTGAGTGGCCTTTGACTTGACACATTTCCTGGAATTGCAACTGTGGACTTTATGCCCAGAGTTTGAACTTTCAGGTCTTGAACCTGAGGGCTTTGGCCGAGATAAATAGCAAACTACAAAGACAATGACTGAGGATTTTTATGTCCAGAGTTTGGTCCTTCAGCAGAGATACATCAATTTATAGCCTCATAAGAACAGTTTTGTCCTCTCTAAGGGATGGCTGCTTTGAATGGCAGGTGGATGCCATCGTACTGCAACTCATGGCCCAGAGATGTTTGTATGGTCCACCTCAGCTCCACTCCTGTTTAATGTCTTTGCTCATTTTTTTATTAGCCAGTAGTTGAAATGAGTCAGGCTAGCACAGAACCTATTGGATGACGTCACGGAGAGTTTGTCCATGTCTGTATACAGTTAATGGGGATTGTATGAAGAGATAGGAGCTGTTGAGACAGTTTACATCAACAGAAGAACTTTTCTTCATAATATCAAACTGGATCGATCTACCTACTAGTACATCAGAAAACTGTGGATGTGGACAGAGGAGAACTTGTCCTGTTTTAAAGACAAACCATTGTCACACCAAATAGTCATTTAATCTAGCGTTTTTTAATATTTACTTGATATAAAAATAATTCATAGCTTAAAACTACTCAAGGCATTCATTTTGAAATTGTCTTCATCTTACTTTCAGTGCCTACAGCATTTCCACAGATCAATAAACTCAATACCAAATGTGTTATTAGGGGCTCGGGCTTCGACACGAGCCACTCTCCTCTCCATTGCAAAGCAATGGGAGGAGAGTGGCTCGTGGCGAAGCCACGAGCCACTATTGTTCTCCTGTTGCGTTTATTATTCCGTTTTCTTCACGTTTCCGCCGATTTTCGGTCGCTAACTCGTCCTAGGGCTTTGAGAAAACCAAAACAAATTATACATCAAAACGTGCGGCTTCATCGGGAATAGTGTGCTATGACTTTTCTAAGAAATTCGTCATTTTTTCGCAGAATTATTCGCAAAAAACTGCCAAAAAAGTCCCATAGAAAATGAATGGGGAGTGAAAAAAATCGGCTCAAAAAATCCACTTTTTTCCAAACGCCACTGCTTCTCCATACGTTCACCTAGAAACTTCATTTAACCATCAAAACGCAGTGATTTTTCTTGTCTTCGCAGGAATGTAGTTTATGTCAGGCTGAGATTTAAAGTTTTTCATCAGTGAGTCCTCAAAAAAGTGAAAATTCTCAAAATTTGCTCTGGTTAGAGTGCGGCATGTCAGTTGGTAGAGTGGAGGAGAGGTGAAAAATCCGCCTGAAAATTTCCCGATCGCATCGCCCTCACGACCAAACGATAAACGTTAGGGGAATGAAATTTGGTCAGATTGTAGACAATTTTCCTGGGATTCAAATGAATCCAAGTTTGAAGACCTAGCTCTTTCAGAAGTGAAATGGCAGGCAGCAGTTTAGAGCAAAGTCGCACCGTTCTCTCCATAAGAACCAATGTAAACTGGATCATCTGCCTCATGGAGGGACAGTGTTTTTTAAATCGCTGTAACTCGGTCATTTCTCAGAATATTTGGAAAATAATTACATTTATGGAAAGCCACAGCCCTCCTCTCGCTCACGGTCATGTCGGTTTTCAGCTAGCATTCACGGTTAGCCCACAATTAACGCCAGAACGAGACGTTGCGCGCTGCTGCTGAGAAGCACTTTTTTGCTGTCTGTGGCAGGCACCGTTGCTATGGGGGCCATAGCAACCGCCCTTACACACGCGCAGGCATGGTCCCACGCACACACACAGACTCATTGGTGTGCCACACCCACCTTCACACCCAATACCTACACAGGAGCTGCATTTCAGCCTGTAAATCAGATCTACCTCTCAGCTTCACACAGCCTTTAGAGCAGGGGTATCAAACTCAGTTCCAACACACCTGATTCAAATGATCAGGCTCGCTATCAGGCTTCTGCTGAGCTTGATGATGAGCTGATTATTTGAATCAGGTGTGTTGTAAGACGGAAACATCTGGAACACAGAGGATAGTGGACCTCCAGGAACTGAGTTTGACTCCCCTGCTTTAGAGTAACTCCAATCCCAATGTTGACCAGGTGAGATCTTCCTGTCTTTCCCTTTCAAAATAAAAGCACAGCACACTTTCAAAATAAAATCCTTCCACACACCGGAAAACACCAGTTAAACCCCTCAGCTTCACACAGCCTTTACAGTAACTCCAATCCAAATGTTGACCAGGTGAGATCTGCCTGTCTGTGCCTTTCAAAATAAAAGCACAGCAAAATTTCAAAATAAAAGGCTGTGAAAGACTGGAAATGCCAGTTAAACCTCTCAGCTTCACACAGCATTTACATTAACTCCAATCTAAATTTTGACCAGGTGAGATCTTCCTGTCTCTGCCTTTCAAAATGAAAGCACAGCACAATTTCAAAATAAAAGCCTGCGACAGACCGGAAAACGCCAGTTTAACCTCTCAGCTTCACACAGCCTTTCGAGCAGGGGTGTCAAACTCAGTTCCAACACACCTGATTCAAATGATCAGGCTCGTTATCAGGCTTCTGCTGAGCTTAATGATGAGCTAATCATTTGAATCAGGTGTGTTGTAAGAAGGAAACATCTGGAACACAGAGGATAGTGGTTTTCCAGGAACTGAGTTTGAGACCCCTGCTTTACAGTAACTCCAATGCAAATGTTGACCAGATGAGATCTTCCTGTCTCTGCCTTTCAAAATAAAAGCACAGCACAATTTCAAAATGAAAGCCTGCGATTGGCCTGAAAACACCAGTTAAACCTCTCTGCTTCACACAGCCTTTTGAGTAACTCCAATCCAAATTTTGACCAGGTGATATCTTCCCGTCTCTGCCTTTCAAAATAAAAGCACAGCACAATTTGCCAGGTAAATCTCTCAGCTTCACACAGCCTTTAGACTAACTCCAATTCAAATGTTGACGAGGTGAGATCTTCCTGTCTCTGCCTTTGAAAATAAAAGCACAACACAATTTCAAACTAAAAGCCTGCGATGGGCCAGAAAACGGAAGTTAAACCTCTCTGCTTCACACAGCCTTTACAGTAACTTCAATCCAAATTTTGACCAGGTGACATCTTCCTGTCTCTGCCTTTCAAAATAAAAGCACAGGACAATTTCAAAATAAAAACCTGTGACGGACCAAAAAATAACCTTCTCCTGCCCAGCTCCGGACATGCACACATCCCGAGCCCCTCCCACGATTTCCGCACCAGCGGGAATTGTCTAGTTCATCTATTCTGCTCTTTTAAATGGAAATTTAATTTTTCTCACCTATTATGAGCAATTTTGAAATGTTTACCCAGGCCCCTGCAAGTGACAGAGCCAGTAGCTCTGCCCATCCTGTGATGATGGTACGGAAAGCCAAGAGGGACACAGACCGCACTTCAGAAAGTGAGTGTGACAGTGGGAAGGAAAACAGGAGACTTACAAGGATTCCCAACAGCATAGCATCAAGCACAACCACTAAGGAGACCAAGGGCAGGAGATCAGACAGGTGATTCTGCACAAAAAGATGTTTCAGCTGTCAGGTTTATTTTGTAGCGGAAATAATTTGTTTTGCTGTTAGGTTTACATGTGTGGTCCCTGATTTTGTTACAGGAGCTAAATACTGCCTTGACAAAGCCCAATATTCCATAGAACTCTGTGTTAATGTTTTAAAAGTGAGTTATGTCGATACATTTTAAGCACTGGTGGGCACCATAACAAAAATCAGAGAGTGTGCCTCTGAGTAATGATAATCACATTCATACACTTGCCAAAGTTTGCTGACACAGAAGTGTTTAGGATGTTGTTACTGACAATGTCAACATCTATAATAATGAAACACAATATATAGCAATAGAGATTTTTGTTTTGTCCGTCATGCATCAACCTAATATCAAGTACAGTGAGTACAGAAAGTATTCAGATCCCTTGAAATTTTTCACTCTCTGTGTCATTGCAGCCATTTGCCAAAATCAAAAAAGTTCATTTTATTTCTCATTAATGTACACTCAGCACCCCATCTTGACAGAAAAAAAAACAGAAATGTAGAAATTTTTGCAAATTTATTAAAAAAGAAAAACTGAAATATCACATGGTCATAAGTATTCAGACCCTGTGCTCAGTATTGAGTAGAAGCACCCTTTTCAGCTAGTACAGCCATGAGTCTTCTTGGGAACGACGCACCAAGTTTTTCACACCTGGACTTGGGGATCCTCTGCCATTCTTCCTTGCAGATCCTCTCCAGTTCTGTCAGGTTGGATGGTGAATGTTGGTGGACAGCCATTTTGAGGTCTCTCCAGAGATGCTCAATTGGGTTTAGGTCAGGGCTCTGGCTGGGCCAGTCAAGAACGGTCACAGAGTTGTTCTGAAGCCACTCCTTTGTTATTTTAGCTGTGCCGAAGGTTCACCATTCAACAGGACAATGACCCTAAGCAGGTCATTGTCCTGTTGAATGGTGAACCTTCGGCCCAGTCTGAGGTCCTGAGCACTCTGGAAGAGGTTTTCCTCCAGGATATCTCTGTACTTGGCCGCATTCATCCTTCCTTCAATTGCAACCGGTTGTCCTGTCCCTGCAGCTGAAAAACACCCCCACAACATGATGTTAACCACCATGTTTCACTGTAGGGATTGTATTGGGCAGGTGATGAGCAGTGCCTGGTTTTCTCCACACATACCACTTAGAATTAACACCAAAAAGTTAAATCTTGATCTCATCAGACCAGAGAATCCTATTTCTCAGTCCTTCATGTGTTTTTTGGCAAACTCAATGTGTCTTGCACTGAGGAGAGGCTTCCGTCAGGCCACTCTGCCATAAAGCCCTAACTGGTGGAGGGCTGCAGTGATAGTTGACTTTGTGGAACTTTCTCCTATCTCCCGACTGCATCTCTGGAGCTCAGCCACAGTGATCTTTGGGTTCTTTTTTACCTCTCTCACCAAGGCTCTTCTCCCACGACTGCTCAGTTTGGCTGGACGGCCAGGTCTAGGAAGAGTTGTGGTCGTCCCAAACTTCTTCCATTTGAGGATTATGGAGGTCACTGTGCTCTTAGGAACCTTGAGTGCTGCAGAAATTCTTTTGTAACCTTGGCCAGATCTGTCCCTTGCCACAGTTCTGTCTCTGAGCTCCTTGGACAGTTCCTTCGACCTCATGATTCTCATTTGCTCTGACATGCACTGTGAGCTGTAAGGTCTTATATAGACAGGTGTGTGCCTTTCCTAATCAAGGCCAAACAGTTTAATTAAACACAGCTGGACTCCAATAAAGAAGCAGAACCATCTCGAGGAGGATCAGAAAAAATGGACAGCATGTGAGTTAAATATGAATGTCGCTGCAAAGGGTCTGAATACTTATGACCATGTGATATTTCAGTTTTTCTTTTTTAATAAATTTGCAAAAATTTCTACATTTCTGTTTTTTTCTGTCAAGATGGGGTGCTGGGTGTACATTAATGAGAAATAAAATGAACTTTTTTGATTTGGGCAAATGGCTGCAATGACACAGAGAGTGCAAACTTTCAAGGGGTCTGAATACTTTCCATATCCACTGTATCTTCATGATAGAAGAAATCTTTTTACCTCTCAGCTGAAAGAGGGACATCAATATTCTTCGATGAGCAATGTTGTAAACTTTCCTCCTCTCTATTAGAAATTACAACTGTCACCTCACTCTAGTGATTAACAACCACCCTCTGTGGTCTCCCCCCTCATCTTACTTCATCAGCCACTGATGACGTGCTTGAGATTCATTTATGTAAGCTCACAACTGTCCTCATCAAACAGCAAGGTAATTTTAAAATGGCAGCTCCAAATTCATTTCAAAGTTGTTCAAACTTTGCCTCCCTGTAAAAGTCAGTAGATTGTTTGCTTTGACCTTTATTTAGCCAGACATTAGCTGCAGGCTGTTTATAATCAAGTTTACAGCTGGTTTAATACCTGTGATTTGTTTTATGTGCAGTGATCAGGAGAATCATAAACAGAGGACTTCAAAGTCTGCTGTGGGGCAGAGGAGGAAGTCTGGCGGCACGGCGGGTGTACAGGCAGCAGGGTCAACCAGGAGGGGACCTCTAAGAGCAGCCAAGACCTCAGGCGATGTGAAAACCAAGTCTGCTGAGGAGGAGGAAACCTACAGGGTACACAGTGGATAGGCCACCTGCAGGCTGAATGGCAGCTTCTATTTTTATTGAATAAATGGAATGTGAAAAAGCCTGAATCTCTGTACACAAAAAGGAGTAGCAGTGTATTTTTTTTACCAAACTTCCCTGTAAAGACAAATATTGACGAATAGATACAAAAATGACTGCAAAACAAAGATAATTGTAATGTCAACATTTTTCTCTCTACTTTTTACCCTTTTTGTGATTATTTAAAAACCTAGAAAACAAATATCTTTTCAATTTCAGTGAATCCTCTATAATACTTGAGCCAAGAGTTCATCATCTGTTTGATTTTTAAATTGAAAAACAAATTAACCACCAAGTCATACATCCAAAAAAGGGAGTACAGCCTCGTATTCAGAAGGTTGTGCTGCCCCCTTTGTAGAAATAATTCTGTACGAGCTTTGCATAATTGTCCGTTGTCTTACTGAAATTTCGTGCAAAATTTCCTTAGTTACCTCAGCAAGATTTTTGTGGGTTTTCTTGCATGTACTACCTGCTTAAAATCCCCCACATCATTTTAATATGCACTTTGACTGGACAATTCCATAACAATCCATTCATCTTTTTGAGCCAAAGAAATGGCCTTAAATTATCTTCAAGCACTCTTTAATATGATACAGAACTCATAGTTGAATCCATGATTTCAAGCTGCACAGTCTCTGAGACAGCAGCTGAAGCCATAAATGCTTCAGCATCATGTTTTACAGTTGATACAGTTTCTTCTTCTGAAAAACTATTTGATCTGAACCACGTCTACTCCTACTGTGGCTAAAAAGCTATGTCTGTCTGTCCAAAGGCCATTATTTGAAAAGCCTCACTTTGTATCTACATGTTCATTGGCAAACTGTCGCTGTGCTCTGCCTTTTTCTTTTTGGACAGCAATAGAAATCGTGTTTGTGCAATATCTTTCTGATAATGGATGCATGCACTTTGACAGCAACAACTGCACAATTCATACTCAGATCTTTGGAAAAATAGAGGATGAAATTTTGGAGAAGAGATATCATCTGTTTTTTCCTTTATTTGTTTGTTTGTTTCTTTTTTCTTTCTCTCCGATAGTCTGTTAGGCTATCAGAGTTTTTTTTCATCAACTTTTTTGACAGTATTCTTTACAGGAACCCACAGACAGTGCAGGGAGAACTTTTGAGTGACCTTTGAAAACCTTTTCAGAGTTGTAAATAGAAATTTACTTTTCAGCTTAAATCTAGAATAGTGTCGTTTGTTTGTCTTTCTTTGTGTTCTTTGTTTAGTGTATTTTCATGGTTTTGTATATGTCTGCTTCTCAGACAATTGTGGAGGAGCGTGACCAGGAAAGAGAAAGACGTTGGAAGGCAGAACAAGCTGTGAGGAAGTTGACAGAGGATCTGAAGTCCATGCAGACAAAGGTTAGCGAAGAAAAAGACCTCCAGAGCATGGCCCTACACACCACTGACAGGTAAAAGGGAAGCACAGGTGAACATGTATACACTGTGTACACAATCTTTCACTTAAATTGGTGCAGTGTCTCTAAAGCAGAAATCATGATAGAAAAATAATCATTGAACTTGTCTCTGTGGATTTTTGTTGCATAATGGATCCTCATTCATTTCTGTCCTCTTCATCTTTTGTGCTGACTCTCTGGAGACCAGGGTTCACTGCCTGTCTCATTCTTACACAATGAATATCCATCCCACCATTTAAATTCTTCACTCTTTGTGGCATTGCCTTTTATGAAATTAAGCACACGTTTTCACTTCAGCAAACTCAAAACCTTGAAGTATGCCTGCAGTTGTCTGTGACAGTAAAGCTATTTAGTATAAAAATCATTAACCTACACACTCATCCTGAATATGTACCTTATATTTAAATCCTAGCTGCTATAATTATCCGTAATTTAATATTCCTATCTCCATTGCAATATACATATGACTAATTTGCAAGATGTGGCTGCTCTGTTCAGGTTTGCATCACATCCCACTCAGATAAATCTGCATTATGGCTGTAGTTAGAAGCCTGGTGACACACATATGTTAGCTGTATTATACAAATCAGTCTTAACTGTCATTTTCTAATGACACTGAACACTGCTGTTACTGTTGATGTCTGCGAGACACATTACAGGGAAATGACTCCTCAAGACAGATTTTAAAATGGGATGACTGTGGATGAGGTGCTTTACAATTTTTGGGTTGCTTTGTTGTACTGTGTGCAGCTTGCTAATTTCTTTCCACCAGACTGGTGTATCCATTCCCCCTTCCATATTCTGTCCCCTGAGATAAGAGTTTGACTATGATGTAATGTTATATTTCATCAAGTTCACAAGCTATCACGTTTAATGCTGGGAGAGGATAGTCAAGGGCATCACAAAGCTGGTAGTGTTGTCCCTTACCAATTTCTATGTGCAGTACAAATAGAAATTCAGGTTATTGCTGCTGCTGCTGCTGCTGCTGCTGCTGTTGCGCACTCTTGTCATGTTTTTTTCCTATCCAGACTGAAAGATATGTTGCTGAAAGAGCGATCAGGGCGCTCTCAGCTACAGGCTCGTGTCGAGCAACTGGAGCGGAGTTGTCAGTCTCTAAACCAGCAGCTAGAGCAGACCCGTAGCAGTGAAGAACAACACAAGACTGCACTGCGTAGACTGGAAGAAAGTATCTCCCATGGAGAGGCACTCAGGGCTTGCCAGCAGGCTGAAGAGGTACAGATTCTAGTTTGTTTCCCTGAGAACACATCATTTTGGTAAAGACAGTGTAAATTCAGTCAAGTAATGCTTGTCAGGTCTTGACATACAATTGCCATCAATGCACCTACAAAGTTCCTTTAGAGTGATACAAAATTAAATGTGCCATGTTGTTTCTATTATACCTTAATGCCTACCGCTGAACTCCGCTTATCACTCCTAATTTTAATTATACCAGTGCAATAGTTCACTGATCCAGCCCACAGCCTAAATAAATGTTGAGAGATAAAAGGATTCTGCAGAAAGAGTCATTCAGCTCCTAAAGGCTTGTGCAAAACATGTCTGACCTTCCTCAGTTGAAGCGTTACCAGGATCTGGAGAACAAAGCAACAGCTCTGAAGAGGGAGTTGGATATCCAGAGAGCCTCAGTACAGCAGCACAAAGGCAAACTGCAGCAACTGCATGAACTGCTGGCATCCAGGGAACAAGAGCACAGGTACACCTGAAGGGCTTTCTGCTGAATCACTGAAAGAAGTCTTGCTTAATATCAACTTTACCCCCTTTTTAAAGGCTCTCTTCTCTGTATCAACCTCTTTCTATGAGCAATGGTGAAGATTTGTCCATGTGGGTCATTCCATAAAAAATCAATTAGTCCCTCCCATCTAACTCACTTAGAGTCAACAGTTTTTTTGTCCATTAACTTTAGTATATTTACAAAGCCATATAAAATTTTGTCTTATGAATATTTTAAGATTTACAGGCCCTTGAAATACACAAGAGTTGATTGAAATTAATTTTTTTAGATTTGTATTACTTCTGTCATTTACTGTACATTTTTTAAATGCACTGAACTTCACAAGTACAATAAATATACCGGGCTTTGCAAAAGTTCTGTTACATGGTTTCATGATCTTTAGAGACGTTTACATGTCGGAGTGAAAAATTCGATTAAATAAACTGAAAGTTCTACCTTATAGGCAGGTGTCCTAAATACAATTTTTTTCTCTGGTGAAGTTGTATCAAGATGGAAGTCAAAAGAGTTGAGATATCTGCTCTCCTTCATGCTGGCCACAACAAGTCTGACAGAGCCAAGCAGCTGAACATCAGCCGGATGACCGTCCACAGAGTCGCAGAGAGGCTCAAGAATGGTGAAGATCTTTCAGTGATCTTTCAAGAATGGTGAAGACCTGAAAGATCTTCACCATTCTTGAGCCTCTCCGCGACTCTGTGGACGGTCATCCGGCTGATGTTCAGCACAAAGGAGAGAAGATATCTCAACTCTTTTGACTTCCATCTTGATACAATTTCACCGGAGAACAAAATTTGTATTAAGGACACCTGCCTATAAGGTAGAACTTTCAGTTTATTTAATGGAATTTTTCACTCCAACGTGTAAACGTCTCTAAAGATCATGAAACCGAGTGTAACAGAACTTTTGCAAAGCCCGGTACATGTGAAATTTTAATAAACTGTGATCAAATCAGATTTACATTCACTTCAGGTATGACATTCTAAAGCCAAAATCTAATTTTTGCTCAGCTCAATTTTTTTCCAGAATTAGCTCTGAACATCAGTATCATGGGATATATCATAGTTTCAGTAGCAATACTGCAACAGTGTAATGTCTGTGACATAGAGCCATGGACATTGTACCCTGGATGTGTTATCTGTTTTTTGATGATTGATGGGAGAAAACTTTAAAAGTGCATTTTAGGGTCATATCATGATGTGGTGGGCTATATGGTTTGAGTAAACCAAAGGTCAATGAAATATTACTTTTGTAATCCTTCATTAGAAATACTATAATGTACTACATTTACTAATACTGTACAGTACTTAAGTAAGTGTACAAAGAAACAGCTAATTCTGGGGCAGTTAGGTGTAAACATTATTAGATTTGGATGATTTTATATGGAGTGACCCAGATAGAGCATTAACTATTATTAAAATAATATAGCACTTCATATAATACTTTAAATAATATTATTTTGGTATTGGTGTTGTAGTCTCTTCTTTTGTGACTGGTTTTCAAGTAGTTTTGAGTAAGCAAGAAAAAAAAACTGGTGACTCGTATTTTTGTGCCTCAGTCTGTATTGAGTATATGACAGTCCAAATGAGTCACAAGGTGTATTTTAAATATTCAGTTTCTTGTTGTGTCAGTGAATATTCTAGCATTACATGCAGGCTATTCTGTTTCTGTTAAGGATGGCAATGTCCCATCTTAAAATGCTCGCATTCTTCTCACAGAAAGCAACTAGAATTGCGGTTACAACCTGGCGGCGCAGATTTCCATGAGGCAATAGCAAAAGAAATAGCATCTGTGGAACAGAGACACAGTTACAAGGAGGTGGAGCTGCAGGAGAAACTGGCAGAGGGGAGGAAACAGTATGCTGCTCTGGAGGATGAGTTCCGCATGGCTCTAACCATCGAAGCTGCTCACTTCTCTGAGGTCTGCCAAAACATGGACACTTGCCATCCAGATGACCTGTAATCACTTAAATGTCCTGAAGTTTACCCTGCCTTCTCTGTGCAGTCAAGGTTTTAGGTGATTTTTTGTACAGTAAAAAGTAAAATGATTGAATTGGAATTGAACCCAGTCTGGATAGACTTAGTGGATTTCCAGCATGATGCTAAAAGCTGAGACTGAATTAGGATCATTTGACTCTGGATAAGTGGTCTGTAATTGCCACATAAAGAAAGCTATTAAAAAAGAATTGGACATGAATCACTTCTTATTTTCATGTTATGGCTACAGATTTCATTCAACCTCTGCACAAAATTTAATCTTATTCTTGATTGCTACAGCTCACACAATTTCCTCCTTTAAGTCATGAAACTTATTCTATGAGAAAAGTCTGAGTAAGATTTAGATTTCCAGACATGTCTTTCAAGGATTGCATTCTGTAAATTCATGACTCTGTACCCTGTTCTGCCAGAGTTGGCACTGACTGATGAAATTGTCAAGTCAGGTAATACTTGGGCCAAAGACTTACATTCTGTTCAACTCCTGAGATTTTACATTTACATTCACTAGCACACCATCGCTCTTCTTCTGTAGGTGAGGGAGGCGTGTGATCAGATGACCGTGGAGCTGATGGAGCTCAAGTCCGCTCTCACTCAGTCACAGCAAAGGGAGAAGAAATCAGGCTCTCTGGTGCAAGAGCTCACAACCATGGTCAAAGAACAGAAGAACCGCATCTCTGAGCTCATCAAAGCCAAGAGAGATACTGTTACTGAACTGAAGGTGTGAAGCACTGCACTAACTGTGTGACATGTAAAACTAAATTAGAAGCCCAAATTGACTCATAACTTTCATATATAAGGTAGAACAGAGAGGCATCAGGATTGCCTTGTCAAAAATGAGCTTGCATGATACTGACTACTTTCAGACATCATGAATACTGAATGATGCAGCTGTCTTTCCATCTGCCAGCCATGACAGATGGTTGTTGATCATTAATATTGTCTGTCCCTCTGCTAGGGTCGTCTGCAGTCTTTGGAAGCAGAGGTGCGGCAGGACCGGCATCTCAGTCTGCAGCTCGAGCTGCTAAAGAAAGACAAGGCCCGACTGCTTTCTCAGCTCACAGCTCAGGAGTCAGTGATAGACGGCCTCAGGGCAGAGAGGAGGATCTGGGGCCAGGAGCTCGCTCAGCAGGGTGGGACACATTCAAAAGTACACGTGTTGTACACTTTGAGTCAGCCTTATAGTGCATCCAAGATTCAGGGAAACAATTGTTGATTTGCAGGGCAAGTTGTTTCTTGAGTCTGTCTATAATACACTGACCTATGAGTCATTGGTAACATTTTGGAGATTTTGCTTTAGGGTCAGCATCAAGGAGGCTTAATACTGTATAGTGCTATTTAAAAAAAAATCTGTATCAAGTAAAGCCTGCCATCTAGTGGTTATCGTGTAAGAAATACACAGTCAGGAAAAGCTGGATTTTTTAAAATTTTATTTTATGGCAGTCTTTTCACACAAATAATTAACCCTTTAAGCTTCAGTGTACCGCTGGCGGTACACCTACTAATTTGCATAGGAATTTCAAGAATGTCCGACGGCTGCAAACACGGTTATACAAACACTATATGCCGATGGAAAGCTTAGATTCTCATGAATCCGCTGGTATAAACCACTTTCAGATGCGATTACCACAGCGGGTGAGAAAAACACATTTGTCCGACAAAAACAAATATTCATCCATCCGTTCTCTATACACGGCTTCAACGCACACAGCGCGACTCACATTTCCGGGTTTATTAATACACACAAAACAAAATATTCCACAAAAAACGGCCATAATCCAACCTTTTACATCCAGATGACACAAGCCAGTAAACTATTTTATCCAAAACATGTCCTGAAGTCGGTATAAAATCCCCGAATCGGTCATTTTCAAGGAAATGCACCTCGTGATGTGCGTCCAATATTCCCTGTATTTTTCGTCATTTTTTTAATTTAAAAATAGAATATTAGCGATTTTTTGTACTGAAAACGGCTGGAATTGACTGAAGCTTAAAGGGTTAAAATGCATTTACATAAATTATTAGAATAGCATTTAAAAGACATTTTTTTAAACTGATCACCATAGAGAATAATAAGTATAGCAGAATTATAATAATAAAATAATAATCATAGTTAAAAGAAGAAAAAAGAATAAAAGTGAAGGAATAACAGACATGAACTAATTTACAATTTTATATATTTGTCTTTACTAGGAGCATCATTGGCTCAGGATCGTGGATTTCTGGAGGCCAGGATAGAGGTGCTGAGCAATGAGCTGGAGAATCAGAAGAAACAGAATGGAAGGGACAATGATGCCCTTGAAATTAAAATGAAAATCATGGATGACCAGACAGAGACCATTCGCAGACTCAAAGAGGTAGCATGATACCTGTGCTATTGTAAGCAGTGTGTTAAATTAAAATCCAACCTCTGTCAAAAAACAAACCAGAAACAAAACGCATTGTCTCAGAGCCTACAAAATCTTAACTTGCATGTTTGTCCATTTTATTGTGTGCATTGAGTTGGTTTATGTTTATCGTTTTATTATGTAAATGTTTATCAGTATTTCTTAGGGCAGAGGACTGCACAGCGGGGTAGTGGTTAGCACTTTTGCCTTGCAGCAAGAAGATCCCCGGTTCAAATCCCAGGCTGGGCCTGGGATCTTTCTGCATGGAGTTTGCATGTTCTCCCTGTGCATGCGTGGGTTTTCTCCGGGTACTCCGGCTTCCTCCCTCAGTCCAAAAATATGCTGAGGTTAATTGATAACTCTAAATTGCCCATAGGTGTGAATGTGAGTGTGATTGTTCGTCTGTAAATGTAGCCCTGCGACAGACTGGCGACCTGTCCAGGGTGTCCCCTGCCTTCGCCTGAGTCAGCTGGGATAGGCTCCAGCACCCCCCGCGACCCTAGTGAGGATAAAGCGGTGTATAGAGAATGGATGGATGGATCTTAGGGCAGTCTCCTCCTCATCTGCCACATTCCTGTTGTTCAGGCCTTACAGGAGCGAGACGATCAGACCCGCAGGCTGAGGGAGGAGGTGGTCCAGGCACAGAAGAGATTTCAGCAGCAGCTGGAGGAGGAAATGGGCCAGCGGGCAGAGCTGAAGGAAAAACTGGAACATCTGAGCTTGTGTAAGGAGGAGCTGAGACAGCAGATGGAAGACAAGGAAACTGAGCTTGACGAGGTCAAAAGAGTTCACAGGCAGGTGTCCCATCCCAAACACACAAAACCATAAAGGTGTAAATGTAATGCTGCAGTAATGTTTTTATTTGTGGCACACCTGACTCAAACTGTCTTTATGGCCACAACTACTGCTTCTGCTGCTGCTGATTAAATATTCATGATGGAATAGTATGTGATACTTGTATGTTTTCTGTTTTGCATCTCTTCTTTTAGTGATTCCAGTAAGAAGTGGCAGGAGAAGGCAGACCTACTCACTCGACTGGAGAGCCAGGTGAAGCGTATGAAGGACAATTTTGAGTCCAAGGAGCGTGTACTGCTGGAAGAAAGAGATAAAGCAATGGAAGCACACAAGTATGCTACAAAATCAACAAAGACATTTTCTATCTACTGATCTCAGCCTGCATTTATCAAGCAATCTGAACTATGGGATGCCAAAATATTTTGTATATAAATATTTTTTTGTTCTCAAAGTGGTGGTGTTTGTTCAGATACTGTACATTTTTAAGTTGTTGGAAAGGTACTCAGATGCTTGTTTGCCAGCCTACTGGGAACAAATAAGAAGTTCTGCACTTTAACTAAATCCTACAGGAAAGTGGATTTATTTATTTATTCATTCATTCATTCATTCATTATTATGAATGAAGCTGCTTATTATGTTTTCCTCATAAGCCTGAAAGTAAGATCAAATTCCCCTCGCTCTGAAAGGTTTGACCCATGTGAGAGTAATTTGTTAAACAAGGCCCTCCTCAAATTGCTACTGAAAAAGTCTGTGTTCACATCATGATTAGACTTTTTAAAGAGCATTAGTAAGGCATTTTAGTGAAGTTTCACTTGAAACAAAAGTGAGTGGGGGATTTCATCCTAATATATTACTCTTTCAGTCTGCATTTTCTGTGTTAGTACTTTACACACATGGACAAAATTGTTGGCCCCTCTCGGTTAATGAAAGAAAAATCCACAATGGTCACAGAAATAATTTGAATCTGACAAAAGCAATAATAAAGTCAGCCTTCAAACCTGAGACAACTGGAGCAGTCTGCTCATGAGGAGTGGGCTAAAATACCTGCTGAGAGGTACAGAAGTGTCATTGGCAGTTACAGAAATCATTTAATTGCAGTGATTACCTCAAAAGGTTGTGCAACAAAATATTAAGTTAAGGATACCATCATTTTTGTCCAGGCCTGTTTCATGAGTTTATTTTTTTTTAATAATTCTGTTGAACCACGGTTCAAAAGCAATGTCTGATTTTCATTGCTTAATTTTCATAAAAATTTTTATTTATTACTTTTGTCAGATTCAAATTATTTCCGTGACCATTCTGGGTTTTTCCTTCATTAACCCGAAGGTACCAACAATTTTGTCCACTTGTGTTCATCTGTGGCCACCTACTCTTAAAAATACATATATTTGTTTTCCCCAAGGCAGTACTGACAGCATGCAAAGTGCCACACATGATTGTAACATGATTTATTTGTGGTTGTCTGTCCTACAGAGCTGCAGTGGAGAAGTTACATAGTGTGGACAATGCTTTTCGTCGACAACTGGAGTCTATCCAGGCTACACATCAATCTGAGCTGCTTCACCTGGCTAATGAAAAACAAAAAAAGATAGAACAAACCAATCGGAAGGTAAATTAAGTGGACAATTTTCGGGAAAGAAGAGCTGCTATGTGTTCATCAATGAGAAATGTGAGCATAGGCAATGTTTCATCTCAGAGGGAGTTTTGAAAGTGGTTACAGGTGATCATGTTGGAGGAGAGACAACTACACACGTGGACAAAATTGTTGGTACCCCTCAGTTAAAGAAGGAAAAACCCACAATTCTCACTGAAATCACTTGAAACTCACAAAAGTAACAATAAATAAAAATTTATTGAAAATTAAATAATTAAAATCAGCCATCACTTTTGAATTGTTGATTAACATAATTATTTTAAAAAACAAACTAATGAAATAGGGCTGGACAAAAATGATGGTACCCATAACTTAATATTTTGTTGCACAACCTTTTGAGGCAATCACTGCAATTAAACGATTTCTGTATTTGTCAATGAGCGTTCTGCAGCTGTCAACAGGTATTTTGGCCCACTCCTCATGAGCAAACAGCTCCAGTTGTCTCAGGTTTGATGGGTGTCTTCTCCAAATGGCATGTTTCAGCTCCTTCCACATATGTTCAATGGGATTCAGATCTGGGCTCATAGAAGGCCACTTTAGAATAGTCCAACGCTTTTCTCTCAGCCATTCTTGGGTGTTTTTGGCTGTGTGTTTTGGATCGTTGTCCTGTTGGAAGACCCATGACCTGCGACTGAGACCAAGCTTTCTGACACTAGGCAGCACATTTCTCTCCAGAATGCCTTGATAGTCTTCAGATTTCATCGTACCTTGCACACTTTCAAGACACCCTGTGCCAGATGCAGCAAAGCAGCCCCAAAACATTACTGAGCCTCCTCCATGTTTCACCGTAGGGACAGTGTTCTTTTCTTCGTATGCTTGGTTTTTGAGTCTATGAACATAGAGTTGATGTGCCTTACCAAAAAGCTCCAGTTTGGTCTCATCTGTCCAAAGGACATTCTCCCAGAAGCTTTGTGGCTTGTCAACATGCATTTTTGCAAATTCCAGTCTGGCTTTTTTATGAGTTTTTTTCAGCAGTGGTGTCCTCCTTGGTCGTCTCCCATGAAGTCCACTTTGGCTCAAACAACGACGAATGGTGCGATCTGACACTGATGTACCTTGGCCTTGGAGTTCACCTTTAATTTCTTTGGAGGTTGCTCTGGGCTCTTTGGATACAATTCCAACGATCCGTCTCTTCAATTTGTCATCAATTTTCCTCTTGCGGCCACGTCCAGGGAGGTTGGCTACTGTCCCGTGGGTCTTGAACTTCTGAATAATATGAGCCACTGTTGTCACAGGAACTTCAAGCTGTTTAGAGATGGTCTTATAGCCTTTACCTTTAAGATGTTTGTCTATAATTTTTTTTCGGATGTCCTGGGACAATTCTCTCCTTCGCTTTCTGTTGTCCATGTTCAGTGTGGTACACACCTTTTCACCAAACAGCAGGGTGACTACTTGTCTCCCTTTAAATAGGCAGACTGACTGATTATGAGTTTGGAAACACCTGTGATGTCAATTAAATGACACACCTGAGTTAATCATGTCACTCTGGTCAAATAGTTTTCAATCTTTTATAGAGGTACCATCATTTTTGTCCAGGCCTGTTTCATTAGTTTGTTTTTTAAAATAATTATGTTAATCAACAATTCAAAAGTAATGGCTGTTTTTGATTATTTAATTTTCAAAAAAAAATTATTTATTGTTACTTTTGTGAGTTTCAAGTGATTTCAGTGAGAATTGTGGGTTTTTCCTTCTTTAACTGAGGGGTACCAACAATTTTGTCCACATGTGTATTCAAACATTTCAAGCAAAGCATTTATTGCTTCCTTCACTGCTAATTTATAAGAGAGACTGTCATTTAAAAGTAGACATTCTTGACATAGTAGATCAGTGTCATCCAGCAGTCTTTGAATTGCTTCAGTCTCTGGAGAAAATAATAGTAATTTTGAAAATTAATAAAATGTAAACTGTCACACCAGTTTCAGATTGTAAAGGCAAAATTGATATTTATGCAGTCTTATTTCACCTTCATTTATGCCTTGAATTTGATTGCGTTTCATCATTGTCTGTGAAAATTTTGTATTGGACCATTTTTTAAAAGAAGTGTTTTCCAGTGTTTTTTGCAGCTAAGGCTGTCTGTCCGTGTGTCTTCCGCAGGTCTTTGAGGTGGAGGAGGAGATGCGTCAGCTCTTGGAGGAGACTGAAACTAAGAAGAGAATCATGGAAGAGAAGATGAAACGTCTCACCAGTGTACTAAAAGACTTTTAACACATGAAATGTGGATTAGCACTGGACATTTGTAATTTTAAAATTACATTACAGTTGTAATTTAAAAACGTAATTTAAAATTTACAACTGCCCAGTGTTAAACCACATTTATAATCCATACATTTTTAATACCACATTTTATGTGTACTTTAAACTCAGTTCTACATTTTACAATAGTGTGATTTATTTAAATAAACTCCCTGTTGTGCCTATTTTTGTTTCGCGTTATAAGATAAGATGGGAATTCATTGCACAGATTTGGGTGGACTTTTTGTGTGAAGACTGGGCAGGTTTACTGCAGTTTACAATGAATCACAGTTCTCCTAAAGTCAACTAAATATGAAAGAACAAACTGAAGGCGTAACAGCATAGCAAAAATATTTACACTGTCAGGATTTTATGAAGTTTGCTACAGTTTTGTTGTAGCTTTGCTGGCAATAGAGTGCTTATAAGAAATGTTTGATATATACTCAGAGTAGACATTACAAAATTATGTGATGCTATTTAAGGTTATGAAATACTGATTCAAATTTGTAGTTTAGTATAGTGAGTACATCAGTTGGGCTATCATTTTTTACTTGATTTATTGTATAATAATATCAATGCCAGTGTTTGGTTATTATATTTTTTTGATAGAAAGCTAAAGTTTTTATTATTATTTAATAAACAATAAATAATTTATTGTTAATTATTCTTTATTACTGTTCGTACATTGTACATTGTTGATGTGGGCTGTCTGTCAGGGGGCGGGGTAGGATTTGGGCGGGGGCGGGTCTTCTTTGTCAGTCGTCGAGGCGCGCGACCGTAGCACGCGCGCGACAAGGGTTGCCGTGGCAACTGCAACCCAACGTAACGTCTGTTTGTTTAAAAGACCTGCAGGTAGTGTGGCGTCCGGGGGAGAGAGTATGCGTTAACTGGCAACAGAAAGAAATGCTGGGTTTTGTAGTTCGAGGCAGGCAGCTGAGTTAAAATAAGTACGAGTTTCTATAAGAAGATGGAGTTTGAGACGACGGAGAACGTGCGCTCGACGCCAAGTCGCCACGAGAAAAGTTTGGGGCTCCTCACGATGAAGTTTGTCAGTCTACTACAAGAAGCAAAGGATGGCGTCCTTGATTTAAAAGTGGTCAGTGGGTTGTTTAGCTGAACATTAATCGGTGTTTTGTGGTACCAACCAGCAGATGTGAACAAAGGGCTGTCGGTCACAAATGGGGCCATCAGGTGCACTGATTTAGTTAACAGGTGGACGAGCAAGCCGCCATTACTGGCCTTATCGGTAGTGGGTCCAGTAACATACAAGGGGAACCCGAATGTACCCGTTTTGAAGGGATGTGTCTCGTTACCAGTTTGCAGTCAAATGGTTAATGACAATAAACTAGCCTATTCTGAATATAGCCCCCAACATGTTATTTGTTGAAATAGTGCTTAAAGTCATGCTTCACATTGGCTTCACAGCGAGTACAGACCAGCAAGGCCAGGGATCTTACACTGTGTGCCATGGAATTAGTTTGATTTAAGATGAATTACACAGCTATAATATGTAAATGTGCTTAGGATATACTTATTTTCATAACTTTGATAACAATTTAGGTGACCTACCCTTTAAATAGACCAGGAGAACAGATGCTGACAAGCTAAATTCACCTATAAAGTCCCTTTACACAATGCCCAAAATAAATAACTACTAATAATCAGAGCAAATCTGCTGTCTGTGTTGCTGACACAATATTCTGTCCATAGCCTTACGATAAATTATCTTACAGCAACTCTCAATAAAACAGTTAAATGTGTTTTAATTGCTGCTTGCCATTATTGTTCTAGATGAGAATCACGTGTATGGACATTAGTGTTACTACTGCAGGTATCCTGCTGTGAGCCTGTAAAATGGAAAAATCTCTGCAAAACATCTGAAATGTATGTATTTTGACTTTAGTAAGCAGATCAGACTTTTGTAAACAGTAAAATACTATCCCAATATTTTTGATGATTTATATTATTTTTGAGGACTTTTAACATGTTGTGGGAATCATGGATGAAAAGATTCATGTCCATTTCTTTATTATTCTAACCTTAAATAAATGAATAAAAATAACATTAAATAAAACTGTTGCATCAGTGGTTTCACAAATTCATGCTATCCTCTTTATGACAGTCATGCCTTTTATGGTATTTCATGTGGTAATACTACATCACATTTTAAATGTATTGCAGAATGATTATTGTACTAAAAATTGATGACTGAAGATTGAATATTTTGTACATGGTGAGACTTAACTGCTCACCACTAAAAATAAATCTTATAAAGACTTCAGTTACAGAACCAAACGTCAGCCTAGCAGCTTTCAGCATTTTGATATGAGGCTTTATTCTCCTCAGACCAACCTGAAGTTTTTTTATTCTGCAAATGTACCCTTTTTGCATCAATAGTATGGAGTTTTCCCTCTCTTCTTGCGTGCCAAAGCTGGGTAATGTTTACACAGCAGGTTCTTCAGACCCGTTCCCTCCTCCCTCCTCCCCTGCTTTTGTATGAATGTCCTCTTCTGCCAAAGAGTTTGATTTGCTATTTTTGCAGCTTGATTTGCTAAATACTTCATTTACGGCTTTGTTTGAGTCTCATTTTTTCCCCTTCATGCAATGTTAGCCACAGAAACTCTCTCTTAATGTCTGGTGAAAATGTCTGTAACTTGTCAACAAAGTTTCATCCTAAGCTGCTACTGAGTATGCCCCTTCATGGAGGTGTCTGTCTGAATCAACAGGCTGCAGACAGCTTGGCAGTGAAGCAGAAGAGAAGGATATATGACATCACCAATGTGCTGGAGGGTGTTGGGCTGATTGAGAAGAAGAACAAGAATATAATCCAGTGGAGGTTTGAAAAAAAAATTTCATATTGTAGAAACAGTGAACGTTCTTACCAGCGCTTTTAATTGGCTTAGGCTTCAATAAAATTGCTTGTATGTAACATCTTCCTCGGTTAAGCCTTTTAAGCAGATGAATTTAAAAATGTACTCTTTCTCTAATATAGAGCAAATATTAACTAGCAGTAACAAAAAAATTATGTCATTTGACTCTTTTATCCTTTCCCTTCCTCATGTGGAGGGGGGAGAACAGAAGCAGCCAAACTCAGGAGGTGCTGGAGCAGGTGGAAGTTTTAAAGGCCCAAATATGTGAGCTCGAGGCTCAAGAGAAAGAGCTAGATGACCAAAATGCCTGGCTGGAAGAGAACATTGAACACTTCAATCGCGATCCCATCACCAGCAAATATCCTTTTTGACATCTGGAGGTGGTTTGCTTTTGCTTATTTTAAGACTGTTCAGTTTTTGTTTAGAACAGGTCAGCAGTTTTGTGCATCTCTTTCTTCACTTCACAATTTTTCCACACAATTTTGGAATGTTCAGTAGAACAGTAATTCTACTTCTACTTTCACCTCTCACACAAGACATGTTGTAAAATGTTAACATTCATTACACTTTTTAAAAACCCCAAAAATCAACTCACTGCTCTCACATTAAGTGCTTAAAACATCTGATATTGAATCTTTGATGCCTTTCCAATGAAATGTCATTTTGTGCACGTGTGTTTTTTTGTGTGTGTGTGTGTGTGTGTGTGTGTGTACTGGCTTTCTCTACAGTTTGTAGTTCTCGTCTTCTTGGAGGCTCATTTACTCATTTCAGACGGAAAAAAATCCCTCCTTTATCCTTCTAACGTTGTTTGCTTATTGAACAGAGAAAACGCTATGGAGGAGGATTATAAATATAATTGCTATTGTCAGTGAAATCACAGCCAGGCTAATCCTGACTTGCACAATGCTCAGAGTCTTGTTTTTCCAGTTTATTGTCTGCAAAAGTAATCCTGCTTCCTTAACACTTCTCCACTTATAAATTTGTGACACATGAAGACATCTGCAGTGCTTTCAGTGGAGACACTCTTCTTGCTGTTGTTGCTCCTACTGGAACTCAGCTCGAGGTGCCACTGCCTGAAATGGTAGTTTACTTTGCTGATTAGGATATACATTTTTTTGTCTGCTCTGCACTGATCACGAGTCACAAGAAAGCCAAGCATTTACTAGATTTATTCCTTATTTCTCTGCTACAAAAGGTTATAACTTTTAAGAAAAAAGGGCTTGCCACTGATCCACAAGGTCCTTAACACATGTATCTGCTTATTCTTTACAAGCTGGCCTACAGTGCCTATCATAAGTATTCACCCCCTTTGATGTTTTACCCGTTTATTGCTTTCATAAATCAATCATGGTCAATAAAATTTAGCTTTTTTAACAAAAAAAATATTGGAAAAAACTCTTTAATGTCAAAGTGAAAACAGATTTCTATAAAGTAATGTTAATGAAAGAAAATTATATAAATGAAAATAATTGTTTGCATAATTATTTACCCTCTTCAAGTCAGTATTTAGTAGATGCACCTTTGGCTGCAATCACAGCAGTGAGTCTGTGTGGATAGGTCTCAATCAGTCTTGCACATCTGCCCACTGCAGTTTTGCTCCATTCTTCTTTACAAAACTGCTCAAGCTCTGTCAGGTTGCGCGGGTATCAGGCATGAACAGCCCTTTTCAAGTCCAGCCACAAATTCTCTATAGGATTGAGGTCTGGGCTTTGACTCGGCCACTACAGAACATTTACCTGGTTCTTTTTTAACCATTTCTGTGTAGCTTTTGCAGTATGTTTTGGATCATTGTCTTGCTGGAAAATAAATCTTCTCCCAAGATGTAGTTCTCTTGCAGACTGAAAAAGATTGTCCCCCAGGATTTCAGTGTATTTTGTAGCATTCATTCTGCCCTCTATCTTTACAAGCCTTCCAGGTCCAGTTGCTGAGAAACATCCCCACAGCATGATGCTGCCACCACCATGCTTCACAGTGGGGATGGTGTGTTTTTGGTGATGTGCGGTGTTTGGTTTCCGCCAAACATGACGTCTTGTCTGATGGCCAAAAAGCTCAATTTTGGTGTCATCAGACCAAAGAATTTTCTTCCACTTGACCATGGAGTCTTCCAAGTGCTTTTTGGCAAACTCTAGTCGAGATCTAATATGACATTTCTTCAACAGCGGCTTTCTCATTGCCACTCTCCCATAAAACTTTGATCGGTGAAGAACCCGGGCAGTAGTTGCTACATGCACAGTCTCTCCCATCTCAGCAGCTGAAGCTTGTAACTCCTTCAGAGTAGTTGTAGGGGTCTTGGTGGCTTCTCTCACTAGTCTCCTACTTGCACGGTCACTCAGTTTGCAAGGGCGGCCTGATCTAGGCAGATTCACACAAGTGCCATATTCCTTCCATTTCTTGATAATTGATTTCACTGAACTCCGGGGGATGTTCAGTGCCTTGGAAATTTTTTTGTAATCATCCCCTGAATTATACTTCTCAATAACCCTTTCCCTGAGTTGCTTAGAGTGTTCTTCTGTCTTCATGGTGTAATGGTAGCCAGGAATACTGATCAACCACTCTCTGGACCCTTCAGACACAGGTCTTTTACAACTCAATCACTTGAAACACACCCACACAACTCAGGTGATCTTCATTTCACTAATTGTGAGACTATTGGCAACAATTTGATGGACCTCTATTGAATTAGAACATTAAATTAAAAAGCGGGTGAATAATTATGCAAACAATTATTTTTATTTATATAATTTTCTTTCATTAACATTACTTTATAGAAATCTGTTTTCACTTTGACATTAAAGAGTTTTTTCCAATAATTTTTTTGTTAAAAAAGCTACATTTTATTGACCAAGATTGATTTATGAAAGCAATAAAAGGGTAAAACATCAAAGGGGGTGAATAATTATGATAGGCACTGTATGTGTGCTGTGACACTGATCAACATAATGTTACTAACTGTGTCATATTGCAGTGTCACTGCTCCAGAGCCATTGTCAAATTTCAAATGTCGAGTTCAAATAAATAGAATAACTGCTTGAATTCTTTGAGTGAGACACTGCAGAGGTGGTGTATGTTACCTTAGATTTACAAACATAGTGGGCTTAAAGGAGAACTTCCCTTTTAAGACCACTCAGGGGCCATAGACGCAAGCTGTGAATGGGATGTTGATGTCTTGTTAGCAAGAAGTTTCCCATTTGCACACCCAACAGATGCAGCGTAACTCATGTATTCTTTTGGAATACTTTCTGGCCATCGTATGGATGCATGTCCAGTATTATTAATTTATATTCCGTTATAGTCTGTTTTTCTTAGCTGACACCATCCTCCTACATCTGTGAATGAGGTAGCTTGTTGTAAAACCAGAACAGTGAGCTTAAAGTAGCTAAATCTTTCATAGAGCTTAGGGAAACCTAATCATGTAATAATTATCTATGGACTTGTCACTACAAGCTGCTTGTATCACATACTAGCAATTGGTCTGTGGTGTATATAAAATAGTGATTATAGTTGCGCTATTAATCTTTAAGCTCTTTGACATGGTTCTGTCCCAAAGGGCCAGGCTGGTCAGAAGAAGTACCAGGTGAATCTGCGCAGCTACTCGGCTCCCATCCAGGTCATGCTCATCAACCGGGATTCAGACTCCACAATACCTGTGGTGTTTCCTGTACCGCCAACTGACAATATCTGTCCAATGCCAACTCCACCCAGCACCCCTGCCAGCCTGCAGAGGTTCCCTCTTTCCATGTCTGCAAGCTCCACTTCCAACACCACCACCTCCTTCTGCAGCCAGGACTCTCTCTGCTCAGACCACCAGGTGGTGCTGCCAGAAGACAAACTGCTGACGCCATCTTGCACCCCTCCTGATGTGCAGATGGGTAAGGACATGGGCTTTGGGATTACACATATAATTTTATTTATTTTTTTACATGCAGTAGAGCTTTAAACATAACATCATGAAATTCATAAACCACCCACAAGTTAGAAATTTTACTAACCTATACTAAACATGCCTCTCAAAATATCCGGTAAATAATTGCCCATAGAGAAAAACTATGATTCAACCAATTTTGCAGTTGGTTGGTTGTGGGGCTGTTGAAGTACTGCCAAAGACTTTGTCAAATTTCCTTTTAATTTTTTTAAATTTTTATTTTGTGTGGGCATGTACTGACGACGTTTTGCTGCTTTCATGTCACGTGATAGATGTAGAAGATTGGAAAGATTCAATATTCATACAGTTTAACAGACATGGTAATTTTTTTTTCCTCCTTGCAATTATTGTTATATTTAAAATCTTGTATTGTTTACATTCATCTTTACTGAAGCATTGCAGTGTTACTTGCCACATTATCACCACCTGTAGATTACAGCAGTAGTGTGAAACCATAACCCGCATTTGCAACAAAGTAGTTGGCACATTCATAAATGGCTCGATATTGGTGTTTGACATCAGGAAAACCACAGTGTATCTTTTAAGGTGTGAGAAATATGCACCTTCATTCTTCTTAATGGTACACTCAAGTGAGTGACCTCATTTCATTCTCAGCATAGCTCGACCCAATTTCAACCTTAGCAATGACTTAAGTCAGAATAAGAGGAAACACCTAAATGTGTGTGCTGAGCCTTTAAAACCATCAAGAGTTGGTAGAGTTGTTGGGGAAACAACACTATCACTGACAGGGCTGTGGTAAAATAGTAAAAAGCATGTGTAAAGGTGAAAATCAGACTGAACTTAAACTAGCCTATGTAAACGATTGATATTGTTGGTGTGGGTCTAGCATGAATAGTTTGTTGCTTTGGATGTTGCTGCCACAAAGAATTGTGAGAGGGTATTATTCAGGCATGTCATTGAGAAATTACCAAATAAGTGAATCCTTGGAAGCGAGGGAGCGGAGCGACCGAGCGGGGGGGAGGGTTTCGAAGGGGAGCGGGGCCCCCCTCCCATGCAAGAAACCTTTGAAATTTAAAGGCTGAAATGGTGCATTCTGGTGAACTCTGACACCTACAATTCTTTAAACATGAAGGCTTAAAAAAATGTCTGTATGGGACCTTCTAGGCACCCCCCAAAAACAGCACAAAGTCATGTTAATGTGATGAAACCAAATATTTATACTGGATTCAAATTTGAATGAGCCACATGAAGTCATCACTATGTGTGCTTTCCGATCGACCATGGGAGTGAGCCTCTTTTGTTGAGGAACTTGTGGGGCAATGCCACTGGGTTGTTGCAAGCATAGACATAATAAAGAGTAGACGCCGCATCAACCGCTACTGTCCATTGGGGCTGACGAGCGGTAGGGTCGCCATCTTGGTCAGGTCAGCCGCTCCACTCAGCACTGTTTGACAGCGCATTTAATCCATCTTAACTCTGAATATTAAACTGATTTTCACGCGTTTTTATTTTTTTTCTGCAAACGTCATACATGTAGCTATGATACAGGACAAATGGTTCGGCGTATTTTAATATTCATAGCGGGAATAATAGATAATAATAATAATAGGTAATAGAATATTCTGATATTAAACTCGACTGTAGACAGATATTTTGCAAACACTGTAAACACACACACTAATATATGTTAGAGAAGCAGATAATGGCAGTAAAGTCAATTATTTTAATAATTTGAAGAGACAATATATGATTACGCTATATATACATATATAAACAAAATACTGACTAATGAACACATTTCTATATAAAACAATGTATATATATCTACAGTGCCTTGTGAAAGTATTCGGCCCCCTTGAACTTTTCAACCTTTTGCCACATTTCAGGCTTCAAACATAAAGATATAAAATTTTAATTTTTTGTCAAGAATCAACAACAATTGGGACACAATCGTGAAGTGGAATGAAATTTATTGGATATTTTATACTTTTTTAACAAATAAAAAACTGAAAAGTGGGGTGTGCAATATTATTTGGCCCCTTTACTTTCAGTGCAGCAAACTCACTCCAGAAGTTCAGTGAGGATCTCTGAATGATCCACTGTTGTCCTAAATGACTGATGATGATAAATAGAATCCACCTGTGTGTAGTCAAGTCTCCGTATAAATGCACCTGCTCTGTGATAGTCTCAGGGTTCTGTTTAAAGTGCAGAGAGCATCATGAAGACCAAGGAACACACCAGGCAGGTCCCAGATACTGTTGTGGAGAAGTTTAAAGCCGGATTTGGATACAAAAAGATTTCCCAAGCTTTAAACATCTCAAGGAGCACTGTGCAAGCAATCATATTGAAATGGAAGGAGTATCAGACCACTGCAAATCTACCAAGACCCGGCTGTCCCTCTAAACTTTCACTTTTACTTTTAATCCCGCTATGAATATTAAAATACGCCGGACCATTTGTCCTGTATCATAGCTACATGTATGACATTTGCAGCAAAAAATAAAAACGCGTGAAAATCAGTTTAATATTCAGAGTTAAGATGAATTAAATGCGCTGTCAAACAGCGCTGAGTGAAGCGGGTGACCGGACCAAGAGGGCGGCCTTATTTCTCGCTGAGCAGCAGCCCGAGTGGCGTCTACTCTTTATTATGTCTATGGTTGCAAGTACACATCACCTGTCCCGTATGTTTGGTCCTGTTGTCGCGTCTCTTCCCTCCGCCGGGGGAAAAAATTGCTGGGCATTTGGTGGTTAGAGCGCTTTTCGTACAATTTCCCAGCATGATTTTTTGTTTTTATGTGGTCTATCAGCACTTGGCATCCTCTGTCGCTGTGTTTTGTCTCATCGTCACACACCATGCACCTCGCTTTCCCAGCTACATCTAACTTTCGATAATGCTCTCCAATCGTTGTTTCCAACTCGTGCTTTTGCCAGCGGACTGTTGACAACTACGTGCGATCCAACCCTATACCCCTTACACCCTATATTTTTTTTCTCATCGAATTTGGGCGATTCACGTTGGATCTCAAAATTGATACCTCGATACGCGAATTTTCGCGGATCCGTGACCAAATAACATGCCTGATTATTTCATTTTCTTTCCTTAAGTACAGTCCAGTGTATCCTATGCTAAAGGAGATGAGGAAGGAACCATTGAACCAACCACATTTCCCTAGCATTTAGAGAATTTAAGCAACCCTTTTCATGGCTGCCACTTACAGTAGGTACAAACGAATGACTTCACTCAGTTATTAACCTTATGAAGCAAACAGAACATTTTTCCTCAACCCAGGGCCGTGTCTAAAATATTTTGTTTACTCTATTGTACACCACATAGAAAAACAACAGTGCGCATGACATTGGTTAACTGTCCCGTGATGCAACACACTACATTTTATGAATGCCAAAAAGGCTGAGTATGATGATTCAAACTCACTAGACATATCTGAAATCTTAATTTCCTATTCACTGTTGGCTGTCCATTATGTATGGAATAGATAAGGAATGAAGATGATAGTATTTTAAGACAGCTCTGGTGTGCAAGATTGCTCAGTTGTGTTAATTGAGCTGGTGAAGTCACAACCTAAAAGTGTTTGTAGAACTGAACTATCAGCACCTTGCACTCATGCTGCATTTTCTGCTGTACTTTATTTGAGTAAAACTACTTCTATTTCCTGATTATTGTTGCACTATAATGACACAAAAATATTTTGGCTTCTTTTGAGGGTAAAGAAACTGAGAATCCCTTTCAGTAAAAGTCAGTGTAATGCAACACATTGAGCAAGAGCTATTAGAGTTGACTTTTTTTTGGTCCCCACACAATGTGCATTAACAGAAAAAACATCCTTCACCAACATGAATCAAGAGAGTAAATAGGGCCCTTCTTAACTCCAGTTACTGTTGTCATTATAGTTTTAGTTTTGTGTCAGTCATAAATGTTTTTGAACATCTATGATGACTAATGCATGGATTGTTTTAGTTTAAACAATGTTTCTTGTGTAGACTTATGGCAATAAATGCCACTGAAATGAGCCTATTGGAAAAACACACCTTCTGTGTATGCTCACTTAGCTAAAACTGATGCAGCAACATTCTAGGATGAAAATTAAAACCTCTGCTTTCCTGAACTCTTTACCTTACTTACCTTAATCTCTAAAGGGTCCATCTGACTTCTGTACATAATACCTTCTATAATGACTCCATAATGAGGAGAGCAATACATGGGTAAAGCAATTAAAAGGCCACCGTGTTATAGTCTGTTACAGTTTTAGACAGACAAGGACATGTCTGTCTAAACAGAAAAAAGCACATGACATGTCAAGTGAGAGAAGAGAAAGAGAGGGTGAGCTGAGTTTTAGTTGTGGAAAGTGTTTTTCCTACAAAAGCCCCTTTCTAACCAATACTCCCTACTCACTTCTAGAATGTTCCATATTCAGAAAGGGTCCGCCCTTCCATGTTACTTCCCTCTGTGTTTAAAACGGAAAGACAGACAGAGACAAACAGAAGGGTAACCTCGCTATTGGTTTTGTAAGAGCAATTTTTCTGTAAAGGAGACATTTGTGGATAGAAATTTGACTGAATCCATGATAAGAACTATTGTCTGTTTGCTTAGATGATGATTTTTTAACAGCAACACTGCTGTGGACACTGAGAAAAATACATATTTGTGGTATACATTTTATATACTTTACATTAACTATGTTGCCCTGCATAACCTTTGCAAAACTGTTCATCTGTTCTCACACCATGTCGTGGGAACTGATTAATCTGAGGCATATTTTTCTGTGTATGGGACTAACCACTTCCATGTTTAGAAGTACTCTTATGAGATCAAGATGAATCATTGTCATGCTAACTGTAAATGAAACTGGGTAAGAAAAGGTCATAGCACCGTCAAAGTGAAACTCAGTGAGACATTCTTTCCAGGAAAAAAATGAGGAATTATCACAATAGTAACACAAAATACATTTTTTTAGAATGATTTTTTAATGTTACCCGGCACATTGTTGGCAATAATGATAATCCGGTGTTTGCATCATGACTTTTGTATGTAAGAAGAGATGTTTGTAGATTTTTTTAAATTTAATTTTCAATAGATAAAATAATTGCAGATTTAAAGGGAGTTATGTATTGACCAGAGACAGTGACCTCCTGGAGTCCATATACTAAGCTAATCTAACTAGCTGCTGTTTGTAACTTTGTATTTACCAGACAAATATGTGAGTGGTGATGTTGTCCTGTAACCTTTTTGTGTTTTTGGTACCACAGCTGCCCTTTGCTGTTTGTAGGTCCAAATAACTAACCCTGTGCTATACACATAAGAATTCTTGTTTCGCCTCTTATTCTCCCTGCAGAGTGTCACAGTCAGCAGATGGACCTGGCAGGCCCAGAGTTCCAGTCCATGCTGGACGTGAGCAGCCTGCTGAAGCTCAGTGCTGCTGGAGACCACATGAGGAACGTCAGAGAAGGTGAGACAGTGGGATGTGCTCGCAGTTAGTCCAAGTAGTTTACTTTGTAATTGCATCCAACAGTGAAGCTCGAGGGCAATTTATTGTGTGCTTTCACATTATTTCAGTTCTTGTTCTGTTGAGACCTGAAGATCTAAACTTGCTTCTTTTCTAAATTATTTTTCTAATAGGGTATTTACTACTGAGAGTAAATGACTGTATCATATAGAGAATAGAGCCCTTTTTTGGTCCAGATTTAGCTAATCCCCATAAAGCTCTGTACAAGAATTGACTTGCAAATCATCTCCAAATACAATCCGGACCCATCTCACCCCATTAAAATGAGATGTGTGATTTAACAATCAAGCTATCCAGTCACTCACTTTGGTTTGTGTGTAAATTGCATTATTTTACTTGTGCATTTGCAACATGTAGAAACATGAGCTCAAATGTTTATTTACCATATCCTATTTGGCAGAATTGATCACCCACATTGTTGCTACTCCCTAGGCTCCCATTTCATTGCCCTTGAAGTTGCTGAGCAGTTGAAGAATATCTTTCACAGTCTTGGTTTAAACTGGGTTCTCCATTTTTAAATCATAAATCCAACCAGGAAAGACTCTTTCACTTGTTGCACTCAATTTAAATAAATACTGCAGACCACAGTCATTTTAAGTTCGGATTTCTCCAGTTTAAAAAAAAAGTTTTTTATTGCATTAAGTTAATTTTTGCCTGTGCATTTACTTGTAAATTATATAAATATAATTTTGACCTGTGCAGTTTTTGCAGATTATCTGGTAGGTACCTAACCTGGTGTGGGGCTCTGATACAGATATTGTAGTGTATGCTTTAGCGTATTTAAATTGATGTTACACAGACCATACGGTTCAACTATACTTTGAAATAGAAAATGTTTTTAATTCTCTTATAGGAGCTGTTGACCTGATTGATGAACTAATGTCTACTGATGGTAAGCATCATAACATGGCTTAACTAACTCCATAAATTGTGTCTGTTTCTTCTTAATTGTACTATAAGGCTAAATCGCTGCATACTACTTTTCTCCCTGGTGGAAACCTGATGCATCACGGATGGCTGTGGTCACAACTGTGCTCTGTTGTGCACCTTTAACCACATCCACCAGTGATGTCATCAGGTCCTGGAGTATACATCACTGCAGCAAGGTGAGAAGTTAAAGCTCCAAAGGTCTGCAAAGATGAAATTTTCAGCGTTTCAGAGGGTGATTTTCCTTTAGATGACAACCTAAGGGAAAATCTGTGCTAGTGGTTCTGTGAGACTGCTTGGAGCCAGATGCTAACATCAGCATTCTAACATGCTCATGATGTAATTTCTAACACATTGATGTTGAGTTGATAGTGTCTACCATATTCATCATCTTAGTTTACTATGTTAGCATGCTATCCATTTGTAAGTAAAACACAAAATGAAGCTAAGGACAAGGGGAATGTCATTGTTTGCAGTTAGTCATGAACCAAAGTATGTGACTTTTTAAAAAAAACTGATCAGTGGATCATCAGTCATTAGCATTCATCATTAGGGCAACATATTTATTTGTACCAAATTTCAAGGCAATCCCATCTATCAGTGGTTGTATTACGTCGCAATCAAAGTGACAATTGGTATGCTCTTAGCATAGCTGGGGACTGATATATGGTGTGTGTGAGACATGATTTTTCCAGTGTTCCTGCTGAATTCTCTTTCTACATACAGGTATAGACTACAGCTTCAATCTGGATGACAGTGAGGGAGTGTGTGACCTGTTTGACATGCAGATCCTCAATTACTAATGGCTGACTGTGACTGTGCTGCACGCAAATACAATCTTGAGGTACATTTTGCCTCACTTCAAAGATGATTCAATAGATAGATAGTTTTTCCTATTATGTTACAGTTGCAATTGATGCTTTAAAACCGTTTTATCAACTTAAAGGAATCGACACATATCTTAAGTGCTGTGCATTAGACAACTTCAACATTCAGTTTACCACATTAGCCTCTTTCCAACAAAGTGCCTGAATGAATTTACCATAAGGTATTTACTGTATGTAGCCATTAGCCATTTTATCTCCACTGAGACTTTACTGGTTTAATGGGTAACATCTTCAGGATTTTAGATAAATGAGGTGCCTCAGTGGAGGTGAGCTGTGACAAATCCTTCAGCTTCCTGCTGCACTTTTCTATGTATCTTTGTGTTTTCTGCCATCCAGGGGAAAGCCTGAGACTTGAAGGCAACTGCTTTACTTTTTGCAGTTTATCAACTTTTGGGACTGACAGTATTTTGCTTTAGTTGATATTTACAGTAACTTGTAACATGTTCAGTATTGACTTCTTTTTAAAATTTCAACATAGGGTTAAACTAGTTTAGGATATGTAAGGAAACTTTCTTTGCATGTAAACCAATCAAATCCATAGTTATATTTCAACAAACATTTTGTTTTGGTTGCATTTTGTTACCTTGTTCTTGTGAAAATGCAAAAACAAAACAAAAAAAAATCTAAATTATTGTGACACTGCCATTTTAGGCCACTTTTTGTCTTTTTTCCTCTATCATTACAGGTATATATTTGAATAACTACTATTTTTTACTTAATTTAAGAGAAGAAAAAATAATTATTGGTTCAAGTTTGTTAAAACTGATGCTAGTTAACTGCCTTATCCAGAATTTAATTAATTAAATTTGCCATATTTCTGATCTGAATTCTTAAATATTACAAGCCCTGCATGGCATTTTTGTATATTTATATTTCCTTTGTTGTTTGTGAAAAGAAGTAATGTTTTTGTAGCACATTTTTGAAAGTTTTTTTTTCAATAAATTGATTTATTTAAGACATGTAATAAGCATGGTTCTATTTACAAATGTAAGGAAGGAAAACAATCACAAATCATTTCAGCATGTACTAAAGTTTCAGGATTTCAGATTTCAAAGTTGTCTTAAAGTTTACAGAAGGAAGTATTATCATACATGATCTGACAGCTGATCACTGGATTCAGACCTTTTCTTTCGTTTTTTTGGCTGGGTAAAGTGTTTTCCTCTGTGAACAGATGGTAAAGTTAAGTCAGATGGTTTCCATATGACAGCATGCGTGCCAGAGAATGACCTTGCAGCATAAACCATCACCTGATCTGTATACCAGCTGGGACATGGAACAAAAACAGAAAATATAAAAAAAATTCCTTGGATAACTCATAAAGTGTAAACACCTGCTGATATGTTTTATCAGAGAGATTAATGACACAACAAACCATATGATACAGGTATAAAATAAAAAACTATTTGGAAAACAAATGATAATCACACAGTGCTGTTAACGTCTGTCAGAGTAAGGCTAATACTGGACTACAACTCTAAATGTCCATTGCTCCCTCTGTGCAGCTACACATTAAAGGTGACTTAGAAAACATTTACTCACAGTAAATGTTTTCTAAGTTACCTTTAATCAGTATTAAAAACATCTGTTTTGATAAAATCTGATTATCAACATTTTATCGTTACATTAAAAAAATTACTAGACGTTTCAGTCTGTTGTGAGGAAACTCAGGCGTGCATGTCCATAAAGTCTGAGTGTCAGATGCTCTGAGGAATTCGTGGAAACTGCAAATGTTGTTTTCCCACATCAAATTCAGCTAAATCCCACTGGATGTAAAAGCTTTTGTGTGGATGGTTTGATATCCGTTATCTTTTAATTTTCAGAAAGTCACAGTAATCTTGAGCTGAGACAGAAAACGCAAGATCAGAGAGCACATAGTTCAACTGGAACAATATCAGAGGATCAGTGTTCACTCACTGATTGATAGGTGCAGGAATGAGCATCTGGTTTACACAGATGTGTAACATCAGGCTGATATAATTAAACAAGCACAACTTGCAGTGAAAGATTTGTTTTTCAACAGAGAAGAGCTCCAGCTGCTACATAGTTTTCAATGCAGATCTTTACCAGATTTTTGGGTCAGATGCCAACATACTAGCACATCTCCAAGAATTAGAATATAGTGAAGAAAGTTTATAATTTTCCATCAGTTATTTAAGAAACTGAAAATTGAATATATTCTAGATTCATTCCAAGTGGACCATTTTTTGATTTTTACTATGGATGATTTTGGGCTATAGCTCTTGAAAATCACAAACATTATCTCAAAATATTCATATTGAAGTTTAACCCTTTAAGCTTCAGTCAATTCCAGCCGTTTTCAGTACAAAAAATCGCTAATATTCTATTTTTAAATTAAAAAAATGACGAAAAATACAGGGAATATTGGACGCACATCGCGAGGTGCATTTCCTTGAAAACGACCGATTCGTGGATTTTATACCGACTTCAGGACATGTTTTGGACAAAATAGTTTACTGGCTTGTGTTGTCTGGATGTAAAAGGTTGGATTATGGCCGTTTTTTGTGGAATCTTTTTTTCTGTGTGTAATAATGAACCCGGAAATGTGAGTCGCGCTGTGTGCGTTGAAGCCGTGTATAGAGAACGGATGGATGAATATTTGTTTTTGTCGGACAAATGTGTTTTTCTCACCCGCTGTGGTAATCACATCTGAAAGTGGTTTATACCGGCGGATTCATGAGAATCTAAGCTTTCCATCGGCATATAGTGTTTGTATAATCGGGTTTGCAGCCGTCGGACATTCTTGAAATTCCTATGCAAATTAGTAAGTGTACCACCGGCGGTACACCTACGACGCCCTGAAGCGTAAAGGGTTAAGCTTACAGTGCTTATTGCCATATTTACTGTTAAAAATGAACCCGATTCTTTTTCTTGATCTGGATGCAAACCCCTTTTTTCTTTCAACACTCACAGCAGAGAGAAATGTGACTGCTGTTTGAAAGTAAACAAGAATATTTTCTATGAAAGTCAGCTTTAATAGAAAAACATTTTTTATACGACTTAATGACTTCCAAACGTGCTACTGCTGCCTTTTCCTCAACAATACTACACCAAAGAATAACTAACCTCTGTTGTGCCACATATGTGACTGGGTGACTTTTACTGTGGTGTATTAATCATAACTCAGACTGAGAATGTGTTTGTCTCTTGGGTTGCACTGTGAGAGTTACAAGACATCTCCATCCCCAACACTTCTGCATGAGTTTCCCTTCTTCTGCTCCTCTTCCTTCGCTTCTCTCCAAACTTCTTGGCCACTTTCATCATGTGCTGCCTGAACGAAGACCCCACAAAGGCATAGAGGATCGGGTTGAGGCAGCAGTGAGTGAGGGCCAGACTCTCTGTCACTTGAGCAGCCTGATCCAGCACTTTACTTGTCCCGCAGTGAGTCACTAACGAGTAGACTGAATCCATCGCGCGGTACACCTTCAACACGTTATATGGCAGCTGAGTGACCACAAACACCCCCACGACTATTAGAAGAACACGCAGAGCTTTCCACTTCCTGCCTCGTCTCTGTATAGGGAGGCCGTTTAGCGCTCTGCCCACACTACAGTAACAGATCACCATGACCAGGAGAGGAAGCAGGAATCCCAGCAACACCTCAGCTACCTCCAGGGCAGCTTTACCACCTTGACCCATAGAGGGAGGATAGATAGCTAGGCAGATGTTCCTGTTAGACGCCCACCTCACTTCTGACAGTATTAAATCAGGAAGACCAAGGAGGAAAGCTGTCACCCACACAACTAAACACACCTTCCAGCAGTGTCTCCTGGAGAACACCCTCTGCAGCTGCCCACTTTTACCTTTACCTTGCACTCTGGCTAACGCTAAGTAACGGTCCAAACTGATGCAGGCCAGCAGCAACATGCAACAGGTGAAATTCACAGAGTAGCACGCCGACATGATCTTACAGATGACCTCCCCCAGCTCCCAGCCCCTCGCAGCATCAGCTGCCCAGAAAGGCAGCGTGAAAAGCAGGAGCAGGTCAGCCACAGCCAGGTGGCTCAGGAAAGCATCTGTCATGGTCTTCAGGCGTTTGTGGTAGGCGTATACGGCCACGACTAAAGCATTTCCAGCCAGCCCTGCCAGAAGGCACACAGTGTACATGATGGGGAGGAACAGGGCTGCGAAGGACCGGATGTCACCCTTCTCACACAGGGCAGGATATTCATCATAGCTGAAGTTGAAGCTGATGTTGTCATGGTAGTAGTAGTCGTCCTCCTCTGAGACATCCATGCTGATAAAGCTGTAAGGAAACACATGATATGTTATACCAGTGGGAGTTTACAAGATGAATTAATTTCAAGTCCTTGATATTCTGTATTCTAAGATAAACCAATATCCATTACAACACTTCAGAGAGTACATAAGGTAAACAATTTTTAAATGAAAAAAATACAATAAGCAGAGAGTTGCATTACATCAGGATTTTATCCATATCCTTAAGACACCAATGCTTTCTCTTAAAGTCATTTTCTCAGCTGAACTCTGAAGTCTTAACAACCTAAACACATGAAGTTGTTGTTAAAAATGGTAATATTTCACAGATACATTTGGAAAGAAATGCTGAATGAAAGATTGCAACCGGTGAAGTCAGTGTAAGAGAGACTTGGATGTGATGTCAAGACTTCAGCTCTCTACATGACAGGTGATGACATTAACGTAATCCACTCAGATCAAGGTCTTCAGTGCTTCAGTAGAACAACGGGACTTCTTTTTGTTTCTTGAAGTAGTTTCACCTTTCATCCAAGAGGTTTCCTCAGTTATAAATGACTAGAAGTTGCAGGTATTCAACACCCCTGAATCACGCGACTCAAGGTGTTAATGATGGTGAAACCGCCTGGGAATGGATGTCAGGACTGTATATTAAGTACCTACTAAGTGGTGCAAATTCTTGACAGTTTCAATATGTCAGTTCTCAACATTTTTGGTATCAAAGTAAACAAATAACAGAGAATTTGTTCAAAACTGAACAAAACATTAACCATCACATCATCAAATCAATATTTATTAGTCCACTACCACGCAGTAGAGCTCTAATCCTGACTGACATGTTAGTAGGGAGGTTAAGTGACTTTTGACTTCAAATCATGATGCAAAGGTCTCCTTTTGTATGGAAGTACCTTAGGGTCATACAAGTAAATTTATCCTAAGACACAAGTGAGATCACGCTTTGGCGGCCATTTTAAAAATGGCTGCCGACGATCCTTGAGAGGCCCATATTTTTGCTTCTATTATAGCTATAATGGCAAACTTGGTGTCAAAGTGTACATTTTTGGGGTCAAGGAATCCAATAAAATAGATTTCAAGACTAAAAAAAAGAATGGTATTCTCCTCACCATGACAACTGAAGGTAAAATATACAATTTATTTTAAAAAAACATACCAAAAACACAGTCGAATCAAAACTCAATAATTGAATAATTACAACTTAAAGTGTTCAATATGTGTATTATGGATGCTAAGAAACTGAGTAGTGAGACAACAAGTTCATAACTACATTTTTTTTGTTTTTTTCTTTTTTTTTGCCTGCAAATCCGCTCAAAAATGACACCAACCAACCATGGCGTCATTACTTAAGCTTCATGCAATTTTTTTCTTCTTTGTGACTGTGACCATCACCTGCCCTCATGGCAAATTAACCTATCATGTTTATTTCAAGCTGTTTCCTACATTATGCCATTGAGGGCTGTGCACACCCAAGTGAAACATAAAACAAACACAGGACAGACAGAAAGGTGAGGCATAGACAGTGTTCTAAGAGAAAAGGTGCATTTTATTTGTTTGTGCTCTTTAATTCACACCTTAAAACCAGTTACAAATCTAAGACCCTTCACAAACCCCAGATATGACAGAATCCCAACTGGGTCAATCATGAAGATGTCAGGAGACCACAAGAAGGATAGATAAAGCAGAGTGAGATCCACAGACACTAACCCAGCAACCTCCACTGACTCAGCGACCGGAGGAACAAACTCTATTGAGTTTTGGTAAGTGCCAGTGTGGTGGGTCTGGCATGCATGAAAACCTCCACCAAAAGGAGGGAACTGTCTCCTCCAGCCCAAGGAGGTCCACACAGCCCCCCCCCCCCCCCGCAGGAGCCACCGAGCGGAGAGCCAGCCCAGGAACCCGGAGCGACCCCCACTGACACAGCCAGAGCCCCAAGGCCTGCGCAGCAGAACGGGCCATAGCAGACCCCCACGGCGCCCCACCACCCCACCGGCCCACAGCCCCACTTTCCCCACGACCACCCGACCCCCCCTCCACCCCCCCACCCCCCCACCACCATGCCACCCCTTGGGGGTAGGTGAGGCAGAGCAGAGGGTAACGAACCCCCCCCTTCAGTCTCCCCGCAAGCCCAAAATGTGAATGTGTATGTAGTGCGTTAAAATTGGGGGAAATAGTGGTGGGGTGGGGGCATAGACGGGGGACCACAGCATTGCACTGGGGCCTGCCCCGTCTAATGACACCCCACCCCATAACCACCCATTCCCCAGGTAGTGTGGTGCATTAAAATTGGAGGGGAATTGTGGAGCAAGAATAGTACATGTCCACCCCCCCCCCAAGGGATGTGTTGTGTGCCCTATGTGTCTATTTACAAGGTGTATTGTGCGAAGCTAGTGAAGTGAGTTAAGAGGAGCGACCAACGGGGCCCCACCCAGCCAGGCGGAGGGAGGTAAGCACAAGCAGCACTGCACATGCAAAGGTCTAGAGTGGTTACCTGCTGACATTCAAGCCGTCGCACAACTCAGAAGTCGTCAGCTTTCACATAATGCCTAAAACTGAAGAATTATGTGAAGCCACAAAGGCAGCCATCTTGGTCCTTCTGGAAATTGACATGAGTGAGAGACAAGTAGCGAAGAAACTGAAGATCTCCAAGACAGCCATTCATTACACCAAGAAAAAGCAAGCCCAACATGGTTCTACCAAACTGCCAGCTGGTCACGGCAGGAAACGTCTTTCTACATTGCGTCTTTCTACCCACCAGATGACCATCACTCATCCGTTCCAGTGTCAGGAATCATCCTCACACCTCCAGGGACCTTAAAATGAGTGGACACTGTGGAGAAATAGGGCTTGACTGTTGATGATTGGACTAAGGTTCTCTTCAATGATGACTCCAGTTTTCACTTGATGCCCACTCCAGCCAACTTACTGGCCTGGAGAAGCTACAAACCAGACTGTCTGTCTCTACGCTAAAACATTGGGGTGGATCAGTGACCATCTGGGGTAGTTTCAGTCTGGGTGGAACAGGGTCAATGAACCAGGTCATGTACAGCACTACTCTTGAAAACAGTCTTGTTCCATCAGGTGGAAAACACTTTCCTGCTTCCAATGACTGGATTTTCCAACAAGACAATGCCCCTTGCCACACGACAAGGTCAGTTAAAGTCTGGATGAAGAACCAGAACATTGGAACCATGCCTTGGCTGCTCAATCACCAGATATAAATCCAACTGAAAACCTGTGGAAAATCATCAAATGCTAAATGGAGAACCACAAACCCAAAAACAAAGCAGATTAGTTAGAATTCATGCAACAGGAATGGGTTGCTGTGACAGCAGAACAATGTCAGAAGCTGGTAAAGAGAGCATGCCAAAATGCATGGCTGTAGTCATCAGAAACAATGGTTATGGATCAGTACTAACTCCTGTGTGGATCATGGGACTAAAACAGACAGAAAAGAAAACATGGAATCCTAAAAGCTGTTTTTTGGCAGTACAATGCCATAGCTATGGAAGAACTGAAGTCATTTTGGTTATTATCAAGAAAACCACGGCAAATGTCTGATACAGCTCTGAAATTAAACTCTCATGAGTTATTTTTGTTTTTGTCATTATATTTGTCCAAACAAATGTACCTTTAGTGGTACCAGGAATTAAAATGAACAAGAAACCGAGGAAAACAAGGGTGGTCTAACATTTATTTCCATGAGTGTATGTTCACATTTTAGAAGTAGACAATGCCATACCGACAATTTTTTTAGTGATGAAGACTAATAGCTTGGTGTAAATACATCACAAAGATGATTGTCTATTTAGATGTCTGCACAACTGTGGGAACATGAGCCATGACATCTACAGAAAGACATGCAAAGCAGCCTCTGCATGCAGCATTTGCAAGGTGCCTTACAGCCAGTCTGAAACTTGCACGTGACAAGATCTGGCAAGTCCTTTGAAATAGTGGCAGTTGTAGTGTAGACAGGAGTTGGTCGTGAGTCTGGGGAACCCTGCTGCCATCCCCATAGAGACGGCAAAATTGTCACATGGTGTTGGACAAGTGCCTTGCCCCATACATGTCCACTCTAAAGAGAAACATGATTCATGATACCAAGGCCCTCCATTATTCTTAGCCATATTTGTATCATGTCCCTACACATATTTTTCTTATCTGATAAGCTACTTGAAGGAGGTGCTGATGGAGTGCATCACTACTTGGTGGAATGTGGTGAAAATCTTTTCTTTTGTGAAAGAACAGGGAGAGTTGTGCAGCATCCACAGTTGTGATGTCCTCAGATACACCACAGAGCATCGGGACAAATCTTTGGAGCATGGGTGTCTGACCTGGACTACGGTAGCTGATTGTTTTGTCTGAGGACTTTCATTGCATGCTAAGCTATAGTGGGGCTGGTAGGCAACTCTGTGAACAGTGGCAACATGTATGATTTTGATGGGTGAAGTAGCCTCTGTGATGCAACAGCATTTTGTGCTACATGGCAGGATTTTAACTCATCACCTGCACTACATAGTGACTCACCCTGGATCTTATCTACAGCTTTCTTTTTAAACATGATTGCAATCACTGTCATCTTCCCCCTGGACAGAGCTCTGCCCCATTTGGAGAAGCCTTGCAATACTGCGAGAATCATGTTCTTTGATTTCTCCAGTGTTTTTAATACGATTCAGCCGGTTCTTCTGAGGGACAAGCTGGAGGTCACAGGGGTGGATCACCACCTCTTGGGTAGCATAATGGACTACCTCACAGACAGACCACAGGTTGTGAGGACACAGGACTGTGAGTCTGACGTGGTAGTCTGCAGCACAGGGGCCCCACAGGGAATGGTCTTGGCTCTGTTTCTTTTCACCCGGTACACTGCAGACTTCATGGACCACTCAGCCAGCTGTCATCTGCAGAAGTTCTCTGATGACTCTGCAGTCGTTGGTCTCATCTCAGATGATGATGATTGGGAGTACAGAGAACTGAACCAGGACTTTGAGGACTGGTGCCAGTGGAACTGCCTCCAGATCAATTCAGGAAATACCAGAGAACTGGTGGTGGACTTCCACAGACGCAGTCACACACACCCACCATTGGTGAACATCCAGGGCATGAACATGGAGAGAGTGGACTCATACAAGTACCTGGGTGTTCACCTGGACAATAAACTGGACTGGTCAGACCACACCACAGCACTTTAGAAAAAGGGTCAAAGCAGACTCTGTCTAATGAGGAGACTGCTGTCTTTTGGGGTGTAGGGGACACTCCTGAAGACATTTTATGACTCTGTGTCTGTGGTGGCATCAGCCATCTTTTATGGAGTAGTCTGCTGGGGCAGCAGCATCACAGCTGCTGGCAAAGGGAGACTTGATTGGCTGATCAAGACGGCCTGCCCTGTCCTGGGGAGCCCCCTGGATCCAGTGTAGGTGGTGGGAGAAAGGAGGATGTTAACCAAGCTAACATCCCTGCTGGACAGCATCTCCCACCCCATGCATGACACTCTGAGGGAACTGGACAGCTCCTTTAGTGACAGACTGATTATCCCAGGTGTGTGAAGGAGCGTTACCGCAGGTCCTTCCTTCGTGCTGGTATCAGACTTTCCAACAGACCACACACACACTCACTTAATAACAGTTAGCAAACTGTCATATGCAATAAGCTAAAGTGCAATTAATTTGTGTATATATATGTATAATAATGAAGCTAACTAACTAGCTAGCAAAATGTAGGCTATGTACTTGCTTCAATAATGAAGCTAAGTAGTTGGTAGCTAGCTAGCTATAATGTAGCTAACTATTAACTAGCTAGTTATTAATTATCAAACCTTAAAAAATATTTTATATTAAATGAGAAAGTCATACGAACCTCAAAGTGTCAACCTGTCACTTTGGACCTTCAACAGCTGCTACAGCAGTTACAATCCCTGGCACATCTGAGCATATGCTACTCCTGACTAGTTGAAATCTCATGCTACTTAGGACAAATGTCATGTACAGAAGTAGTTGCACTGCTTAAATGAAAAACTTTTTGAAGGAAACGATAAGTAAAGTCACTCTGATGACAATTTTTATGTAAAATGTGCATATTTACCCCCAGTTGTCATGGTAAAGGGAAACCTGTTGATATTTTAAACTTGAAACCTATTTTATTGAATTCCTTGACCCCAAAAATGTACACTTTGATATGAAGATTGTCATTATATCTATAACAGAAGCAAAGATATGGGCTCTAGAGGATTTTCAGCACATTGGCGGCCATTTTTGAAAAAAAAAAGTGTTTATTTCCCATACAAAGGGTGATCTCACTTGTGTCTTAGGATAAATTTATTTGTATGACCCTAAGGTACTTCCATACCAAAGGGGACCTTTGCATCATGACTTGAAGTCAAAAGCCTATTTTTTTGGGCTTAACCCCCCTACTATGTTGCCCACGAGCCTTTCACACTGTTGAGGGGTAATTTTGTCTCATTCTTCTTGAGTTACTGCTTTTATTTCTCCAAAATTCTTTGCTTTATGCTTTGAAACGGACTTTCTGATAATCCACCCAAAATTTTCAAAGGGGTTTTTTTGTCCTGGGATTGAGTTAGTCACTCTAAGACCTGGATACTTCGCTCCTGCAGACAAGTTCTACTGGCCCTGGATGGGTGGCAAGAGGCATTATCTTGTTGAGTTTTGACCTCAACGGAACAGTGCACATGCAGATTGGCACATGTGGGTTTGTATGGAAGCGAATGTGACTCATAACTCAAATTCAAAAGCATTAGCAGAAATGCTTTTGCATTTCAAAGTCATGGCTGCACTATTTGACTCAAAAATGAAATTAAAAAGCAATATTCCAAAATGCAGTTTCATTTTCTTCTTCAACACTGCTCATTCTGTGACTAAATGAAAAAGCAAAAGCAAATCACATTTGACATTTAATTTTCAAAACGTTCACCAGCAAAAAGGTAACAAAATTCAATTTGAAATGTCAAATTCGAAAATGCAAAAGCATTAGCAGAAATGCTTTTGCATTTCAAAGTCATGGCTGCACTATTTGACTCAAAAATGAAATTAAAAATCAATATTCCAAAATGCAATTTCATTTTCTTCTTCAAGACTGCTCATTTTGTGACTAAATGAAAAAGCAAAAGCAAACTCAGAAATGCTTTTTCGTTTTCGTGCTCACCCCGCAAAATGTGTCTCAAAATTCAAACACAAAAGCAATCTCAAGTGGCGCAGGTAAGTGACGTCACGGACCCCAACTACAACTAGATTTGACCGGAGACCATTGGAGACACGACGTGCAAGCAGATGGCGACGAGTATGTCCGGTGTTCAAGATTAACTGGTGTTCCCATCAACTGGTGATATTCAGTGAGCGACAGTGAGCAACACATAGCATAGGTGACTGTACCGATGCCTGTTCAAAACACACAGACGTCAATAAACTGTTCCGAAATGTTCTTGTTGTCAGCTTTAACATTGTCGTTATTGCTCTGTTTGGACTCACAGCTGTTCAGTCTACCAGTAAAATACTCGGTTTAATGAGGACTTCCAGCTAACGGAGTGGAAATATCGCTTCACTGCGGCAGTGTGACGATCTCCATCACATTAACTGGTGACAGTCTGTGGCCTCAGTCCGACAAAAACAGCAAGAGAAGTTCTAATACCGTTTTCAAAGCTTACTGCGATGAACCAGTTGGACCTGAGTTGTTCTACTTTTAAACAGACTTTAAATAAAACAATGACATCATATAAACCATCTGACCACATTCTAACCAGAGATTTCACATTCCAGCCTTCAGAACGTCCATATGCTTCATCTAATTTTTCACCCGATATTCAGGATTTATTTATTTTACTGGAGCATTGAAAGTTAATCAACATTGTATTCTATAGAATCAATGCATTGTAAATTAAATGCACTGACTTTACAGAACACAAAAAGGTTTGTGACGTAGAACAATAATATAGACTATTATATTTATTCTACCAAACCTTAACCAGCCCACCCTTGAACTATATAGCTAGCTGCTGTTTCAAACAAGATCTCAAAACTCAAGATGTGAAACAATAAAATAAGAATGAATAAAAACAGACCAAATAGATCATCTTGCTGAATTGTTCCACGCTAAGTTCCATCTGCAGATTCCCTCTCAGAGTAAAAACTGCCTCTTGACTGAACACATTTACACTTATATATACTTATGACTACCAATAGCTGTGAATAATTGTTTATTTTTTTTCCTTTTTATTAGCTTTATTTGACAGGTAAGTAGAGAGACAGACGGAAAAATAGACTGCGGTCAAGTGAGCCGCCCGCACTCTGGGCGTTGCGCGGCTATTCTGTGTAATACGGTTATGCGATCACAGACGCTGAGCAGCCAAGCTGAGAGACGTCCGCTGCAAATACATGCTGTTATACAGATTTTGACTGTCCATATCTGGAAGTCCTTAGGCGGTGACAAAGATCTCTCAGTGTGGCCTTGTCAGGGGTCGTCCCAGCTACCACCATGTACAATATCACCTGATTTTACTGTAGAATTTTAGATAAAATTAATGTCAAAGTATGTTGCAATTTCAATCGTCTGTCCATAATTGCTGATTTTGACTATCCTTATCTCCAAATCCTTAGGCTGTGACAAAGATCTCTCACTGTGGCCTTGTCAGGGGTCGTCCCAGCTACCACCATGTACAATATCACCTGATTTTACTGTAGAATTTTAGAGAAAATTAACGTCAAAGTATGCTGCAATTTCAATCGCCTACGTCCATAATGGCTGCTGCAGTTTCTGCTCCACCCTGCTACTTCCAGCTGCTGACTCACACCAAACTGCTTTGCCAATTCTGGACTTTTGCCTCTGGACACTCTGGGGCTAACTAAGCTCTGGAATTATTGACATGTTATGTCAATAAATCACGTGAAAAAGTTAAGCTTTTATCATGGCTGAACTGAACTGAATTGAGTATCAGCCATGATGCATCAACACAACTGAAATTGCAACATATTTTGACATTAATTTTCTCCAAAATTCTACAGTAAAATCAGGTGATATTGTACAAGGTGGTAGCTGGGACGGCCCCTGACAAAGCCACAGTGAGAGATCTTTGTCACCGCCTAAGGATTTCCAGATATGGACAGTCAAAATCTGTATAACAGGATGTATTTGCAGCGGACGTCTCTCAGCCTGGCTGCTCAGCGCCTGTGATCGCATTACCGTATTACACAGAATAGCCGCGCAACGCCCAGAGTGCGGGCGGCTCACTTGACCGCAGTAGAAAACGGGAGAAAACCTACAGCAAAAAGCTGCGAGCTGGAGTTGAACCCGGGCCGCTGCGTCGGGTTTATCTTCTTGTTGATAGATCTCCTGTTCAGTGACCTGAGCTATTGCCCCAGTATATGTGCTATACTGAAAGGAATTGGTGTCTTTTCTCAGTAAACGGTATTAGAACTTCTCTTGCTGTTTTTGTCGGACTGAGGCCACAGACTGTCACCAGTTAATGTGATGGAGATCGTCACACTGCCGCAGTGAAGCGATATTTTCACTCCGTTAGCTGGAAGTCCTCATTAAACTGAGTATTTTACTGGTAGACTGAACAGCTGTGAGTCCAAACAGAGCAATAACGACAATGTTAAAGCTGACAACAAGAACATTTCGGAACAGTTTATTGACGTCTGTGTGTTTTGAACAGGCATCGGTACAGTCACCTATGCTATGTGTTGCTCACTGAATATCACCAGTTGATGGGAACACCAGTTAATCTTGAACACCGGACATACTCGTCGCCATCTGCTTGCACGTCGTGTCTCCAATGGTCTCCAGTCAAATCTAGTTGTAGTTGGGGTCCGTGACGTCACTTACCTGCGCCACTTGAGATTGCTTTTGCGTTTGAATTTTGAGACACATTTTGCGGGGTGAGCACGAAAACGAAAAAGCATTTCTGAGTTTGCTTTTGCTTTTTCATTTAGTCACAAAATGAGCAGTGTTGAAGAAGAAAATGAAATTGCATTTTGGAATATTGATTTTTAATTTCATTTTTGAGTCAAATAGTGCAGCCATGACTTTGAAATGCAAAAGCATTTCTGCTAATGCTTTTGCATTTTCGAATTTGACATTTCAAATTGAATTTTGTTACCTTTTTGCTGGTGAATGTTTTGAAAATGAAAAAGCATTTCTGAGTTTGCTTTTGCTTTTTCATTTAGTCACAGAATGAGCAGTGTTGAAGAAGAAAATGAAATTGCATTTTGGAATATTGCTTTTTAATTTCATTTTTGAGTCAAATAGTGCAGCCATGACTTTGAAATGCAAAAGCATTTCTGCTAATGCTTTTGAATTTGAGTTTTGAGTCACATTCGCTTCCATAGGTTTGGAGAATGGCACAATACTTGGCGAAGTTCAATGTGCCATTACAGACAGTGAGATGACCAATATCTATGCTTGCACTAGGAATTTAAAATGAAGAGCCACTTTGGCTCACTCAGAAGAATAACAATGAGCCACAAAAAGCCACAAATTTCTGTGTCAGTGATAGCGGAAAAAAATGGAGTCATTTTCCCGCATTCTGGTGCATTTTGAAGTAAAAAATACTCAAACAGTTCTATTTTAACTATTTTATTTCTACTTATATGTATGTATGTTGTTATTTTTATTACAAACAGGCAGTCAGGGGTGAAGACACATTCCCATGTATATATGCATTTGGCCATTTAAAAACCTGTACCTGAAACATGTTCATGATCAAAACTTTTTGACCCATAAAAATATTAATTTCATGTCCAATTTACCTTCTTTTCCTCCTATGTCCAATTCTTCAACCCTCACTATGTACCATATCTTACAACTGTAGCATAAACTCAACAAAAACCTCCTCTAGGGGAGTCAGATTTTGTTAAGTGACCCTACAAAATCTGACTCCAGATTTTATTTCATACAATCTGCACAGTTAACTCAACCTGCATATTTCTGTTAAAATCCTAGTTTTGAAATAGTCTCTCTGTTCTTAATCTGCCATACTGTGATCATTTAGCCCCTTATTTTACTATTCTGTTCCGTTGTGGATTGAATTTGCAGCGTTTTTCTCTTGCGGTTGTTCTGGGGGTTTGTGTGTGTTTTTATATATTTGCAGCATTTTTCGTTTGCATCTGTTTTGTGATTTTGTAAGTCTTTGCTTCTGCATCGTTTCTGTGATTGCAGCATGTTTCTCTTGCAGCATTTTTTTCTTGCATGTGTTTTATGTGTTTGAGTTTTTGGTTTTGGATCATTTCTGTGTTTGCAGCGCTTTTGCCGTTTGCAGCGCGTTTGCACCTGTCGGCCACCGTATGTTACTGTACCAAAAGAAATTGCGCTTGAAGTACTAAGAGTGATTCTGAATGCAATATTGACAAATGCATGGGGTGTCTGAAAAGTTTTTTCCACCACCGTAGATTTACCAAAAACAAGCCGATTTATTATTGACAAAACTAACAGTTAGTTGCAGCCTCCGATGCTATGGACTCTTGAAGATGTGAGTCATGATAGAGGTGACTCACATCTGCATATCTTGTTCGATTTTAAAAAAATTCTCACAGTGCACCCACTAAAAGAAATATACATACTTGATTTCTTCCAAGTGTATACCATGTATCTTTAGCAGATAACTAACTGTATTTTTCAAGTCACTGTGCCTTTAAACTTACTGCTTGAGCAACAATGTGCACACAAATGGAAGTAACGTTGCACATGGAATATCTTAAATCTACGCAAATTGACAAAAAAATGGCAAAAGTGAAAGATGATTTAGTGCCAGGACTCCACGAAGGCCACAAGGAACTACAGATTTCATGTCTGGATTGAATGTTCTGACTACAACACAGCTGAATTGTAAGCAGAGTTGGCCACACAGCTGGAAAACATGTGGACACAAAAATTCCTCTGGCTTGTGAAAAGGCATGTAAAGAAGAAATACTGCAAAAAGTTGTGCAATTGTGAGCTGATTTAGTTTTGTGATACAATCAGTGGCGATATGTGGACATCATGTCCTGATCTGAACTTTTCCTCCCTGTTGCATCTTCAGTGAGATCATGGTGACTTCATTCTGTCTCTCACTAAGGTAAGTGCAAAGTGCAGAAGAATAATTTCCACAAAATTTCCACTTGATTGTATAAACTATTAAATTTCTCTGGAAATCCCTCCACTGAGATTTCTCCTCTGTTCAGTACATTAAATTTCTACCCCGCTGCATTGCTGTTTTAAGCAATTCAGTGCAAGGGACACGTTTCCACTTGTACATACAAGTATGATCAGCGTATAAAACACAGTAGTGGGAAATATATTTGCAGGAACCAAAATAAGGTGTATCTGACTATTTTATTGATTTTCTTACTTTAGATGTAGAAGAAAGCTTAAGATACCTCAACCATAAATAACAGAGCTGGAATAAGGTAGTGAGAAAAAGATTTTGAACATATAGAGATAAAATGTGTTTCATATTTCACATTCCTTAAAGTACTCATTATTTGCTTTAATAACTATTTTCTACACTACTCACAATATCATGACCATCTTCAAGAGATTGTCACCTGGGATGGCTTCCAGTTCACAGCTGGGCCTTTTGTGTTGTGCAGTGATTTGTGTTGTTATTCAGAAATTAGCCAGACACTGTATAATCTTAGTTATAATGACTAACTCACGAAAAAACAGTCCACTATTACTTTACGACATGAAGTCAATCAATTCAGAAACATTCCCAAATTTTCCAAGTTTTTCAGGTCTTTAAATATAATGCTAGGACAAATGTCAAGGGTTCTCAGTTCTGTTGTGCAACTTTTGAGCACAACACAATCTGCTAAAACCTGCAGTGCTCCAAATGATAGAATTTTTTGCACACATATGATTATGTACATTTTTAATCCATATGAGTTTATGTATATGTCCATACACAAACTAATGGAGAAAAAAAAATTATAATTTGCAGACACTCTAAGTAAGTTGATATGTATAACCACAAGAAAGGAGAGCACAAGTTCCCTCTGCTGCAGAGTACAGCAGCAGCAAATATTCAATTAGTTGTCAAATTCTAAATGAATCTACAACTGATTGTTTATGAATCACTTTATAAGTTAGCAGCCTCAGAAATGAATGATAAACAGAACCTTTACATTCCACATCAATGCTTCCCAGAGTTCAAGCAGCAGACACATCTCAACATTAACTGCTGGGAGGAGACTGCATCAGGCCTTAACGGGAAAACTGCTGCTTCCCTTTTGTTTTAGGCCTGAATCGTGGGACTTTAAAAGCTTTCTGATTTTTAGATGTGAGGGGTTGAGAGGCAGAATAAGGTGGTCAGAGCAACAATATGTCGAATGGAGGCAGATTATGTAGAGACTGAAAAGCAATCAACAGAATCTTACACTGAATTTAGTAAAGAAAGAAGAGCGAGTGTAATTTAGCCAGGATTGGAACAATGAGCATTTGTGATTAATTTTGCTGATGAGTTTTGAATCATCTATAATGACACAACTGCTGCATCATTCAGGCAGGTGAGTTGCAAGCCCAGGTGACCGAAAATGATGGTGTGGATCTGCTCAACAATGTTTCTGGGGGCCTTCTGGGTCAAGGTTTCTAATTTGTAGGTGACATTGTAGAACAAGAAAATGAATGTGTTAATTAAAGTTAAAGTTTTGGTCGAAAATAACTTTCAAGTTTCTGGTACAGTGCTTTATGTTCATTGAAAGGTTTCTAACAGCACAGTGTTCTGAAATGGACTTTCTGGATCATATTTGTTTTCATATATTTTAAATAGCAACATAAAACGAACAGAAGAAGTATGTTTAAACTACCCAATTAAAGGGTATTTCAATCATGACAGACTTTACTTCATCATTTTAAGTCTAGTTATATATAAATCTTCTTTAAGAGAATTTTTTTTTCAGGTCATGGAGTAAGTTGACCCAATTTTACATTTAGCAGAGAGAAGCTCCAATGCGGTAATCCTACCTCTGGAGTCATTTTGATCAATATGAACTCATTTATGTATGAAATGAATGTTATTTTCTCAATTTGTTTGATTATTACCAACTAATTATGAACTTATAGGTCTAGCACAAAAGTGTTTACTGCACTTTAAGGTGTTTAATGACATTATTGTCAGTAATCTTTGAACTCTTGTCATAAAAATATTGTCAGACAAGCAGTGCTGAATAGCCTTCAGTGGCTAACAATTAAACAGCTAGGTAATATAGCATAATGGTAACAGTTTAATGCCAGCCAGTTAGCATTTTAGACAGACAATAGTACTTTTTTTTTTTTACTACTGGTTAGTTATTATTACATGATAGTGTACACAATTTATCAGAATGTATCACTAGCAGGTCTACATTATTAAGTCTGTTCAGCCTACACTGTAGGCCCTACAGTGGCTAACAATTCAAGCTAGCTAACCAGCCCTACAGCTACCTTATTATGTTATTCATTTAACCTGAAGCTAGCCAATTAGTCTTTGACAGATAACAATACATTTTTTTCATTGCGGTTAGTTATTATGTTACTATATGAAATGATCATGTACATAATTTATCCCAAATGTAACATTAGCAGGACCATATTATTAAGTATGTTCAAGTATATTGTTATAAAAACACATAGGCTTATTGTGCCAACAAAATGTTTCATTGACCTACACGTATCTCAAAACCATTCCTTTTATTTCTTACAATTATTTCAAAGCTATTAAAATGTTAGTTTTAATAGCTTTATCAACCAGCAGACTACCCTCTTACTCTGCTGCATCTCGTATTCATTCAAGTCCATTGTTTACAGCAGGACTTCTGCTTGTAATGAACATAACAAGTAGGTTTAAATTCTACATTACTTAAATAAAGATCTCAATAGTTCTACCATCACTGTTTTGAAGTAATACGATACGACTGCAAACGTCATTTTTTTTTAAAATCTGAAAATAAAACGAATGTCATTACAAATGAATAGTGGCAGTCATATTGAAACAGATGCAGCCACAGCGAATCACAACAAAACAAGGCTTCTGGTAAAGGTAAACCTAAACGGCTGTGTTCATTCAAATAACTCCACAAAGATATGCATAACACGTACTCACCGTGTTCTGTCCGGCTGTCTGTCAGTTTGTCTTTGTGTCAGTGAGCTGATCGCTATGGACGAGGTTGCTTTGATTTTACACTAGCGCAGCACGAGTGGGTGGAGACCAACTTAAACAGAACTTAGCGTGAACACTGAACACAGAGGAGTCGCAGCAAAGGGCAGGAAGAGCCGCACTGAAACTACAAGAGCAGAGTAGGCACATCGTAAGAAAAATGAGATCAGATTTATTTATTTATCTATCTATTTATCTTTAAACGTCAAGCAAAACGCCCACTATTCCTCTGGTACGCACAGACACGCTTTCAGTAAATCTAACACAAACCAACACCAGCTGAAGCCACAAGGTACACTACCTCGCCTAAACTAAAGATCACAAAAAAAGCTGAGTGCTAACTCTCCAATAGGGTTTTGGAGCTGCAACCACAATGTTCTTAGGCAGAAGCAGCCGTGCATATTTTGGCAATTGGATTTTCCGTTCTGAAACGGGTATACTTAAGTCAGTGTTAGATTGCATTTGGTAAAATCTGCCGCTTGAGCTAGAGCACTATGAGCACATAATGAGTACAAGAAACTTCCCTGTGATTGTTTGTGTCTGAGATGATGCCCCTGCTGTTTCCACATACACAAGTGGGGCAACAACACAGCAAGAATTTAAAACACATTGAAATCATAATCTAGGTTATATGTTTCCATACTGCAAATCGACACTTGATTTGTTTGGAACCACACAATATAACACATTTCATCTAAACTACTGGAGGAATATGCACTGGACATGGGTGAAATAGTATTTTATTGTCATTTTATTGTCCCACCCTGTCATATATGGATTATATGTAAAAGCACTGTACATATTTACGACACTTTACGTCACCTGCTTTACGGCATTACGTACCTGATGTACTGCAGCTACGGTCCCACCATACATAGATATAAAAGAGTAGATACATAGATATGAAGAGTAGATATGCCGTAGCAGCCGACTAATCGACGTGCCTACGTGGCGGCCATCTTGGAGGTGGCAAAGTAATGTATGTACATTTAAAATAAATCATAATTTGTTAATTTCTCAACCTATCCAAAGTAGTTTAAATCAATCCACTGGACTTTAAGAAAGTTCCTTGAAGACGTTTCACCTCTCATCCAAGAGGCTTCTTCAGTTCTGGTGGTGGTTGGTGTTGCCTCAGCTTTTAAACCTCTGTGAGGTGTGTCCAGGGCTATTATTCCAACGACCAATACCAAAACTCATCTGACTAATCAACGATGGTCATTGTGAGTATTGGTGGGAGTCATTGAAATGCGCAGATGTCACTGAGCTCTCGTGTGCTAATGGTGGTCATTAGCATGAGTCTGCTGAGTAGTTCTTTTGGGGAGTTTTGAAAGGGCCTGATTGTAAATTGGCGAAAGATGATGTCGCAGATCACACCCCTGTTCAGAGATGGCTTCTCTACTTTGACATGGATGGCTTCTTTCACTCCTCTCTCAAACCATCATGGATGGTTCCTGCCGTCCGTCTGAGGCCAAAACACGCTACGCCCAGATCGAGAAAGTGTACGGCCAGTGTGTGGGCTTGTGAAAAGTTTGACAAGTATCTGTGTGGCTTGTTCCTCAGTTCCGAGACTGACCACAGACCATTAATACCTCTTGTGAACAGCCAAAGCTTGTACAACGTTAATTTAAGATGTCAACGTCTTCTTATGAGGCTCATGAGGTACAAACCAGAGGCTGTTTATGTGACAGGGAAAACCCTAGTTGTTGCAGATGCCCTGTCACATAGCCCACAGCCACACACAAGCGAGCAGAAAGATACCCACAGTGATGTTGAGTGTTACATAGCCACAGTCATCCAAGGTATCCCAGCATCGCCTACCAGAATGGACAGTATTAAAACAGCTACTGCAAATGACAATGAACTGCAAACTGTCGTCAGATTCACAAGACAAGGATGGCCTGAATACAAAGAAAAAGTGCCACTGAATGTCTGAGCATACAGGAAAGTGAAAAATGAGTTGTCAGAGACTAACGGTCTAGTTACGCATGGTTCAAGAATCGTCATCCCAAAGACAGATAGGTCAGAGATTCTAAAGAAAATACATGCCGGACACCAAGGACTCACAAAATGTAGGGACAGAGCAAACTCATCTGTTTGGTGGCCAGGCCTCTCTTCTGAGCTCAAAGACATTTTAATGCATTGTCAAACGTGCCAAGAACAGAAACGCACTCAAGCAGAAGGAACCACTCATTTCTACACCTCTGCCTGACCGTCCCTGGAAAAGGATTGGACTTCATCTTTGTGAGTACAACAAAGGCTACTACGTAGTAGTTTCAGACTACTACTCATGTTTTTTGGAGATACTACATCTGCCGTCTACCACAAGCTTTCAAGTTATTCTACGCCACGTTTGCCAGATTTGGTATTCCTGATGAGGTGGTGAGCAACAATGGACCTCAGTTTTGCTGTGCCGAGTTCCGAGAGTTTGCAAATGAACTGGACTTCAAACACATCACATCCAGGCCTCACCATCCTCAGGGAAATGGCCACGCAGAGAGAGCTGTGCAAACTGCTAAGAAAATCCTCAAGCAGGAGGATCCACTAATAGCTCTCATGTGTTCCCGATCAACACCCTGCTCTACTACAGGAGTCAGTCCTGCTGAGCTTCTAATGGGTAGAAAGATTCGCACCAATCTACTCACTCCGGAGAAGAATCTTCAACCAAAGTGGCCTGACAGAAAGACTATCATGCAAAAAGACGCCATGGAGAAGGCTAAACAAGCCTTCTACAAGAACCGCTGTCATCGAGCAAGACCTCTTACTCCTCTTTGTCCTGGAGACACCATCATCACCAAACTGGATCAGGACAAGACGTGGGTGACACCTGCAGTTGTTTCCAAAGAGTATGTTACTCCACGGCCCTACCTTCTGCAAATGCCGCAGGGTGCAGTGTTGCGCCATAACCGCCGTCATCTGCGTCATCATCTTGACAGTCTTCCACAACCTGCAGCCGCAGCCTTACACCCACCAGCTGAGAGTACTTTGGTGGAGCCTCTTCCATCTCTGGACTCTATCACTTCAGAGACTGCATCCTCTGTTCCTGCTCGGGTTTTCGCCGACACGCACACACCTGCTATTTCGCCGATGACTGTTAGTACCAGATCAGGACGTGTGTGCAAACCCATCAAGAGACTGGACCTGTAGTCTCTTTGTTGTGCATTGTGCCTTTGGGGGGGAGCAGGGTGGAGGAAAACGTTGAAAAAAAAAAAAGACTGAGTTACTATGGAGTTTGCAATGGATTGTTTGAAATGTTCATTACTTTGTTGCACTTAAATGCATTTATTCCAATTATAGCAGCTAAATTTCTGACCCTGTTTATATAGGAAATCCCCACTTCATATGTTTTCAGAGAAAATAGGGAGGAAAGCTAAATAAGTCAGTACTGGTCTAAAGGCTGCAAGTTTCTGATTACATTAAGGTTGCGTGGACTGAATATTTTGAGTGAATTTGTAGATACATCAGCTAAACAATTTAAGATGGAATTGCCAATTGAATGTTATTGCACTTTAGCATAGAATTATATTTACTTGAAAGGGGGAGATGTCATATATGGATTATATGTAAAGTACTGTGTTTACTATTTACGACACTTTACGTCACCTGCTTTACGACATTACCTACCTGATGTACTGCAGCTACGGTCCCGCGCTCAGTCTGTTGTTGTCATATATACATTCAACCTGCACGTTAGTGTTGTGCCTCGTTCAGTCACAAATAAAGGCTATTTTGCAAAGAATATAACCACTCGTCATTCCACACACACTCCTTTAGGAATTACACAGTCCTATATAGTATATATAAAAGTACAGTTTACAAAGGTTTTCTGTAAAAATTTCATTAGATTACAAGCTGAGTGGCTTTTGGAATCATAAACCAGTCTGACTGTTAGTTACAGCTGGTAATCATTCCAGTTTCAAATCCATCTGAGTCTTGTCGCACTGCACAAAGTAAATACATAAACACAAGGATGAGTCAGACTGAAAGAGAAGTCAAGTGACCCACAGTCATTTGTTTCAGAGTTTACTGAGCAAAGCAGTGTTGTTTTGGTGTTTGAATGCACGTGTTTAAACTGGGGCTGCACAGCGGCGTAGTGGTTAGCACTTTCGCCTTGCAGCAAGAAGATCCCGCTTCGAATCCTGGGGTGGGCCTGGGATCTTTCTGCATGGAGTTTGCATGTTCTCCCTGTGCATGCGTGGGTTTTCTCCGGGTACTCTGGCTTCCTCCCACAGTCCAAAAAATATGCTGAGGTTAAGTGATTATTCTAAATTGCCCGTAGGTATGAATGTGAGTGTGATTGTTTGTCTGTATATGTAGCCCTGCGACAGACTGGCGACCTGTCCAGGGTGTCCCCTGTCTTCACCTGAATCAGCTGAGATAGGCTCCAGCACCCCCTGCGACCCTAGTGAGGATAAAGCGGTGTATAGAGAATGGATGGATGAATGGCTGTTTAAACTGAGGCAAAAATGTTAAAAGCATTTTAACAGCACAGGAACACAAACACTAAAGTTTTATTCAACATAGGAATCAATAAATTAAAAAAAATATGATGCGAATAAAAGACAATATGTCTGCAGGCTTAAGTCTTTAGTTGCTGTTAAAGCCTAAAACTGCCACTGAAAAGCATGCAAATCAGGTGTCATCTCTAGGCCTCTGTAAAGCACTTTGAGTTTGAGTTTTAAAATCTTATGTAAATGTGCCATATTTGCTCCTTTTTCACGTCTCCAGAGTGTGACTTTTAGCTTTCCAGCGGAAAATGTTGGGCAGATGGTTGACTTTGCCATGACTGTATAACTCCTGGTTTTTGCCCTGTTCTAAACCAGCTGTTTTTCTCTAAAAACCAATGAGCTGATGAGGGTATCTGCCCAATTCAAGAAGAAAACTGTCTCTGCACCTATGATTGACGATGAGGAGAAACTGCTGGTTAACATGTAGTCTTATTGGACCGTGTTTCAGATACTGTTTAATACTCATTCTGTTATACACACAAAAATGTGTAATTGAGAACAGCACTTTTCCGTTTTTGCTTTTTAGAAGTAAAAAAAATAATCCTTATCAAGTGAATACCTCCATATAGTCCAAGTCTAAATATATATTTGGACCTGTGTTTACCCCGATGGTTTTTCATTTTCTTGTAGTGCTGAGCTCCTTCCTCTGTCTGGGAGAAAATGAAGAATAATTATTTGAAAAACCCATCCTCTTGGTTGTCTTGTGTTTTATGTAAATCGAACAAAATCACCATGGTTCACAAAGTTGGACCTACCTACTGGAGGATGCTGTTGAGCTGTCAGGCTGTGATGAGCAGGAACATCTGCAGACATCAGGCCATGACGGATGAACTGAGGAGGTTGAAACATACAGGCATTTATATACTCTTACCGACAAAAAACATTCATGTGCACAAGGAAATTATGAGGGTGTGTATGTATATATATATATATATATATATATATATATATATATATACACACACATATACACATACCCTCATAATTTCCTTATATGTATATGTATATATATATATATATATATATATACACACACACACATACCCTCATAATTTCCTTATATATGTGTGTATATATATATATATATATATATATATATATATATACACACATACCCTCATAATTTCCTTATATATATATATAAACACACACACACACGTGTGTGTATATATACAATATATACACACAAGTCATTTAAAATTACTAATTTTATCAGATTTAATTCCAACATATACTGGTTGTTTATTTTGCTGATATCTGCTTCCATCTGCAGCACTCCCTCCTCAGGTATTTCCTGTTTACAGCAATAAGTATAAGCCAGCTGCTCCACACAGAAATGCTACTTTTGCGTTTGAAGTTAGAAACCTGATGAGAAAGTTGCAATGAACTCAACACAGACAGAAATGTAATGAATAATCTTTACCATGAAACACAGAAAGTCATGGGTGTAACGGACGCGGGGTACGCGTGGGACATGTCCCACGCACTTTCCACATCTGTCCCCTCTGTCCCCCCGCACTTTTTTTCCAGCCGTTACAACAGCTAAACCCGTTATGAGCATGCAGTAACGTGTTTTCCCGAGCCGTCTTTGAATGCACCATGCGCATGCTACTAACGCAAGTGTTCCACAGGAGAGTGCTGCTGTGCTGAGCAGTGCTGAACGTGCGTCTGGAGTAATGTTTAGCAAACCAGCCAGAGCCAGCAAGAAGCAAAAAACTTTACACAGTTTTTTCCAAACAAACCCTGTAAGTTGTGTGACCTTGTTGGATGCAAACAATGTTAGACTTGTTAGCTAAATGATGACAAGGTAAAACGTGGCAATATATCAATATGTTAAGCTAGTTAACAATAATTCAAATGTTGTTGCCTCTGTTACATTACTTGCTAATTAGTTTATTCTTGGAATAAACCCAGTCCTCTTTAATTTCTGGGCAGAAGATGTGCTCACAATTGCTCTCCATGTATTTAAAGGCATTATGGAGGATGTTTTTGTTGTTTAATTTGTCTGATTCACATAAAATGAATATACTGACCTTTAGTGGACTTGTATGTATGGTTTCTAAAAGAATAATAAAAAAAAATAACTGTGGACATGGCAGGACATGAAAAACATCAGCCAATCAACGCGCTCGGACTGAGGCGTTCGCTTTGCTCCCTTTCCTGTCAATCAAAAATCTTCCGGCTCAGGCCTAGTTACGTAGATTACGTACGCCTTGGACTTACGTGTTTTGTGTATGTGTTGCTTTGGTATAGCTTTGTAGTTAGCTGGCGACTTGTTTTGCTCATCTTTTTTTACATAATGGCAGATAAAGTTCCAGGGGGACCCAGCCGTAAAAGAAAGGCATTTTTTGAGGTCAGAGAAAATAAAAGACAACTGGATCGTGAGAATGCAAAAACAAAAGTGATTATTGGCGAGTCATTTGGGCGATGGCATCAGCTCAAGCAACAAATGGACCTAAAGACAGAAGCCTTGGTTGCTAAATTCCTTCTGGACAGGTAAAATGTATTATTGTATTATACTGCGGCTGTAGGCAACTTCACGAGTCCTATGCAAGTTTCTGGAGGGGGGCGTTTCTTCGTAAATGTTCAGAGGGGGGAGGTTAGAGGGGGGTGAGGGAGAGGTTGTATGTGCGCATGCGCATGCTACGTTCAAAGTCGTAGGAAATTAAATCTCCTCTAATGCCTTTAAAGGGGAACTTCGTTTTTTTTCAACCTGGGGTCTGTTTCCATATGTAATTTCATACATGTGAGTGATGGAGAAATTAATTTTCGACATAGCTCCAGTATTTAGCCAGGCAAGCAGCTTAGCAGCTCAGCTAGCAGCTCGGCTAGCGAAAAGTATGGGGCAGCTGCCCCCCCCCCCCTCGTCAAAGTCCGCCCTAATGTGCTTTTTTTCCCACACTGACCGGCTCAGATAGTCTCAATGAGTGTCCCACAACATACTAGAGATGAGAAGTGAACGAAAACCTCCACATTACCAGGCGATCGCTCTTTGTTGTGGTCTGTATCCAAATCTCAGGACGCGAGAAAGCAAATCTCGTTCCGAACTCGCGCGATTTCGCGAGCTCTCGCGCGATTTCGGAATGCTAAGCTGCCTGCCTGGCTAAATACTGAATCTATGTCAAAAATTCATTTCTCTATCACTCACATGTATGAAATTACATATGGAAACTTCGTTTTTTTCAGGTTGAAAAAAACGAAGTTCCCCTTTAAGTCTTTTGGTCCAAAAAGAGGAGAGTCGAGGAGGAGAAAAAAGAATAGGCTATCTATGGTATAAAAGTGGTTAAATTTACAACTATTTTTTACTGCTTCTCTTTCTAATTCTATCTCAGAATTTTGATTTTCAGATTTTCATTCTGTGGAATTCATGTGCAACTGTATTAATGTCCTCTATGTATTCCCAGTTATCAGTAAAACGGATTTACAAACTGCATTTGCTGAGAAAAATAAAACAAAAAACAAAAAAGAGATTAGGAGCGCAGATGTGGAAATTGAAATACTGGAGCACAAGTTAGAGGTGGGTGATGGTCACAGGTGAATTATGTTAAATACTGGAACATGCACTGAACTATCTCTTTTATTTGTAGGAAATAAAGAAGACCAAATGAAATGTGTATGATGTCTTTATTTGCTGTGGTGGTGATGATGGTGACTTAAACTCTAAAGTGATTATTGCATATGATGTCTCTGACTGCTCTGCTGTCTTGGATAGCTGCAGGTAGATGGGGTCATCATCTGGGTCTTCAGTTTGTAGGGCAGGGTGTTGCTCTCCTCTAATAATGGCAATATTATGAAGAACAACACATGCCACAGTAATATCACAGGCCCTCTCAGGGGTCACCCTGAGGTGATGTAGGCGCTGGAAACGGGCTTTCAGCAGGCCTATGGTCATCTCCACCCAGGCTCTGGTCCTGCAGTGAGCCCGGGTGAAGTTCTGTTGGGGGCCTGTTTCAGGGTCAGGGTATGAGGTCATCAGCCTGGGTTGGCATGGTAACCCCTGTCACCCAGCAGAAGGCCATCAAACTCTCCTGTAATGTATAGTGGATACATCAGAGCATATTAAAGGAGGGAGACAAGAGAATTATATTGTGAAAATCTTTAGGCTGCTGACCACGTTGCAGTTTGTTGCTCAAGTTAGACTCTCCATAAATCCTGGAGTCATGAACAGACCCAGACCACTTGGCCTCCACATTAGAAATGATGTATGCAGCATCACAAATGTCTGGACAGTGCAGAGAATGACAGATGTTGAACTATGATGCAGTCTTTAACATTTAGAAACAGTAGTCAGTCTACCTGTAGCCTACCTGCACATTTATGCAATGAATGGACTTCCTATTCATGATGTGAGGGAGCTGTGATGGGGATGTGTGTGCATCTATGCATCCACAGTGGGGAATCCTAAAAGAAATTAAAATGAGTCTGAGGTTGCAGCACAATGTCATTAACAGAATATGATTTAAAATGAATGTAGCAGATCTCTACATCATTCACTTGCAATCCTGTGGAACTCCTCCTTGATGTTCTGACAGGTTTGTGTCCAGAATGATGAGTAAAAGTCGTTTCAGAGCCAGGAAAACTTTTCTGACTGTCCTGCATACAGTTGTCTTCCTGTAGTGCTCTGCATCTCTGACATCATATAAAAACTTTCATTTGCAAAGAACCGCAGCGCAACACACAATATCTGCTGGATGTGAGAGCATGACTGCAGCTGGTAATGTGAATGTAAGGACAGATAGGTTGTTTATGTAGATTATGGACTTGAAATGATTACGAAATGGTACCGCTCAAACCGATAATTGTCCGGAAATGCGAGAACATTTATGCTTGTTCTGATAACCATCTACGACGAATATTTAATTATCTGTGCAGTAATGCTGCTCCTTAATCCACTGGATCGTTAATAAAAGCTGTTCTACGCCAAAACGTGCTCGCTTACTGACTGAATGAATGAGGAAATGAAACAGCATGTGTGGCTGAAAGAGGGCGGAGACAGAGAGAAACTCGAGGTTTTGCGAGATAAACCTGCTGGCGACCAGGTTAGAGTCACAGAGTCTGTTACTGCGGTAACTGACCGAGAGTTTAAGTTACCCCTCTTTGTGAAACAGGCTACAGTTACCCCACATTCCCTGGTTAGAGTTACCTCGCTTCGTGAAACGGAAAACTCTGAGTTTCCCTTATTTCAGGGTTAACAAACTCACTAAACCTGCTTCGTGAAATAGGCCCATGGTGTGGAAGGTTCCAATCCTTGGAATGATATTTGGAAACCTCTCTTTGTGTTTCCACAAAATGTCAGTGGCTTTTGCGTAGAAGGCTTGGTCAAAAACTACCACTTTATGTGGCAGTTGCAGCATGTTCCTAATCTTCAGACTTTGTGTCAGAATCTCCTGAACTGTTAAGTTAGTGGCAGGGGCATTGATTGTTGGAAGATATCCCAGGGTGTCTTGGATAACTTCTTCCTCATTTGTTGTCTGAATATTGAAGCTCGTCCATCCATTTACAGTTTGTCTGGTGGAACAATGCATGCAAGCTACCAACCAGAGCAGGTTGTTTTGCGTGAGCATCTCTCAGTACTTTCTCACACTCCAAGGCAACATGTGGCGTTGGGACAGGGCCAGTGTGTTCTCCACTGTAAACTGGAGTAAACACCTCTCCTGGTTCATTAGTCATCTCTTGTCTTTTTAGATGACATTTGTGGGTTTGGGCTCAAGCATCGAGCCATCTACCTTTGGTTGCACAATTATCCCATTTACCCTGTGTGATGTTCCGGCTAGTGATGGGAGATCGAGGCTTTGATGAAGCTTCAACACTTTATCCAATACCTGCTTCATTACTCAAGGCTTCACTGACACTCAGTGCTCGACACTCGTCGTTTTATTGACATCTAGTGGTCAATAAAATGAAGTGCAATTGATTCATGTTTCTGATTGGTTCATGGATTGTTTTGGATTTGATTCGCCATGCACGTTCCTGTTTCACTACATTAGATGATTGTATCTGTTCTAGTGGCTACAATAATAATAATATTACCAGCAATAATAATGACAATACCTACTGAAGAGCCTGTTTCTTATCTGCCATGTCTGTCTGTAACCCTATATACTCTTCACTGATATTCTGTGTTATGAAGCATTTAAACGGAGCTGCAACATTCATGAGATGTGCTCTATAAGTACAGACTGATGCAATTTTCACATGAGGCTGGTGCAAATACAGATTATATTATGGATTTTGGCAAAGTATGTCTTGGGTTAATTGGTAAAGAGGGTGTGCTTGTGTAACTGGATATGATTTTTTTTAACAATGTATTAACAGTTTTTGTATGCAGGTACATATATGCATTGCAGTATACCTTACAAGACTTACTCAGTTATGCAAATATTTTTAACCATAATGTGGTACTTGCACATTAAACAGATCCTCATAAAATAAGGAAATGAAGAGAAAAAGATGGGGGGAAAAAATGAAATAAACATGTTCTCATACATGCAAATGCATAAATACAGTACTTTATACAGAACAGCTGGTAATCCTGTCATTCCTCTCATTATGGCACTTCCACGAGGTTTACATCACAACTGTTCATTCCACCTCATCACTTTCATCTGTTAAATTCATGGATTTCAAAAAAGCAATAAAGGGTCCCCACGCTTTCTCAAACAAATCCTGTCTCCCTTTTCGTACATGTGTCACTCTTTCTAGAGGAAAGGTTATTAACATCTGCCTCACCCAGTCTACTAATCTTGGTATGCAAGTTTTTTCCAAAAAAATGTTGTAATGTAATGTTTTTGAATGCAGGAGGCTTGAATCTATTATTATACGCTCACTCGTGGTGTACTTATGTCACCTTGGATAAAGTCCCAAAATAAAGTGAGCAGGGTTCATTGTAATATTTTTGGAAATAATATTTTCTATTGTTGGTTAAATCTTCCCCCAGAATTTTTTTAACCTTTGGGCAATCCCACATACAATGGTATAAAGTTCCCTTTGCCTCATTACATCTAACACATAAATCTGGGATGTTGCTGTTAAATTTATTTAATTTAAATGGTGTAATATATGTTCTCAACAACCATTTGTATTATAGCAATTTAAATCAGGTATTGATTGATTGAGTGTGGGCTTTGGTGCAAATCAATTCCCAGTCCTCTGATGTTATGTCCATCTTTAGATCTTCTTTCCACTCTTTTCGTTTTTTTAACAGTCGTAGTTACCTTGATATCAGGCAGCAAATGGAAATTATGCCATACACAGGACCTTTTCCTGATTGGCTCCTGCTGCAGATCTATCTATCTATCTATCTATCTATCTATCTATCTATCTATCTATCTATCTATCTATCTATCTATCTATCTATCTATCTATCTATCTAACTAGCTAGCTATCTATCTATCTAGCTATACACTACTAACTGTCAAAGCAACGAACGGCAGCAACAAAACCAACCTACTCTGCGGAAAATCAGTCAAATAAACGACACTCTGGGATCTCCTATCCCGGAACACACTCAATCCCGCCGAGTGATTCACAAAACAAACCGAACCAGTCAGGTGATTCGAAGCAGTTGAGTGCTTCAAACGTCACTGAAGTGATTCAAACGTCACGAGTCACATGATCAAATCAAGCGTCGGCACAGTGGCTCGATACGATTGCTTCATGAGCTACCGCGCATGTGTTGAAGCCTCGAGTATCAGAGGACCATCACTAGTTCCGGCCCCAGATAGTGTCTCGTCATTGCGATCAATGTTGTCCCATACCACTGTTGTTGGAACATGAAGCTGGATGTTCGGTGGCAATGGAACACTTTTAGCTGAAGTGTTCAGTCTGTTTTTGCAAACACAACCAGTATCAGTTCCTCTGACCGCCCTTGTAATGGGGTTAACCTTTAACCTTAACCCCCTAACCTACATACAGTAATGAAAACAATTATTAGACCACCCTTGTTTTCTTCAATTTCTTGTACATTTTAATGCCTGATACCAGTAAAGTTACATTTGTTGGGACAAATATAATGATAACAACAAAAACAGCTCATAAGAGATTAATTTCAGAGCTGATATCAGACATTTTCCATGATATGATGATGATTTTCCATCCTTCATAATAACCAAAATCACTTCAGTTCTTCCACAAGTAGCTATGGCATTGATGATTGATTACAGTCCATTCAGCCCATTCCTGGTGCACTAATTCTAATTAATCTGCTTTGTTTTAGGGCTTGTGATTCTCCATTTAGCATTTGATGATTTTTCACAGGTTTTCAGTTGGATTTAGATCTGGTGATTGAGTAGGCCAAGGTGTGGTTCCAATGTTCTGGTTCTCCATCCAGGCTTGTTGGAAAATCCAATCATGGGAGACAAGAAAGAGTTTTCCAGCTGATGGAAGAAGACTGTTTTCTTGAGTAGCCCCAAACATGACCTGGTTCATTCAGACTGAAACAACCCGAGATGATCACCGATCCACCCCCATGTTTTACTGTAGGGGTAGACAGTCTGGCTTGTAGCTTCTCCAGGCTTCCTCCTAACCAGTAATTTTCCTGGAATGTTGTTTCTTGGTGTCATGAACGGCTGTGTTGGAGATCTTCAGTTTCTTCGCTACTTGTCTCTCATTCATGCCAATTTTCAGCAGTGCCAAGGTGGCTGCCATTGTGACTTCACATAATTCTTCTGTTTTAGGCGTTATATGAGAGCTGACAACTTCTAAGTTGTGCTGAATGTCAGCAGGAAACAACTCTAGGCCTTTGCATGTGCAGTGCTGCTTATGACATGAAATATCCTCTTATTCTCTGGGAATACAATGAAGCTGAAGCATGTCAGATAGGACATAAAGTATTACGGAATCAGCTGCATTTCATTGTATTCTTCAAGTAATATACCTTTATTGGTATCATGCATTAAAATGAATAAGAAATTGAAGAAAACAAGGGTGGTCAGATCATTTGTTCCATGACTGTATATAAACAGTATAGACACTGTATAGATGGCACAATTGATGAATTTACTCATGACCTGTGATGGGGCTTTCTGTGTAAATAAGTAGCACCCATTACGAACTCAATGTTGCATTTTTTGAACAATTGAAAGAAATTCCTAAAAATCACATGTATTATACTTTCAACAAAAAAAACATTTGAGTTGTCTATCACTAAACATCTTTAGGATGAAGAAAAAAAAAACACACAGGTCCAAATACTGACTTGGAAAATTGTTGAAATTGTTACTAAAGAGAGAGCTGAGGGGTCAGTGGAAGACATGGTGTTTGAACTTGGAATGTGGTACATCTTACATCTGCCAAAAATGTTGCAGTTTAGCAGTTCAGAGTGTGGGGTGCTAGGATATGTAGTGTTTGTCTACATTCAGGAAGAAATAGGTACAGCTAGACAGCCTTAAAAAAAATGTTGCAGTTTTCCAACTGATGGCCTCAGCGGGTTAAAGGAATTGTGCAAAACTATGGTTATGGCAAAAAATCACAAATAAGTGATAAAGCTGCCAGTGTGGAAAAGCTGTTCTATTTACAGGGTGACCCAAAAGTTTGGAAACAAATGAAAAGTCTATAATCCAAATAATATGATGTTATTTCAATAAATCAGTACCACAGATATATTCAGAAGAGTAACAGATTAGTGTAAAACAAACATATTTTGACATGTTCATGTTTGTTTCTTATACAAAGTTGTGAACGTTTCCACCAACTGGTTACACTGGTTACACTGGTATCTTCTGGAATGTATCTTCATTCATGCTTATGAAGGTTCCTCAAACTGGCCAGTAAATGTTGCCTCATAGTACTTTTGGATATTTAAAAAAATTTAAACTGTCAGATACTTTTTACCATCAAAAGTTTTGAAATCAGACACTGATGGCCTGCATTTTGAAGTTATGCTCCAGCATACCTGTACCTTATGGTTCGATTAATTTTCTTCCGAGTTATTGCACTCGGCAAATACTATGCTTTTAAGTTATTTTATTATGCTATAACAAAAATGGGTAAAATAAGAGTGAATTCATGCACACCCAACTCAAATAGACACTGCAGTTAAACTTTGATTCCAAATGTTTGGGTCACCCTGTAAAATGTACATTGGGATAATATAAGTATATTATCCCAATGTACATTTTAGTACCACTTACGTTTGGTCACCTGAGATGGTACCAATATCTTTCTGGTCTATTTGTAATGTTAACACCTAGGAAAGCACACAGTGTGCCCACGGTCATAGCAACAGTATATACTCAGCCAGTTCATGCATTAGGGAAAACAGCTTATTACAGGTGTATAAAAACAATAAAAATATTAGAATTATGTAAGTTTTTAAAATTTAGATAGCATCAAGTTCTGTTTTGAACACAAAGGGCAATTTCAAAATGTACTCTGGAGCATTTCTGGAGATGTTCAAGACATTCTTCCCAAACTAAAGCAAGGGATAGGCTGGTAAATGGCTAGCCCTTTTGTTGTAATGAGACACAGTCTGCGAAAGCTTGCGACTTGTAAAAAATACATTAAGCTGCCACTTTGAGAGGTCCATCATATCAAATTGATATATGCATGGGTAGCACAATAAAATGGTATAGCTGACAATTTGCCCCCGAGTGGTACCGACCAACCTATCTGGCTCATGGACTATGAGGCACTTGTAATAATATCAGGAGATTTCAGTCATGTCAGCCTCTCCTCTCATCTGACTGGATTTACAGAGTTTGTTAACTGCCCTATCAGAGAGAAAACCCTAGACCTGCTGTATGCCAATGTCAAAGAAGCTTACAGAGCTACTGCCTTACCACCACTGGGCAGGTCAGATCATAACTTGGTTTATCTGCAGACCTGTTACTAACCTTGTGTGGTGAGACAGCCTGCAACTAAAGTCAAAATCAGAAAATGGACTCCTCAAGCTAGTGAAGCTCTAAGGGACTGCTTTGAATCAACAGACTGGAATGTGCTTCTGGAAACAGATGAAGACAGTATGAACACTGATAGACAGGTTGATTGTTTTACTGAATACATCAGCTTCTGTAGAGACACTGTAGAGTCATACCTGCAAAGACTGTTCGCTGTTTCCCCAATAAAAACCATGGATCACAAGCGACATAAAGGCAATCCTCAACCAGAAAAAACAAGCTTTTAGAGATGGTGACAAAGAACGGCTCAAAGAAGTGCAACATGAGTTGAAGAGGAGACTGAAAGTGGCAAAGCTAGAATACAAAAAGAAGATAGATAAGAATTTTCAACACAGTAACATCCATGATGTGTGGAGAGGACTCAATACCATCTCTGGACACAACAATAAAAAGAGGAGGGAGCCAATAGTGGGTGATGTAGAAAGAGCTGACAAACTCAACTTTTTCTTCAACAGATTTGACACTGTGGACACACCTACTTCCACTGCTACTCCTCCTTCTTCTCAACATATGGAAATCCCCACTATAGGTCCTCCTTCTTCTCCTCTGTCTCCTATACGTCTCCACAGCTGCAGCCACTTCCATTCCAGCACCTGTATCCGTCTCTGTCACAGAGACGGGGGTGATGTTGGAGCTTCAGAGACTTTGCTCTGGGAAGGCAGCTGGCCAGATGGTGTATGTCCAAGACTGCTTAAAGACTGTGCTGCACAACTGTGTCAACCTCTCCACAGGATCTTCAACCTGAGTCTACAGCTGGGGCGGGTGCCTGCTCTATGGAAAACATCCTGTATTGTACCGGTAACAAAAATCAAATGTCCGGCTGGTTTTACGTCTCCTGAGGCTTGAGGTCAAAGACAAACTCGATTCCTTGCAGTTTGCATACAAAGAACACATTGGAGTGGATGATGCCATCCTCTTCATGCTTCACCGTGCCCTGTCACATCTGGAGGAACCTGGAGTTTATGTGAGAATCATGTTCTTTGATTTTTCAAATGCATTCAACTCCATCCAACCCACCATCCTCAAAGACAAGCTCACAGAGATGGGAGTGGATCCTTCCTGTGTTTCATGGATCACAGATTACCTGACAGGAAGGCCACAGTTTGTCAGGCTGGGTAACTGTGTTTCTGGGACGAGTAGTACTGGGGCTCCACAAGGAATAGTCCTGCTCCATTCCTGTTCACTCTGTATACATCTGACTTCAAATACAGCACTGAGTCCTGCCACATTCAGAAATACTCTGATGACACTGCTATCGTGGCATGTATCAGAAATGGACATGAAGCTGAATACAGAGATATGATAAATGCCTTCAGTGACTGGAGTGACAAAAACTGCCTGCTACTCAACGCCTCAAAGACAAAGGAAATGATCATAGATTTCCGCAGATCCAAAACCCCTCTTCATCCAGTGAACACTTGTGGTGTTGACATTGAGGTGGTGACATCATATAAATATTTAGGTGTACACCTTCACAATAAATTAGACTCGTCTAAAAATGCAGACTTCATTTACAAAAAGGGCCAGAGCCGACTTTTTTGCCTAAGAAGACTTCGATCAATAGACATCTGCATTGAGATGCTGCAGATGTTTTATCAGTCTGTGGTAGCAAGTGTCCTGTTTTATGCTGCAGTCTGCTGGTGAGGCAGTATAAAGAACAAGGATGCAAGGCGTCTGAACAAACTGATTAAAAAAGCTGGCTCTGTAGTTGGAATCAGATTGAACACACTGGAGGATGAGGTGGAGAGACGGACACTTAGAAAGATGGAGGCCATTCTGAAACATGGATCATCCACTTCACATTTACCTCAGTGAACAACAAAACATCGGTGGATGGCTCCTATCCCTGCCCTGCAGGATTGAAAGATTCAGGAAATCTTTCTTGCCATCAGCAATCAGACTGTTTAATTCAAAGCAAAAAGATAAGCCCAAACAATTGAATTTCTCTTTGGGGATCAATAAAGTCATTCTATTCTATTTTATTCTATCACAGATCCATGCTGGAATTCACTGAACTCCTGAGACTGGCCCATTCTTTCACAAATGTTTGTAAAAGCAGTCTGCATGCCTAGGTGCTTGATTTTATACACCTGTGGCCTTGGAAGTGATTGGAACACCTGATTCTGATTATTTGGATGGGTGAGCAAATACTTTTGGCAATATAGTGTTTGAAACATGTTTTGACTTATTTCATACATTCTTGTTTACTACACAATTCCATATGTGTTCATTCATGGTTTTGATGCCTTTAGTGAGGATCTACTATGTAAACAGTAATAAAATTAAAGAAAAAAACATTAAATGAGAAGATGGGTCCCAAACTGTTGACCGGTAACATACACATACTTCCAGTCAAAAGTTTTACAACTAAATTTTTCATTGGAAATTGTGCATGTTAATGTCTCATTGTACTCTGAAATCAAAGCATAGAACAAATAAACAAATGAAGAAAAAAAGAGAATTTAGAAACCAAAATGCATTCTAAACGTTTGACTCATCAAAGTAGCCATCATGAGTAGCTTTTATATCTACCAAAGGGCAAATATAACAGCTGCACAAACTCGTGGCATTCTTTCTACAATGGAAATCAAATATTCTTCAGAAAGTTCTTCCCAACTCTGCTGCAGAAGTTTCCATAAATGTGTGGCATTATAGGTTGCTTTTATGTCCAGTTCATACCAAACCAGCTCCATGGGGTTTAAGTCTGGAGACTCCATGTTTTCAAGCGTACCAGCTTTTTTTTCCCCCTAAGGTAGTTTTGGCAAAGCTTAGACTTATGTTTTGGGCCATTATCTTGCTGTAGGATGAACCCCTGACCAACTTGGAACATGCCAGAGGGTCCTGCATGGCGCTGTACAATGCTATGGTAGCCGGTTTGATTCAGGGTTCCTCTCACTCTGTACAAGTCACAAACCCTGGATCCAGCAAAACAGCCCCACACCATGATGTTTCCTCCTCCATTTTTGACAACTGATGTCATACACTGAGGAACCATACTTTCTCCTACTCCATGGCATACAAAAATCCTGTGTGATGAACCAAAGATTTCAAATTTTGATTCATCAGTCCATAATACCTTTTTCCAGTCTTCAGTAGTCCATTGGTGGTGTTTCATGGCCCAAGCAAGCCTCTTTTTCTTATTCTGATGTCTTAATAATTTCATGCTGCAACTTATATACGTGTGTGGTGTGTGTGTGTGTGGGTGTGTGTGTGTTTGTAATATTTTACATTTTCTGAAAGTCATCAATAATGTACATCAGTACATCTGTACAAGCTATACAATTTCCTGTTACTATCTGTATAACTTTAATGAAATGAGCATGTAGATTGTTATAAAGTGATACAGCATCATTTGATGACTGTTTTAAATATGCAAAGATTCACTGTGCAATGTCGTGGTGTTCTGCTTGATGTGATACATTATGTAACGCCTGCTTTGATGTTAATTTTATTTGCTGAGGTTTTGAGGACTAAATAGAAACACGGCTATTCTATTTCTTAAATCGGACACAGCAGCATAAACCTATTTTTTCTATCTTTTTGATCTGTTTTTGTTCTATGTGCACCTTTGAGGTCACTCACACACATACAATCTGTAAACTTCAAGTACGCTGAGGATGTTATGATGCTTTAATCTGAAAATAAAGCATTTTTCAACCATATTTACCACTTCAAGTTTTATTACTTTCTTCTGAAAACAGTAAGATAGTTAGCAAAGAGTTGGCAACAGAAAACACAGCAGGCAGTATCAAACAATGAAAAATAAACACAGTATCTGATAAAACAAGTTTTGTTATGCTATTGTGACAGAAGGTGCTGAAGCTAGAAACAGTGTCATGATGACTGGCTTTATTTGAGCAGCTTTGCAGTTGCCATGGAGGTCATAGTAGTCATGGTGATGGTAGGCACAGTGATGTCTTTAAATATGGGCTGTGCGACACTAGAGTAGGATACTTTGTTCTCGGTGAGAGTGCCGATGATCATCTGTCGCATTTCCCTGCTGGCATCACCACGTACAGCGAGCAAAGCCTGAATATGTTCCTCCCTATGAAGAGCAGGACGGACAAAGAAACACTTAGCCACACATTGGAAATTCAGTGTATAACAGTTATACAAAAAATCAAAGTCACTTTCAGTGGAGGTGTAGTTATTAGAATCCATTTAAAAAAAACATGGTTTTAGTTGTCAGAAACTTGGAAATTTATACAATGATGGATTAAAGCATGGCACAAAAATCGTTTGGTGCTACTGTTGGCCTCCAGCTTCCTCCTGTAGGAGTCCCTGCACATCCTCAGCTTCACCTTGAGTTCACGCTGCAATATCTTCAACTCCTCTCTGTCCCCAACTCTGAAAGCTTTTTTTCTTGTAATCCAGTGCTTGTTGTTGGGGAAGCAGGGTACTGTCCAGGCTGACAAGGTGTTGTGTTCACAAAATTTGATGTATTTGATGTATTCTGTGATGCAGTCAGTCATGGTGTTGAGGTTTTCCCCATGTGGTTTAAAAAGCACATCCCAGTCTGTAGACTCAAAGCAGTCTTGCAGTATGTCCTTCACCTCTCAAGTTCACCTCCTCACAGTCCTTGTGCAAACAGGTTGGCATTAAACAAGGGGGACATACTTTGGGGAACACTCTACTGAGTGGGGACAGCACAATGACACTATGCTCCCTTAACATTAGCATACAGGAGGTCCAGGGTTCTGTTGTTTCTTGTGGCTCAGTCAACATACTGGTTAAAAGTTGGTAAATCAAAATCAGATGTGGCTGTTCACGATGGTAACTTGAATACCTGTAGCATTTTTCCTACCCTGACTTAAAATCGGGCTATCATATGGACTTGACCATAGAGTGACACAGGCAGCACACATTTATTTCTTTTTCACACTCACACACTTGAACAACATAGAGGTGAAAATACAAACGAACGAAATTGCTGAAAATAAATGAACAACAGTTTAATTCTCCAGATCAACACTGAAGCTCGTTTCTTGTCAGTCTATTGCTTCTATAGCTCTCTTGTGACGGATAACAATTATACCAGTATGATTATTGACCCACTGGGTTGTTCAATGGCTGACACAAATACAATCTAAAAATTAAATGTAAAAAAATGTATCAAAGAAAAACAAATTCACTGATCTGCACGATGGCAAATGCAAGTGTTGATGGTTGAAACTGAAGTACTGTATCTTTCCCAGTTGTGCAGCTGTTGACACATTTATCTTCAATTTAAGCTTCAACTTAAGCTCATCTAATAACCCAAAATCTTTCCGTGCAGTGGATAATGTCAAATTGTGAAATACACAAGCTCCAACAATCACAAAGCAAATTTGGACTAAACATATACCTAACATATGTCAGGTTCGCTAAATTAGCGTATATCTGTGTCTCCCTCTGCTTCTATTCCTCTCTTCTGTTCAGTGAGCCAACTGATAACGTGGCTCACTGAACAGAAGAGAGGAACTATTATGTCAACATCCCTCTTATTCACAACTGCTGTATGTTACTCATGAGGCTGTGCTCATTTTGCACAGCTAAACTGCTTCGTTTTAAATTAACCTGAACACTTTATTGTAAATCTACTGCTAATGGGATACCAATACTAATGGCCAGAGCCACACATTTGTACTTTCACAGGCACGTTAGGAGAAAAATCTATGTATGGTTCGTTCATTCGTTTTTCCGTTTGAAAATAAAATCTAAAAAAAACAATAAACTGCGTTGTTTTTTTTGTTTTTCAGTTTATAAAACCTAAATGTAGAAATGTGTTATTTAACTAATTAACGCTGTTGGATTTTTTGCTCTAGCTTTTTAACCCAAAATACAAAATACAGGTGTTGTTTTAGTTTGTTGCAACACCGGAAGTCGCTGAGGAAGAACTGTTAAGAGCTGGTCTGGACCGTGAACACATCTAGAATGGCTTTAATGGAGCGCTTTTCCAATTTCATTCTCCTTGAGAGTGACAAAACCCACGCAGAAATGGAGCTCACATTGCTCCGTATTAAAGAGTTGATATTATATTATCAGAAGGTTCTGCATGGAGAACAACTTAAGATGCAGTCATGTGTCAGCTGCTGATTTTGAGAGAGCTGTCATTTGTTCTATATTAACGACATATGTTAATTTCAGTGCCATACTTTATTAACTGTAGAATGTTATGTTTCACTTTTGTGTGTTTTACAGACAGGCCCAACGTATGGACGAAAGTTTTTGTCATCTATTGGTGCTGCTGTTCCAGTTCAACTGGTGATCAGGTTAACTGGTGATAGTTTCAGTCTCCAGATGATTCGTAGCGGATTTGACCAGACCAGACCTGGATCTGTGTGAAATTAAGATATTGGATAGAGAAGAGCTCACCGAAAAACATCGGCATCACTGCTGAATAAAGTCAATATCCATGTAAATATCACCTACAGACAGTAAAAGGAAATGTCCTGGCGAAATAAAAAACACGTATTTTTATGAACGGTGAGAGGAAACGATGGAATCCAGAAATAACATTAGAGACATTTCGTTTTACCGTCTTAGGTGATATTTACTTGGATATAGACTTTATTAACCCTTTAAGCTTCAGTCAATTCCAGCCGTTTTCAGTACAAAAAATCGCTAATATTCTATTTTTAAATAAAAAAAATTACGAAAAATACGGGGAATATTGGACGCACATCACGAGGTGCATTTCCTTGAAAATGACCGATTCGGGGATTTTATACGACTTCAGGACATGTTTTGGACAAAATAGTTTACTGGCTTGTGTCGTCTGGATGTAAAAGGTTGGATTATGGCCGTTTTTTGTGGAATCTTTTTTTTTGTGTGTAGTAATGAACCCGGAAATGTGAGTCGCGCTGTGTGCGTTGAAGCCGTGTATAGAGAACTGATGGATGAATATTTGTTTTTGTCGGACAAATGTGTTTTTCTCACCCGCTGTCGTAATCGCATCTGAAAGTGGTTTATACCGGCGGATTCATGAGAATCTAAGCTTTCCATCGGCGTATAGTGTTTGTATAATCGTGTTTGCAGCCGTCGGACATTCTTGAAATTCCTATGCAAATTAGTAGGTGTACCGCCGGCGGTACACCTACGACGCACTGAAGCGTAAAGGGTTAAGTAATGATGCCGACGTTTGTCGGGGACGTTTTCTTTGTCTAGTGTCTTTAATTGGCACACAACCAGGTCTGGTCGGGACAAACCTGCAACGAAACATCTGTAGACGGAAACTATCACCAGTTAACCTGATCGTCAGTTAAACTGGAACAGTGGTCGGAATCGCCAGAGTTCTTTACATTTTAATACTTAAAAATACTTACTTGGACAATTAAAGCAATTTTGTTCATACTGAGATCATGAGTTCTCAGAGTGATGCGTCTATTCAATCTAAATTAGACAAACATCTTGTTTTCACAGTACGTGGTGCGGAGTTTGAAACAGAGAAGTGAAGTCAAGTCGCCACGAGTTCTCACTTTGACTTCCGGTTCTGCCAATAGCTTCCAAATGGGAAAAGGCTTTTAATGTTTGTTCAAACCTTAAAATTGGTAAAAACGCAGCATTTTTTTCTTTCTTTCTTTTTCGTTTTTCGAATTCCATTTTAAACAAACCGATTATTTGTTTTTTTCTAATTTTATTTTGAAACAGAAAAACGAATGAACGAACCATACACGGATTGAGAAAGCTCTGTTTTTTTAAAATTATGATTAGGCTATGACAGGCCAATGAGCATACACTGATGAGGCGATAACCAGCTGCCTAATATTTTGTTGGTCCTGCTTTTGTTGCCAAAACAGCTCTGACCAGTTGAGGCATGGACTATAGACCCCCTTCCCCCTTCAGAGGAAGGTGTGCTGTGGTATCTGGCACCAAGATGCTAGCAACAGATCCTTTAAGTTCCTTAAGTTGTGAGGCGGGGCCTCCATGGATCAGACTTGTTTGTCCAAGACATTTGACTGATGCTTAATTGGCTTGAGAATTTGGAGGCCAAGTCAACAGCTCAAACTCGTTGTGCTCCTCAAACCATTCCTGAATCATTTTGGCGAAAGAGGCCACAGCCATCAGGAAATGCCGTTTCCATGAAAGAGTGTACATGGTCTGCAACAATGCTTCGGTAGTTGGTACGTGTCAAAGTAACATCCACAAGGTCCAAGGTTTCCCAGCAGAACATTGCCCAAAGCATCACATTGCCTCTGCCAGCTTGCCTTCTTCCAATAGTGCATCCTGGTGCCATGTGTTCTCCAAGTACGCGATGCACACACATCCAGCCATCCATGTAATGTAAAAGAAAATATGATTCATAAGACCAGGAAACCTTCTACCATTGCTCCGTGGTCCAGTTCTGATGTCCAAGTGCCTGTAGTTGGCGCTTTTGGCGGTGCGCATGGGTCAGCATGGGCACCCTGACTGGTCTGCAGCCCCATATGCAACAAATTGTGATGCTCTGTGTATTCTGACACTTTTCTATCAGAACCAGCATTAATTTCTTCAGCAATTTAAGCAACAGTAACTCATCTGTTGAATTGGACCACACAGGCCAGCCTTCGCTGCCCACATTCATCAGTGAGCCTTGACCCTGTTGTCAGTTCACCACTGTTCCTTCTTTGAAACACTTCTGAGAGATACTGACCACTGCAAGACCAGGAACACCCTACAGTCCACTAGTCATCACAATTTGGTCCTTGTCAAACTGGCTCAAATCCATACACTTACCCATTTTTCTTGCTTTTAACACATGAAAGCAGGGCATTCAGCAACATAACCACAACTTAGTGAAAACAAGTATATACTCAGTACAATTCTGCTACACAAGATACATGAATCATATTGATGCCAGGTGACATGGATGCCAAAGTGTGTGTTTGACTGTGCAGACCTGATATCTGGATATTTGGATACCAGCGTGGTGACTTCCAGGAACAGTAGGGTGGGGTCAGTGAGCTTAAATACTTCAGCGATGGCAGTGATGGCACCACAAAGCCAGTCTGTATCTTCACCCTAAACGTAACAAACAAAGTTAGACTTTCCTTTGAATATCACAATAAATGTTATGCCATTTCTACACACCCTGAGCACTGAAAGGCACACTGGAGCACCAGCTGAATTCCCGATCACTGTGTACACTGGATTTGTTCAGCCATAGAGACTCTGTACAGGCGAGGGTTCACAACTGCTCTGTCAAACTCCTCCCAAGAGTTATTTATTAGTTAAAGTTCAGATCCTAAATTTTTGCATAAAATAATGGATACTAAAGTGTCCAATCTTAGCTGTAATTCAAGTTGATTCTTGTATGTAAAAAGAAAATAATGATTCTATGTGTATACATATTTATACACACACACACAGAGACACACAGACACACACACACACACACAAACACACACACACAACACTCACAAAAAGTTAGGGATATTGTGAGGTCCTCAGTGGATTTCATACATAAGGTGTTTGTTTCACTTCAGTGATTTTGGGGATAGGGAGGCAATTGTATTAGGGTGCTAGACAAACCTCATTTTGTGTTTTCCATGCAATAGTCTCACTGTGTACAGTGCGCCTTACATATTGGGACCAATACCAAAAAATACAAAAAGACAACCCTTTTCAACATGGCATCAATTTCAACATTCTGGGGGTATAAAAAGTTGGCATTGTCAGTAAGTCATTCCCAGTTCATCATTCAAGCAGCCATGAACACACGACATCACTAAACAGATGACCAACGCCACCTGGCCATAGCGTGCCTTCAGGTTGGTAGCAGGCAGGCACATGTTGCTCGTGAACTTGTTTTGTCTCAAATTGTCATCAGCAGACTTGCAGCAAGACACAGAACTATTGGCAGTGTTCGTGACAGACCCAGGAGTGGAGCTCCACCAGTGATGGACCGCAATGATGACCAGTACCTAAGAACCTATGCACTCAGACATGCAACTGCCACACCGCTGCAGGCCTGTTTACGAGAAGTGAGGTGTACTAGGCTTTCCAGACAAACCATTTGCAACCGACTCCACCGCTTTGGCTTGAATGCCTGACGACTGTTGCAGGTGACTCCAATGACACCAAGACACCGCCGTGACCGTTTTCAGTGGGCACAAGACCATGTGACCTGGATAATACAGCAGTGGTCTACCACTGATGGTCTACCACTGTTCACTGATGAGTGTCAGGTCACCTTGCACAGAAAAGATGGTCATCAGCGTTGCTGGAGAAGGCAAGGTGAGCAATACGCCGAGGTCAATGGTCCCCAAGGTTTGCTTTGGTGGAGGAGGTGCAACAGTCTGGGCAGCAGGGCTCCAGACTGTGACTAAACGGTCGCATTTTGCAACTAAAATTTGAGACAGTGCGAATAAATTTTTCATCTATTTGCAAATGTGCGACCAGTAAATTTGCCGATTTTTATTTATTATTATTGAGTAATTTTTGTTGCTGACAAACTTCTGCTCCACTCTTCAGCCCAGTTGTTGAAAGTAATGCGCAAATGAGCTGGTTTGCCAAATGACATTAACTCTAAAAGAAGGAGAAACGAGACAAACACCAAAGAAGAAGGTGGGCCAATGTGTGTGAGAGCGGGGGACGAATGATCACTATGATTGGCTTACGTGTGAAAAGAGGCGGTCTTGGGGTTATTGCATGAATCCACAGGTTTCACATAACTGTTGTAAACAATGAACAATGACGGAGAGGACTCTAGCCGTGTGTCCACTAGATGCGATTTTCCTGCACAGCAACGCACCGCATCTGAAAATCACATGGATGGTGGGCAGTCACTAGTGGGCCACAACATTGTCACATGACAGCGCTTGAGCAACTGCGGGCCACTACATGGTCACGTGACAGCACTTTCAGCTTGACAGTCTGGCAAATGAGTCAGATAAACACAGCGGCTCAGCCACAAACTTTCCCTTTTATTTCGAAAACACTTCAGCAAAAAGTATTTCTGAAAGCATTTGAAGTGAGAAATAAGCTGTGCAGTGGCCGAGTCTGTCCTCGTAGTTCAGCGACAGCTAGTTCAGATGTTTGAAGACAGTTTCACGATGTATGGGATCTCTGCACGTCACATCAAATTTGTATAAAGTGGAAGTCCAGTCTATGCAAATGAGCTGCGGTCCACTGCTGCGGTCCGCTCTGGGTAAACACACTGGATCACAGTTGGAGACATACCACAATCGAAGCAGTATGCAACATCCGATGTGTTTCCAGCTGCGATCCGGTGTGTAAGCTGTTTATTATGTTGTTATTATGTTTAGTATGTTGTGTCCACTGCTGCACAACGAAATGTGAACTGAAAACATTTTGGTGTGTGCCTCTAAATGTTCGGCTTGCACCCCTAAAATTTTAAGTGAAGGGTCACTGTGTTCCTAGGAAAAAAAGTTAGTCTGGAGCCCTGGGCAGGCATCACCAGACAGTGCAAAACGGATTTGGTGATTGTAGATGGCTCAGTCACTGCACATTCTTACTTCAGAGACATCACAGAACCCATCATCATCCCCCAGTTCTGCCAGCACACCCCCAACTTTCTGTTCATAGATGATAATACTTCACCACATGGTGCCAGAATTGTCACAGCTTGACTTCAGGGAATCAGAGTGCCTCATATGGTATGGCCAGCAATGTCCGATGACCTGAATCCCATAGAGCACGTCTGGGACCAGCTGAAGTGGCGATTGGATGCTCGTACCCCACCCCCACATGACCTGGCAGAACTGCGTGTAGCACTTGTGGAGGAGTGAATTGCATTGCCTCAAAACAACATCATGAGGCTAGTAAGGAGCATGAGATGTCGCTGTAAAGCTGTCATTGCCGCAAATGGTGGAAACACACGCTACTTGGTTATTTGGAGCCATCTCTGTTATTGTCTAAATTGTTGGGGTAATAAATATTGCACGAATGAAAATGGTGCTTCTTCTCATTCATTAATACTGATATCAAAGGGAACTATTACTTGTTTCATTAAAATTCAGACAAAACTGAGTAGTGTGTGTGTGTGTGTGTGTGTGTGTGTGTGTGTGTGTGTGTGTGTGTGTGTGTGTGTGTGTGTGTGTGTATATATATATATATATATATGATTAATCTTTTTTTTTAAAAATCATGATTAATCGAAATTAATCCACATCAACCATGTGATTAATCTGATTAAAAATTGGTGGGAGTGCAGTTCAACAAGAGTGGAATCAGGCTTTCAAGGATATTTCACCTCTTCACCATGCACTCTTTGGTTGCTTTGTTGTCGTTTGTTGCTTTGCTGTGTTTAACATATGGCTGGAAATAAGCACACAGAATGTCTCTGATTTCATTCTGTTGCTTCTGTCAGCTAAGATATCATCAATAAATGACAGTGTCCGTGTTTAACAAATGGCATGAACTTAACTGTTGATTTTGGAAAAAGTCTCTACGCTCAATATCTCTGGTAGATTTTCCTTTTTTCAGCCTCTATCATTTTCTTGACTTTCACTCTTTACTCCTCGTATTTATAGACAACTCTATTTTATCTACATGACAACTCTCAACTCTCAAAGATGGAAACCATGCAAGCTGTTGTGTTCGCAAACTGACGCTAAAGTAAGACACAGCTGACCAATTAACAGTCACTAGACACGTGTCCAATAAATTTTGAACCTTTAAATGTTGAGACTGTGTGTTAGGGCTGCACCTAACGACGCGTCGACGAGTCGTCTGAGCGTGATACGTCATCAAAAGCGGAAGTGAGCGCGCAATGCAACAGAAATTCCCTTCCGACCGGAGCGCGGAACACGGACGAACGTCGGCGCGGCATCGTGCATGTATTATGTATGCACGCTGCAGCGCATATTTAGATACAGCTGTATAGTAAACGCTGAAATCCATGTTTACGATAGAACGCGGACATCCGCGCTGCAGCGTGCATACATAATACATGCACGATGCCGCGCCGACGTTCATCCGTGTTCCGCGCTCAGGTCGGAAGGGAATTTCTGTTGCATTGCGCGCTCACTTCCGCTTTTGATGACGTATCGTACTGAGACGACGCGTCGTTAGGTGTAGCCCTACTGTGTGGTAATATGTTTTTTTCTTCCACGGTGGACTTTCAACAATGACTATCTTCTTTTACTTTTGGCTTTTCAAAAAAGTTTAACCACCTCTCCTAGACAAGGAGAGGTGGCAGTACAGTTTCTGACTGGGTTCAGAAATGTCCACAGCTATATCATCAGGACAAGCTGCCTTTCCGGTCTTCATCCTCTTTAGTACCCACCCCCACTTCACCCTTACTAATCTTTGCTACTTCCTGGTCCACTACTCTTTGTTCTCTCTCATTTTCTTCATTCATCAACTCTTCAAATTACTCTTTACATCTTCCCATCACACTTCTGGAACCTGTCAATACATTTCCATTTCTAGCCTTAATCACCCTAACCTGCTGCAAGTCCTTCAGATGTCTATCTCTCTGCCTCGTCAACCTGTCAGTCTCTCCTTCCTTACTGTCCAACCTACCATACAAGTCCTTGAACGCCCTTTGTTTGGTCTTTGCCACCTTTATTTTCACCTAACGCTGCATCTCCCTGTACTCCTGTCTACTCCCTTCAGTCCTCTCCGTCTCTTTTTTCTTAGCTAACCTCTTTCTGTATATACAAGCCTGCACTTCTTCATTCCACCACCAAGTCTCCTTATCTACTTTCCCTCCAGATGACACACCAAGTACTCAGTACTCTCCTGCATGTTTCCCTCATAACATTAGTAATAGCTGTCCGGTCATCTGCAAGCCCCTCCTGAGCATCCAGAGTCTGTCTCTCATCTAAAACTACTTTGCAGTCACTGATCTCTTTCAGATTACACCATCTATACAAGATGTAGTCTATCTGTGAGCTCTACCTCCGCTCTTACAAGTCACTCTATGTTTCTGACTGTTCTGGAACAAAGTATAAACTATGGCTGTTTCTATCCTTTTCAACACTTTGATTGTAAATCCACTCAAATCTATTTTAATGTAGCTTCCATTACACCATCTCACAATCATCAAACAAAACATCTATAAATACAAACATATATAAATCCAAATACTTACAGTCTGGACTGTATATCTGTAACACTTGTGGTGCAAGTGAATAATGCTGAAGTACAGAGAAAACATTGTACAGATATGAACTTACTGCAGCCAGTTTCCTGAAGAGGAACTTGAACTGATCAGCTTCTTTGATCATCCTCTCAGCTCCCTCCCGCCTCTCATCAGCGGTTTTGAAGGTGATCCTCTTTTGCATCACTGCTTTAACGTACTCTACCACCACCCTGCGCAGGGCCTCACTTGTCATCTCCTGCACATACCACATCGAGCAGGTCAGTGTTGTGTCTTGTTTAGTTATACCACAGCTGTGGAACTTTGACAGTTAGACCCTTAGCGTGTTAAATTTATCCAAAGTCAGTTGGTGCTATGTTACATCATGACAAACATTTCCATTTAATTTCATGGGAAGTTGTGAATTTTCAGAGATACTCTACTTAGAGCCCATCAGTGGCTTTAATCCTACCTGACTGAAGGGTTTCTTGATTTTGTTGAAGTCATTGAAGTAGTCCTCCACTGTCACACAAATGGTGTCCACAGCATGAGAGCCAGTCAGCCATTTCCTGGTCAGCAGTTCACTCAGGTGATGCTGGTCAATGCAATGTCACAAACAAAAGCAATTAAATGCACTGGAAGGTTCTGAAATCAGTATATTGTAAAATATTTGTCAGTTTGTTTTTATGCACTTTTACATCCAATTTAAATTACAAGAAGATACACAATCTGTCTTTTGACCATTTTATGTGTCTGTTAGCTAGTACTTACATGTTGAGCATTAAGTTGCATAAATTAATGTTACATTTATACATTGCACATTTTTGCAGCTTTTAAGAAAGTTTGTTTTCATGTGGCAGCCAAAAAAGTGCAAGATGCTTATTTTCTTGTTACTGTATAATTTATTCTATGATGTAAATATCAACAAACTTCCTTAAACATATTCTTTGGTTGTCAGACTGTTAACAGAAGTTCCTGGAAACTAAAAAAAACGGCAAAAATTTACAAGCAAATGTTACTGTTTTTGATTGCACTGTGGAGCACCAAATCAAACTCTGCTAATTTTCATTTATGGTGAAATCTCACATCCAAACAGATTACAAAAACCTGTCTTGCTCGATAACTGGTGAATGTTTATTGTTAAACAGTTTCTTTACCAACATTTCATAGTCTGAGTAAACCACACTGCTTGATAATGCCAAATTATTATGACAGATTTAAGTCCTTTACTATGCATATAATGATTTTTTTCAAAAACAGCTATTTTTAACTACAAATATTACAAATCTCCTTAAAATATACAGTAAATATAGTTTATCCCATAAACTACTCTTTTTACCTCAAGGTCTAGAAAGACTTCATCCAGTAGGAACTGGCAACCCTCCTTTGCCACTTCATTGAGTGTTCTTTCTATGGTAGCATCACTCTCAGTGGGTTCTGAGGACTGAGAGTACTTCCTCTTCAGACTGTGATAGACTCACTGAGGAACACATGGGATAACTGCATGAGGATATATAACCCCAAGAGGTTTAAAATTAAATAACAACAAATAAAATCATGAAATAACTTGTCATTCATCTTTTTCATAATGACTGTCATTTAATTTAATTAAGGCCAATTCTTGATTTTGACCTCCCTGTGCACTGACCTGAGTGGCTTTGAAAAACAATAGTGAACCAGCACATGACTCTTCTCATACTACAATAAGCACACGTCAGTCTGCTACATAGAGAGTTGCATGGTCCCTCATCGAACATCGAAAAACATACAGTTCTCCCGTAGATATTTCTGAGACTGGCTATGGCATTGCTCTTTAACAGTCAGTATATGACAGCTGATTACACACTGAACTGTAGCACCATGTCAGTGTGATTACTCCTGAGGTGTGCTGAAGACAGTAGGTGGACAAAGCATAGGATTTCTGGAGGATTTATAACTTACCACTATGTTTGAGCACTGTCTATGGAAAGCATGTTACCATTTAAAGCACTTCCAAAGTCTAGCTGCCATTATTTTAGTTTTAACTCTTTTAATTAGGGGTCTACTGATTATCGGCCTAACCAATTACCCAGGCCAACATTTGGCTATTTTTCACCCTTATCATTATGGTTATTGTTAAATAAGTAAATGCACTACTTTGGCTCCGATTCAGCTTGCTCTTTCGCTCTTTGTAGTCACTCTGCTTTGGTCCCAGCTACAGCTCTATTTGGGGGGTTTGGGGGGATGGGGGTGGGGGTGGGGGTATGTACGCCTGTGTATGTACAATACACAGGCTAATATCGGATACCAAAATTAATATCCGGATACCGCCGTAAGCGAACGAATATTCGGATATTTGGGTCCAGTCCTATAGAAGACACAGCTTAAGTTTAATAACACAGTCCTTCCACAAGCATGCTTAGTTTTCCTCTTACACAGAAAACACAATCGGAATTTATTGTAACTGACAGCACTAGACTAAGGCTAGCACTGAAAGGTTTGCTCTCCCACTTAGTACATGTTAAGCTAAGTTAGGAGGCACCAAAAATTATCCCTGAACAGAGTCCCTAAAAATAATTAAAAACAACAACATTGTTTTAAGATCAGTGCCCTAGGAAGCTCGTGGCACCTCCGAGCTCAACTTCTTGGCTTTACAAAATTGAGACTGTGATGAGACATTTTAGCCAATCACAGGTCTTTCTGTCGTTCAGACAAGATAAGTATAGTATAAATGGTAACAAAGTCTGCAGTGAGAACAGGATGTGATGGTACAGTGGGTGAGGTGGAAGATTCATTTGGCAGAGTAGAGTTCTGGGGTCTGGGTAAAAGCCATAAATGAATGTTGATTTTAGCTTGTCACAAATTTCTGTCTTTTTTCCTTTTTTTTTTGCTCACCTTTTCCAGATTTCTGCCTACTGCAATTTTAAAATATCAAAGAAAAACTTAGTTACTAACCTGTGATAGAATCATGGCCAATTGCACAACAACATGTGCAGCTTTCCTGAGAGCTGTAAGAAAAGGGGCTGAGACAGTTTCCTCTCATTTAGACTATCAAGCTGTCATTTATTAGCATGCTGCTGCCTCCAGTTTGAGGGATTTTATTTATATTCTACTTGCTGATTTTAAAATTTGGTGGCAAGTGCAACAGTAACCACTACATTCTACATGTTAAGCTGATATCATGACACTGTGACCAGACATGGCAATTTTAAACAGTGTAAATACAAGTTTCTGTACAAAATTAAATCTTACTTGAATGTTTGGCAGTTGTTGATGATGGCTATCATGTACTGTACATAACATTGAGGCAGCTGTCTGTCTCTAAGGTGCTCCTCTTTGTAGATCACCACCTCTTCCCTGTACCTACAAATGACAGATACACCTATTAGGGTCACAAACACAACCAATACTAAACAGTAACTTGGGACAACTTGAACATAAGTCGTCCAGTGCTTTGGATCAAGGACTAGCAAAATCTGGCAGTCCTCAGAGTTATTAAAAGAGAAGTTGTAATTTATTCATGATTTTTTAAAGGAACTGTGTTTCCTCAGGTATTAATAGAGAAGTTGTAATTTATTACCTCAGTGCACTGCTGGAAAATATCTGTTCACTAGTGCAACATTAGGTTTTTCCCACTGTGTCCGCACAAAGAAATCAAGAGTCAGAACTCATTGCTTGGGTGTGTAGGTAGCACATAACGGTGTAAGTCTGGGGAAACTGCCTCAGGTTGTAATAATACATCATTATTTATCAGAAAGATTCTAAAGAGTCTTATTCACTGAACTCAGGGTGTATATGGTGAAGTGGATTCTATAGATTTAAAAATGTTTATCATATCAAAAAACATAAAAATACCTGATAAGGAAAGTGTTCATTTGCTTCAGGCAAGCTTCAGAACTGTTTCTTTGAAATCCCCATCAATCTGTGCAGCAACTTGCAGGTTCTGCTCAAACATCTTATAAAGGGTTGAAGGACAATACATTAAGATTAACAAGAGAGAGAATGAGTAAATGAGCCACTGTAAAAGCAAATTATGTAAAAAGTAACTAATGGCCCAAGTCTGGGATGTGAGGCTCGTGCTGAATCTGGACCAAAAAACCTGTACAGTGTATCACATAGCTGAAAATATTTCCCCGGTGAAACATTTAAATAAGCTATGTCTAATGTATAACAAAGCAACATTCTAATTTCACAGCCACTAAACCTTTCAGAAAAGTAAATGGTAAATGGCCTACACTTCTATAGTGCTTTTCTACTTTAGTGGTACTCAAGTGCTTTACATTGTATCACATTCACACACCAATGGCAACAGAGCTTCCATGTCATCGGGAGCAACTTAGGGTTTAGTGTCTTGCTCAAAGACACTTTGGCGGAGCTGAGCTACAGCCACACCTTCTCTTTGAATGCTGTTGAATGTCCCTTCTGAATTCAAACTCCTAGCCACTGAAAATCTGTTAATGCTCCATATCTGTTAATGAAGATTGTAGAGGTGTGTATGTTACCTGAAGACAATGGCAGGCAGTGTGGTCTGGTAAATCCGTCTTGGTCAGCCTCAGGCTCCGTTTCTTTCTGCCAATCCTTCTTATCCGTTTCCAGAGCCTTCCGTAGCCACCTGTTATATTAGACTGAAGACATGGACACTCAAACAGAATCTACATCCACACTAACAAAGACATGAGGTTGTGACACCACAACCATTAGTGTTTCTGATAGTATTCTTGGTGCTTACCGTAAAAGTCTTGACATATTTACTGAGCAGGTCATCTACCACATCCTGTGGCAGCAGAGGCTCCAGTTGATTGATGTCACATTCTGAACAGAGTTCTGGATGGCCCATCATCTCCACACTGGAACATGCACATGTACACTACACAGATACTTGATTACTAGTTTCGCTTAGCCAGCCCATTCTGTACAACATAATGATCTGGCTGCACCTTAATAACACTTTGGGTTGTAGGTAAGACAAAGCGAAGGGTGTGGCTTCAACGTTCACTCCCTCAAATAGCGATTGGAATTGTGGTGGAGACGAGCACTGTGATTAAAATGGACAATCCACTGAAAAAAATTGCCTGGAGACTGCTGTTTTTGTTACTTAGAAACGGTAACACTTACATAGGGAAAGAGGGTAGAATGCCGACTGGGTTATAACGCCAATGGCAGACTATACATCAGTTACATCTACCTATACTCATGAATTCTGTTCGCCTGTACAAGTCAAGAGCCAATACACAACTGGGTAAATCAAATTAACCACAGTGTCTCAATAAGTTTGAATTACCGTACTGTGATAAAGCTTAAGTTGTAATGAATACAATGCAAGTTGTCAGTTTAAACAAGTGTAGAAATACTTGTTTGTAAGGCTGCTATATTGTTAAGCTACTTTGGAATAATTTCCAAACTAAACATCACATACACCATCACATACACTCACTGGCCACTTTATTAGGAACACCTGTTCAATTGCTTATTAACACAAATAACAATCAGCCAATCACATGGCCGAAACTCAGTCCATTTACATGGTCAAGACAACTTGATGAAGTTCAAACCGACCGAGCATCAAAATGGGAATGAAAAGGGGATTTGAGCAACTCTGAACGCAGCATGGTTGTCCATGCCAGATGAGCTGCTTTGAGTATTTCAGAAACTGCTGATCTACTGGGATTTTCACACACAATTATTTCTAGAGTTGACAGAAAATGGTCTGAGAAAGAGAAAATATCCAGTGAGCTGCAGTTGTGTGGACCAAAATGCCTTGTTGTTGTGAGAGGTCAGAGGAGAATGGGCAGATTGGTTGGAGATGATAGAACCACTCATTTACAACCAAGGAATGCAGAATACCATCTCTGACCGCACAACACATCGAACCTTGAAGAAAATGGGCTACAGCAAGGCAAGGCAAATTTATTTATATAGCACATTTCAACAACGAGGCGATTCAAAGTGCTTTACAAAGACGTTAAGACAGAGGATGACAATTATTAAAAGAAAACAAAAGAAAACATTTATGAAATCATTAAAAAAAAAGGTCAGAACAGTAAAAAGATCAAAAACAGAAGTCAGAAAACAAGGGCAATTATTAAAGAAAAACAGAACAGTAAAAAGATCAAAAACAAGAGTCAGAAAACAAAGGCTGTTTAAAATAACTGTCATAAAATAAGAGTTAAAATAACTTAAAAGTAACTGTCATAAAATAAGATTTAAAATAACTTAAAATACTTTAATCAAAAGCAGCTGAGAACAGGTACGTCTTCAGAATGGATTTAAATGTGCTGAGAGTTTCAGCTGATCTACAGTTTTCTGGGAGTTTGTTCCATATATATGGGGCATAGAAGCTGAATGCAGCTTCTCTGTGTTTGGTTTTTACTCTAGGAACTACTAGAAGACCTGATCCAGATGACCTGAGTGGTCTGGGTGGTTCATACTGAGTCAGGAGGTCTCTGATGTATTTTGGTCCTAGACCATTTAAAGCTTTGTAGACCAGCAGCAGGACTTTAAAATCTACCCTCTGAGTGACAGGAAGCTAGTTTAAGGACTTTAAAACTGGAGTGATATGATCTATTTTCTTGGTTTAGTGAGGACTCGGGCAGCAGAGTTTTGAATCTGCTGCAGTTGTTTGTTTTTTTCGATAGACCTGTAAAGATACTGTTACAGTAATCAAGCCGACTGAAAATAAATGCATGGACTAGCTTTTCCAGGTCCTGCTGAGACATCAGCCCTTTAATTCTTGAGATATTTTTAAGTGATAGTAAGCCGACTTTGTAACTGCTTTAATGTGTTTTCCAAAACTGAGTTCTGAGTCCATCACCACACCCAGATTTCTGGCCTGGTCTGCAGTTTTAACTGTAGCAACTGAAGCTCTAGGCTCACCTTTAATCGCCGTTCCTTCGCTCCAAAAACCATTACTCAGTTTTGTCTTTATTTAACTGAAGAAAGTTTAGACACAGCCACTCATTTATCTGTTCAATACACTTTCCCAGCACCTGTATAGACGGCTTGCAGTGTTTACTAACACAAGGTATGCACGTGCAGACCCGGTGCAGAATGTGAAAAGTTCATCCGCGTGTTTCATATATACAATAATGGCACAGCCGAAAGTTATTGTTAAGAAATCGTACCTTGACGAGCTGTCACCTGCCGATCGTACCCGTTACTTAAGCAAGTTGACAATTAGTGCAGGTACGCAACTACCGGACCCGTACTCATTGCCGCAACAAGAGTGGTTACGGGATATGAGGCAATGGCCTAATATTCAGTGGCCGGACATCTATTTATATTTAATCAACTCGCCAAGCGTTTTACACGAAAGAGAATTTAAAGGCATACAAATCTCTTGATGCTGTTAATTTCGTGCTTTGCAGTCACATACAAGAACTCACATACCATTCAGTATCAGAAACGTGGTGTGAGTGTACAAATTACCTGTCAATTTTGTTCTTAGCTTTGGTGCTGTTGGCACTGTCACGCCTGTGAGGAAATACCGAAGGCACGAAATCAGGACTATCTGAATCGTCAGATGCACGACCTGTTAAAATAGTATTTATTATAATTATTAAAGTCCCATAAAACAAAATAACAAGGCTAAGTCAACAAACATATTCATTGCGGTAATGACAAAACACCCTATTATCGCTCATATGCACGATAATGATATAAAGGATTTTACAAATATAAATCAAAACTGAATGACCGTTTACCTGAAATGAAATGTGCACTGCAAAGCCGTGCATTCTTTATTTGTGCCTCCGACCAGCTATCCCGGTTGATCGCACGTAGCCACAACTGCCTTCGATTTTGTTGAAATGGATGAGCCCCTCCAGGTATTGAATAAAACTTTAAATGAGGGTTGTCTTTACTTCGATTCTGACAGCCGACAGCACAACAAGAAGGCATATTTAGCATATGTATATAATGTGTATAAATATCCCGAGTTGGCTAGCTAAACAAGCTTTGTTTTGCACCGGGTCTGCGCGCGCAGCTGCCTAATTAAGTATGCATACGTCATGTGAAATCCATCTATAGGGCCATGGTCTCCTGGGGACATTGTAATGTAGATCTGCATGTCATCTGCATAGCTATGGTAACTTACATTATTGTTTTCAATAATCTGAGCCAGTGGGAGCATATAGATGTTAAACAGAAGAGGCCCCAGAATGGAACCTTGAGGAACTCCACATGTAATTACTGTCTGCTCAGACGTGAAGTTACCGATAGACACAAAGTAATTCCTATTCTTTAGGTAAGATTTGAACCAGTTGAGTACTGTGCTGGATAGTCCCACCCAGTTCTCCAGTCGGTTAAGTAGTACATTGTGGTCGACTGTGTCAAACACAGCACTCAGATCCAGCAGGACTAGGACCGACATCCTGCCGCTGTCTGTGTTTAAGCGGATGTCATTTATTACCTTAATAAGAGTTGTCTCAGTTCTGTGGTGCTGTCGAAAACCTGACGGAAAAACACTGAAGCTGTTACTTTTTATTAGGCAATTGTTTAGCTGTTGAAAAACTGCTTTTTTAATGATCTTACTTAAAAATGGGAGATTAGAGACTGGTCTGTAGCTATTCATTTGTAACCTGTCGAGGTTGCTCTTTTTTAAAGGTAGTGTCTACAGATACGGACCCGTACCCGTAGCCTGTGGCCTACGGATACGGCACTTTCCCTTACCATAAATATTAATGAGACGGACATGAATATTAATGAGCCGGCTGATGAACGCGCTTTGTGATTGGCTGGTAATCCGACGTACATAAATATTAATGAGCCGGCTTGGTAATCCGAGTGATGAAGGCGCTTCCGTGATTCGAGGTGAATCTGCGTGCCGAGCCTGTCATGTCAGTCATCTGCTGTTCTCTTTTCTATCATGCATAATGTCTTATAAATATCATTATCTGACTTTTTCACGGACAGTGATTTGGGGGTTGAAATCAGCACTACTATTAAAAATAGCAAAACTTTTTATTCACGTGACCCTGTTCTAATAAAGCACAAACAGCAAACAAAACAAATGGCGGAACTAACAGTCAGCAAACTACAAGTATTTTTTTACCTTCAAAAGTAGCGACAGACTATTACATATTAACAACCTAAACAAAACCCTGACGTGTTTTCTACGTCTGTCAACACAGACACTGCACGTCAGTCACTTTAATGTTAGCGGACTCTGTTGAATGGCTAAGTTACATAACCACAAACAAATCTCACAATATCACAGTAAATCGAGTTTTTGTTGTTTTTTTAAATTCATGCCGAATTAAAGAGCTGGTCCTCACCATTCACGAGTGTTTGTTTCATATTCGACATCCTTAACTTTATCTTGTAAATTAGCGTCCGAAATTAAATGGGAACATTTGCAATGGCGTTCGTCAGCCGCTTCCACCACTGAACGCGGTAAACTAATTAATAGGAGCTGGACTTCAAACAATTTAGACACGGCGTCTAAAAGCGTAAAAACTGCAATGTCTAAAGCGTGAGAGGAGACGGTGTATTTTTGGTTAAATTATACAATGTTCGCCGTCAAAGTCATTCATATAAACTGCCTGTAATGTGCAGCAAATAGTAGTTAACCGGCGCCAGCTCTTCAGTGACCTTAACGGGTCCGTACCTCTAGTACAGATGCTACGGGTACGGGTCCGTACCTGTAGTACAGATGCTACAGGTACGGGTCCGTACCTGTAGCATCAACCTTTTTTAAAAGTGGCTTGATCACAGCAGTTTTTAAAGCCTGAGGAAAAACACCTGACATAAGAGACAAGTTCACAATCCATAAAAGATCCACCAGCAGTACTTGGGAGACTTTTTTGAGAAACCTTGTTGGCAGAATATCCAGGCAGCAGGAAGAGGAGTTTAGCTGATCCATAATGTCCTCCAGGTTTTTGTGATTAATAGGATTAAATTGCGTCATGGTGTTTAAAATGGTTTTACGCTGACACAGGACATATCCTGAACCTGCTGTGGGGGCACCAACTGCTTGTCTAATGTTTTGGATTTTCTCTATAAAGAATTATGCAAAGTCATTGCAGGCCCTGGTAGAATGCAGCTCAGGGGCTACTGACACACAAGGGTTTGTTAGTCTGTCCACAGTAGTAAATAAGCCTCATGTATTGTGACTGTTTTTGGTGATTATATCTGCGAAATAAGATAGTCTTTGCATTCCTCAGTTGCAGCGGCGGTTTTTTGCACAGGCCAACTAGGCGGCCGCCTAGGGCAGCAAACTCAAGGGGGCGGCATGATGAAGTGGAAAAAAAAATCATTAAATACAATTCCCTTCATAAGCACGCAGCTGAGTAAGCATCCATTGACACTCTGATGGTGTTACGTTACATAACAAATGGCGCCCTCTTCAGGTCAAGACTCAGAGGTGCGCCCTCTGCTCTCTGACAGACGAGACCGTGGGGGTGCGTGGCTGCGGCGGAGACGGCGAAGACGGCCCGATAGTGTATATACCCCCCCCTCCTGTTTACCGGTGACTGGGCGCAACAAACTGACTTGCCTAGGGAGTCAATAAGGCTAGAACCACCACTGCTCAGTTGTAAATTGTAAGTGCACAGTTTCTCTTTGTAAATGTCATAATGAACCTTGAGTTTTGATTTTCGCCATCTGCGTTCAGCTTTCCTACACTCTCTTTTGCCATTTCTCCATGGAGATTTTTTCTTACCAGAGATAACTTTCACCTTAGTTGGAGCAATGGCATCCATAATGTTTACAATTTTAGCATTAAAACTACCTATCAGCTCATCGACTGAACCCCGAGACAGAGCTGGTGTAGAAGAAAAAGTCTGGTTAAATATTTCAGCGGTGTTTTCAGTAATACACCGTTTTTTGGTTACCTCCGTGAAAGTTGCTGACTGCACCGAGACAGTGCTCTCAAAGAAAAGACAGGAATGATCAGAAAGACCCACGTCAGACACTGTAACATTGGAAATACTCAGACCCTTGGAGATAAGTAGGTATAACGCATGCCCTTTGTCATGTGTGGCCTCTGTTACATGCTGAACCAGCCCAAAGTTGTCAAGAGTGTTACACAGATCCATAGGCGTCAGTTTAGGGGGGGACGGTGGGGATGTCCCCCCCCCACTTTTTGTCAGGGGTCATTTTGTCTCCAACACATTCAAATTCTTCACATGTAAGCCGTTGTAAACCCAGTTATTTTCAGCAGTATAGAAAATTCCGACGCTCCTGAACGCATCATCCGCACTCGGCCGAGAGTTGCACAGACATGCAGCACACCTTCGTGAGGTTAAAAAAAAAAAACGCGCAGATGCTAAATTTGCGCCCGTGCCAAGTGGAAGCTCCGACCAGAGGCGTGCAGGGGCAGAATTTCGGCCCAGGAGAATTAGTACTATAACGGCCCACAGACCCCTCTACCTGCATGTACTGATAGCTCAACAGGTTGAGCCTCCGCCTTTGGTGCGGTGGTTGTGAGTTCGAGCCCAGCTTGTGGCATTTTGCCGCCATTCTTCGACATTTTCTCAAAGTGCTGTGGTCTCCATCCCCCCCACTTTTAAAAACAAACTGACGCCCTTGCACAGATCTATAGTCCCTCTGTTCTGAGGATTGTCAATATGGATGTTAAAGTCGCCAGCAATAATTACACAGTTAAAATCAATGCAGATCATAGACAGCAGTCCACTAAAATCATCAAAAAAGTTTGCATAGTATTTAGGAGGCCTGTAAACATTAAGTAGCACAACTCGAGATGAGGACTTCAGTTGAAGGGCTACGTACTACGCCTCTCTCTGAGTCTCTTGTTGTCCTTGATCTGTTGGATGAGGGGCAGGAGGCGATGATGTAGTTGAGGCCTCTCTCTGGGTCCCTTGTTGTCCTTGATCTGTTGGATGAGGGGCAGGAGGTGGCGATGTATTTGAGGCCTCTCTCTGGGTCCCTTGTTGTCCTTGATCTGTTGGATGAGGGGCAGCAGGTGGTGACGTAGTTGGGGCCTCTTCCTGGGTTCCTTGTTGTCCTTGGTCAGTCCTTATCTCCAGCAGTAACAGTTCTTCTCCAGCATGCTGTGCAATCTGTTGTTTTGAATGTCCTTGGCTTTTATCTCTGACCGTGGCTGGTGTCTGACGCACGGAGTAGAAAATGTTTGAGCAAGGTAGCAGCAGTCCTGATCTGTTAAGGAAGATTCCATTTGCCTTAAAGAGGTGCCTGCGTTCCCAAAAGATGCTGAAATTGTCAATAAAGTTAACTGATTGAGCAGCACATGTAGCTTTGAGTCATCTGTTTAGCAGCATCAGCCTGCTAAATTTCTCATCTCCTCTCCGGACTGTAGGTAGTGGACCGCTCACATAAACAACAGGTTTCAGACCTCTGACTCTGTTCAGCAGATCCATGAAATCCTGTTTCAGCACTTCTGAGTGCTGCTTCTCTACATTGAGGGCTCCCGTATGTATGACAAGGGATTTAGCTGTGGGATGCTCAGCAGTGATCCTCATAATTTTCTTAGAAATGTCAGACACCGTTAAAGCACAACACTTTGGGGTTTTTTTGCTACAAAAGTGCTTTAAATCATTCATAGCTCTGTCACTCACTATCAGAGTTTGAGGCCCAGTAGTAAGCTCTTTCCTCAACCTTTTTGGCTCAGCAGTTAGCTCATTCTGCAGCCTTTTAGTCCCATACCTTAGTCTTCTTTCAGGAGATGAACTCTTTTGGGGGGGTGTCAGAATCTTGTTGCAGTACAGCAAACCTGTTCTCCAACTGAACCTCTGTTTCTTGGTTTTGTTTACTCTTATTCCTGGTTGTAGCCACTGTCCAGGGCTCTTTACTTCTCTGTATTGGTGTGGAGGAGATATTGCTGTGGGATGGCAGAGCCGGCCAACCAGTTTCATCACTAATCTCTGTGTGTTGGATTTTGCCTGTAGCCTGTCTTTCCATATCAGCTGTATTCATATCTGAGGTATGCTTTGGCTTTGCTCCAAGAAAGTTCCAGGGAGTACTGATGACTGATATGCGGCTGTTTCGACAGGCCTCCTCGTCCTTGGCGGTGGTGCTAATTAGCTGTCTGTTAGCCTTCTCTTGTCCACTGCTTTGAATCACCGGTAGAGTGGTCTCGTAGCAGCAGAAGACCACACCGAATGCCATTCCTGTCAGCTAAAAACAGGAAACTGAGGCTACAATTCACACAGGATCACCAAAATTGGACAATAGCAGATTGGAAAAATGTTGCCTGGTCTGATGAGCCTCGATTTCAGCTGCGACACTCAGGCAGAAGGGTTACAATCTGGTGCAAACAACATGAAAGCATGGATCCATCCATCAGCGGTTCAGGCTGGTGGTGGTGATGTAATGGTGTCAGGATATTATCTTGGCCCCTTAGTACCTACTGAGCACCTTTAGAACCGAGCGTAGTGCATATTAATTTTTGATTGGCTGTAGATTTGAAACCAGATAAGACAGATCGATCATTCTTTTTGCATATAAAATCTGGGGAGTTACACTAACATTTCACACACTCACCAGGTCTCAGGGCGCTTTTTCATTGTAGTGCTGGGTTTGTAAAAATACACAAAGCGCACAAAACAAAACTCGATATAAACTAGACCTTGGGTATTTGGAGGACTTCCTACATTGAAATAAATGTGATCACGTTGTGGCCACGACCTGTCACACGTTGGATGAAGAGTCCAGCCCCTCGTCTGGCCCGGATTCCGTTAACAGCGTGGATGAAGCCGACCTTATCAAAGGAATTGATAATTCCAGTCACATGATGAGCTACACGATGAAGCTATGGGAAAGAGTAGTTGAAGCTAGACTAAGGGCAGAGGTGAACATCTGTGAGCAGCAGTATGGTTTCATGCCAAGAAAGAGTACAACAGATGCAATATTTGCTTTGAGGATGTTGATAGAGAAGTACAGAGAAGGTCAGAAGGAGCTGCATTGTGTCTTTGTAGATCTGGAGAAAGCTTATGACAGGGTGCCCAGAGAGGAACTGTGGTTTTGTACAGCCATGGCAATAAGTTTGGACACAAGTACCATGATGCTTGTGAATCTTAGAAAATACCACAAAATTGTCACTTACAATACAGTACACAACTCCTGAGAACTATATTAAGTTTCATATTTAAAAAAACATCAAAAGAGTTTGGTGTCATTTTGTTATTCTTACCAAATTCGGTTGTGAAAGTACTGCATTTTTTTTGTTATTTTCTTCTAATATTATGTTTTGGGAACAAAGTTGTTCTAATTGTTGGAATTTATTGATAATATTATATCCCTTGTTGATTTGTTGACTAATTAAAGTGGTGCTGTCAAAAATATTAGTTATGTTCTGTAATAGACATCAAAACAGACATAGTAAGTCATACTGTGTCCAAACTTATGGCCATGGCTGTATGAGGAAGTCTGGAGTGGCAGAGAAGTATGTTAGAGTGGTGCAGGACATGTATGAGGACTGTAAGACAGTGGTGAGGTGTGCTGTAGGAGTAACAGAGGAGTTCAAGGTGGAGGAGGGACTACATCAGGGATCAGCTCTGAGCCCCTTCTTGTTTGCTATGGTGATGGACAGGATGACAGACGAGGTTAGACAGGAGTCCATGGACTATGATGTTTGCAGATGACATTGTGATATGTAGTGAGAGCAGGGAGCAGGTGGAGGAGAAGCTAGAGGCGTGGAGGTTTGCTCTGGAAACGAGAGGAATGAAGGTTAGCCGCAGCAAGACGGAGTATCTGTGTGAATGAGAGGGACACAAGTGGAAGAGTGAGGTTACAGGAGAAGAGATCAAGAAGGTGGAGGATTTTAAGTACTTAGGGTCAACAATCCAGAGCAATGGAGAGTGTGGAAAAGAGGTGAAGAAGCGTGTACAGGCAGGCTGGAACGCCTGGAGAAAAGTGTCGGGTGTGATGTGTGATAGAAGTGTTTCAGCTAAAATGAAAGGTTTACAAAACTGTGGTGAGACCAGCCATGTTGTTTGGTCTGGAGACAGTGTCCCTGAGAAAACGACAGGAGGCAGAGCTGGAGGTAGCAGAACTGAAGATGCTGAGGTTCTCTCTGGGAGTGACCAGGATGGATATGATCAGGAATGAGTACATCAGAGGGACAGCACATGTTAGAGGCTTTGGAGATAAAGTCAGAGAGGCCAGACTGAGATGGTTCGGACAGAGAGAGTGAATATATTGGTAGAAGGATGCTGAGTTTCCCACTGCCAGGCAGGAGGCCTAGAGGAAGACCAAAGAGGAGGTTTATGGATGTGGTTAAAGAGGACATGAAGGTAGTTGGTGTGAGAGAAGAGGATGCAGAAGACAGGGTTAGATGGAGGCAATTGATTCGCTGTGGCGACCCCTGAAGGGAAAAGCCGAAAGGAAAAGAAGAAGAAGAAGATGTACCGTATTTTCACGACCAAAAGGCGCACTGTACCAAAAGGCGCAGTCTCAGTTATGTGTGCCATTACTGTATTTAACACACACATAAGGCGCACCTGATTATATGTCGAGGGTTTTATATACAATCCACGCCCACACTTCCCCCTTTAACGTTCTCATGGTGTCCTCTACTACGTCGGCCTTACAACAACAACACACACACAAGCATACAAGTGTGCGTATTTAAAAATAGAGCGGGAGCAAAACTGAGTTTGGTTGTGCTTTATTTAAGTATTGATTACAAAGTACTAACATTTTTTTAATCATCAATAGGCGCGGGCATGGTAAAACACAGATAAAACAAGCACACAAGTGTGCGTATTTAAAAATAGAGCGGGAGCAAAACTGAGTTTGGTATTCACATTTTTTTTTTACCGGTAATCATCATCAATCAAACCCATGGAAGTCCTCATCCTCTGTTTCTGAATTGAACCGCTGGGCTAAACCTCCATCAAACATGCCAGGTTCACTTTCTTCACTGTCAGAGTCACTTTCCGTGCCGTGCGGCGCCTCGGAAATGATGCCGGCTTTTGCGAAAGTTCGAACAACAGTGCCAGCAGACACGTTAGCCCAAGCATCTACAATCCATTGGCAAATTGTGGCGTAACTCGCCCGGCGCTGCCTTCCACTCTTAGTGAAACTGTGGTCTCCATCGGTCATCCATCGCTCCCACGCCGCTCACAGCCTTACTTTGAACGGCCGGTTCACACCGATGTCCAGCGGTTGGAGTTCCTTTGTCAGGCCTCCCGGAATGACAGCAAGCTCAGAGTTCATTTGCTTCACTTGTTTTTTTCACATCGGCTGTGAGATGGGCACGCATAGAGTCACAGATCAACAGCGATGGTGATGCGTGGAAAAAAACACCTGGTCTACGTCCGCCTTACAACAACAACAACACACACAGGACGCACTGCACCATAGGGCGCGCCGCACAATTTGAAGAAAATCTAAGACTTTTATGTGCGCCTTATAGTCGTGAAAATACGGTAAGTCTGTATTCATGAGAAGATGTTTGTTTTGAGTTGGAGAAAAGTAAACAAACTAAAATCTAACGTCGCCGAAAGCATTCAACGCAAAATATGCATCATTATTACAAGTCATGTGCTGCGCACATCTAACGTACTACGTAACTCTTTCTGCGTGCAGTGTTTACAATTTTGGGAAGGAGGAGGAGGAGGAATAGGAGAGAATGAAGGTCTCCTGATCTCCTGGTACCCTAGCGAGAGGCAGAGGGAGAGGAAGGGGCCCAGCTCCAGCCATAGAATGTGCATTTGAAAATGTACTTTCTATGGTCTGACCATGGTTTTGTACATAAAATGTGTGTGTTGGTAAGTATCTGGCACACTTAGAAATTTGACTGCATCAATGTAAATAATCTGTTTTGATGTTAATGTTGTCTCTTTGCAAATTTTACACTGTTGTTAATTTTCTTTTTTTTTTCCAGGTTACAAAATTGACCATATCTCAAAAAGCAAGTGATGTACAGACTCCAAATAAATTTCCCGTGGTACCAAAGGATATTGTGCAACTTTTTTACATTTACAAATTTGAGGAATACAGTTTCTTTATTTTGAAATTTAAGTGTAAAAACAAAAATGATTTGCATTTTTTTAAGGTTTATTGCATTTTGAAGAATTTTTGTAGTAGTTAAGACATAAGTCAATTCATATTATTAAAACCTGAGATATAAGGATTATTTTTATTTAAACCAAATAAAAATACTTCAAAAAATGGCACTACAGCATCTATAAATGTAAAAATATGTCCTGGCGGACTTGCACAACGGTGGGTCTTAAAGGGTTAAACTCCATAGCCTACCTGAGTATTGTTGCTATCCATGTCTATCAATTTATGACCACAGTGGATAATTTTCTAATGACTGCTTCCAGCAGCATAATGCACCATGTCGCAAAACTCAAATCATCTCAAACTGGTTTCTTGAGCATGACAATGAGTTCACTGTACTCCAATGGCCTCCACAGTCACCAGATCACAATCCAACAGAGCATCTTTGGGATGTGATGGAACAGGAGATTGGCATCATGGATGTGCAGCCAACAAATCTGCAGCAATGCGTGATGCCATCATGTTAATATGGACCAAAATCTCTCAGGAATGTTTCCAACACCTTGTTGAAAGTATGTCACCAAGAATTAAGGCAGTTCTGAAGGCAAAAGGAGGTCCGACCTTTTACTAGTAAGGTGTACCTAATAAAGTGGCCAGTGAGTGTATATGTACAGAACTTGCCAGTGTCTTTTGTCTGTGTACCTTTTATATGTGTTGAGGACCCAGGTGAGCAGGGACACGATCTCATTAGCCTCCAAGTCCTCAGAGGCCAGTTCTTTGACACGAGTGGACACAGCATTGTGGTACAGACAGAAAAATCTGAAATACCATAGATATACATGTAAGCAAACGCTTTCCTGAATGAATTACATAATACTGGACAAATGCATAAATAATACTTTGACCTTTTGAAGTTTTTCATTAGTAGTGCAAATGAAAATGACCTGATTCTAATGTGATTTGTGTGTATCTATCCAGACCCATTTCATTTACTATCTGTTACCTGTCAAAAGTGTTGTAGTGTGGAGGAAAGCACTGGACCATGAGGTTCTTGACAACAATGAGGTCATCCAGAACGTATTTCCTTGTTATTTCTAGAAGACGAACCAGCCACATTTTATCTGTCTCTCTTGTTACTGCCTGGGTGCCTTCAATGCGAGTGCTGACTGTACCCTCCAACACCTGCATGGGAAATAAATCAAAGATTTCAGGAAAAGCTCAGTGGCTTAGTGGCTTATCCAGTCATCCAGAATCAGTCCAAAGTATCTTATTCCTGACAGTAAACATTAGTTTTAATTAGTGTATGGCTTCATATGATCTTCTTATTTGGAGGCAGATAATTTCAAACTACAGTAATTGTAAAACCAAACATATAACACTCATTTGGACTTAGGAAAAAGTCTGAAAATTTCTTCTGGAAAACTAATAAGAATTGTATGAATAAAAGGAAAGGAAAAACCAAGTAAGAAGGTGTGTAAAATTCAATGGATTAGATGGGTTGAGTTGGTAAGAAGAATCAAAGAGGAAGAACACAATACTTTCCTGAAGAGACAATGTCAGGTGAATCAGAACCAGTGACTGATGATAATGAAGAGCCAGATGAAGAAAAACAAGAGTCCTTGAAGTAGGAACTATGCATCTTTTGATCAATAGATAGATTACAAACACCTCTGTAACAATCTCAAAGAGCATGAAGAAATATTTGAATTTCTAATTGTCCAAAATAATATTCATTACAATTTTGAGTATTTCTCCGATTGTCCATCAGTTTTCTGACCTCAAACATCTTGTCCTTCCACCGTTTGGGTCGCCCTGGTGGAATGAACCCCGTCTGTTTCTTTCGGTCAACCATACGCCGATCGATCTTCTCTTCCCGCTCAATGATGCGAACTACGGACACCAGCATGGTTGGGTCACGACGAACCGTTACCATCGACCTCTGCAGTACCATCCATAACTGTTTGGCCAGCTCATCTGATAACCCCTGAACCTGGAGAAAAACGGAGACAGATTGAAACCCACTTTGACTCGTTCACTACAGAGATCTTTAGTTCAAGACATCAGCAAAAACATATAACATATGAGTAGTGATACAACTCATTGTTATACAACAAGGTTCATCGTTTGCATATACACGGCTTATTGTTTAAAAACTGAATTAACTTCTTGTATTTTCTTTGTTGAGAGGGTGCTTTTCACCATAGTCTACAATACGAGGTCTTCCATCTACAAGGAGAACTCACGGCAATTTACTAACAGTGACCTAAACCTTGTCACCACACGTCATGCTAGACCAGGGGTCGGCAACCTCTTTCATTCCTCTGTTGCGGCTCCCTGTAGCTTTGGAAAATAAATAATCAGCAGACTATTTAAATTTTTTATTTTTATTTTAGATTGTTAATTTTAAAAAATGTAATTCTGAATTTGAAGATTATGGTGATCTTGTAACATCAAAATAAAACGTTTTAAATTTTCGTCTGTCAAAATATGCATCCCAGCCGTCAATCTCCGACACTCGTGGCCTGCGGGTATTCATTTGGAGTCCTGTTGATCTTCAGATTCCAGTGTTTCCTCCACATTCATTCAGCAGTGGCGGGCCACCATTCCTAAATCCTAGCCGTCGCTCCTTCAAATTTCTTTCTTTTTCCTCTTTCTTTTATTGTCGCAAATATACCACCGCCGCACGTCTCCGCCTTCACAGCAGAGTCCTGCATTGTGTCGGGTACTCGTGAGTACTAAGGTAAACTACAGATAATTGTCTTGCTCAGTATCTACACTTTGATATGTCAGGTTAATACGATGTTACTCGCGAGAGCACGGCTTGATGTCACGTACAGCATTCAGGCAGCAGGTCAGAGAGTCAGAGGAGTGTTGTCTTGGAAAACAGGGCAGTGACTTACCGGAGAAAAGTTATTAGCTTAAGATAAATAGATAAATAGATTTTACAAGTTAAATAGACATTCGCAAAATATTGATTTCCAGCTAACATTACATAACATATGAGGTCCAGGAGTAAAAATTACATTAACCAAGTAAGATAAATATTAGTGGTAGGACACAATTAAAAAATGAATCTATCTAATTAGAGGCTTTGTAATTAATTAATCACGACTGATTAACAAGGGCATAGAGGTAAAAAAGTGATTATGCAGTGTTGTCTTCATTTTTAATGGCACAAGGATTTTGCGGCTCCCGGTGTTTTGTTTTCTGTGGGAAACGGGTCGAAATAGCTCTTTGAGTGTTAAAGTTTGTCGACCCCTGTGCTAGACAAATTAAACATGATGATGTCTAAACTTAGGTTTATGAAAATGGTATGAACATGCTTAGTTATCATGCATTGTTTGCATGTATGCACACAACTTGAGTATTTCTCTGATCTCATATCAGTCTTCTGACCTGAAACATCCCAACCGATGTTGATTTGGGATCTTCAGATCTGTCAGTCTGAAGTTAAAACACACCATCACTGAACTTACATCTTCAAAGTAGATGGAGATGAGGTTCATGTCACTGGTGTTCTTGCTGTCCATACGGTACTGCTCATACATGAGATCATCCCGTGAACATTCCAGCTCCATCAATTTCCTGTGGGCCTGCAACAGCTCTGCCTGCTCAATCAGCTGCTGTGTCTCTGCCACGATCTCTGGTACTGGACATCAAGCAAAGGGACGAAGACACATAGTATTAAGAACAAAAGAACACAAAGGCAAACATTTCTATGTTAACAGTTAGTGGTGCAACAGATCATCGTTAATCCGTGATCAGTACGGATCGCTCGCCACGGTTCGGAATGCACGTGGTCCGCGGATTGGTTGATGAAAAAAAGTTGTACGTGGTCACGTGGAGAGCGTATGTTTAATCCACACTAGATGAGTGCAGCGGCAGTCATGGCTAGCAGAGGAGCAGAGGAACTTCAAAAAGTTTCTGCGTCATTTAAGTTGCCCGTATGGGAGCATTCTGGCTTCCCTGTAAAATACAGTGATGAAGGAAGAAAGGTGGTGGACAAAACTATAACGGTGTGTAGGCACTGTGGCACGAGAAAGCCGTATGAGAGTGGAAATACATTGAGCATGGCCACACATATGAAGCGACATCACTTGGATGTGTCAGTGACAGGAGCCAAGACAAAGGCTGCTCAACAACCACTTATCACCATGGCATTTAAACAGTTGATCCGAAAACTGATCCGATCCGTGACTCAAAATCGTGAAACAATCTAAACCGTGAGTTTTTTTACTCATGGTTCGGATCGGTTTTAACAGTACAGGTGATTCTCTTTTTTTTTTTTTACCGGACAATGCTCAAAGTGAAAAATATCTATACTCCATACTCAGTACATATAAACTGAAAGATTTCAAGACTTTATTAGTTTTTAACTTTAGTGATAATGTCTTACAGCTCATGAAACCCTATAAAAATCAATCTCAGACTATTAGAATATTGCAAAGAGGGCCACAGAAATGTCAATAAAGGACTCCTAGACATTCCCACACAATCCCAAGAAGAGCTCCAATAACCTAATTAACTAAAACACCTGCAAAGTGCTTTTAATTTCTCAGTCTGGTTTATATACACAATCACATACAAGGGGAAGACAATCACTGATGTTTTGAGGTAATAGGATATAAGTGTTAAATTGCTATTATCAAGTTACTCTGAATATCCAGCAATGTCAGAAGCATCTTACCTAGACTAAGAAGAGAAAGACTGGAGTGCTGCCGAGTAGTACAAAGTCCTCTTTTCAGATGAAAGTAAATTTTGCATTCCTTTTGGAAATCAAGCTCCAAGACTCCAGGACCTAGGGTCTGAGGTAAGAGTGCGGAGCCATAGGATCAAAGCTGCTTGAAGTCCAGTGTGAAGTATCCACTGTCATGATGACCTGAGTGCCACGTCATCTACTGGTGTTGGTCCACTATGTACAATCAAGTTTAAAATCAGTGCAGCCATCTACCAGCAGATTTCGGAGCACTACAGAGCTTTCTAAAGATACAGATTTTGTCTTCTATGAAGACTTAAAATCCTCAGAAATGGTTCATGGACCATGGCATTACAGTGCTAGATTGGCCAGCCAACTCACCAGATCTGAACCTCATAGAAAATCTGTGGTTTGTTGTCAAAAGGAGTATTGGACACACAGAAGCTGTAAGCCATTATCATTCAAGTTAAAACAAATAAATGCCTGCAAAATTTCAGCGTATGTGTACCAAGTATAGAATATATATATTTTCCCTTTGAGCAATACCTGCTGAAAAACATTGAACATTGTCAACCTTATTATAACAATATGAGAAACACCTGTATATTGTCTGTAATGGAGGACATGCATCTTTCAGTTAAGGTTCTTCTGTCTTCAGGGCAGAACTTTTATCTCTTCTTTCAGGCAGCAACAGTAATTACATCCTGAACATTGTGCAACCTTTCTTAGGACACTTCACAGGTTTATCTATTGTAGGCTCCATCACACACCTAATTGCTGTATCCTGCTATGTCTCAGATTCTCCTGCTGTCAGCCCTGGTAAACCAACACATCACTACCAGTGTGCCAAAGCATGAATGTCACCACAGAACCAGATTTAAAACTCTAGCATACCATAAAATACAGAGAGATTTACATTGCGCGCACACTCGTAATTTAAAATAAACTTACCAGAGAAAATGTTTTTTAGATTTTCCACAGCAGAGGCCAGCTGACTGTGTTGAACTACAGCATCCTTGACATCTTTTAGGCTCTCTATGGTGTTAATGCTCTGCCTCCAGTCTTTACTCACGTCAACCAGTGAGCTCTGGATGTCTTTGACATCCAGCAGGGCACTGTGCAGCTGAGTTAGTCCAGTGCGGACACCATCCAGCTGGGACTGGATGGCTGCCTGAAGGATATCAGTGATTATAGAGAAATGAATTAATGAATTATTATTAATAATTATTATTGCTATTATTAATGAATTAATGTGAATTACTAAAGTGCTTCGCATGCTTTCTTACTGATTATGATTATGTACATATTAATTAACGTGGATCCTCATTGGCTTCTGCCATCACGGTTGCTAGTCTACAATCTCAAAATCAAACAGTATTATTTTCTTTACAAACAGAAGCAAACTATATAAGGTAAAAAAACAAACAAACAATAAGATACATTAGTGAAATAAAAAAGTTAGCTGAATTTAAGGCTAGAAAAGAACAGTCAAAAAGTAATGATGGCATTTATACTGTGGTAATAAGCAATATCACATTAAAAAAAATCTAATTTTGCACAGGAAAAAATTAGATGAAAATGAAATATGGCACACTGCATTCACTATGTTGTACATGAAAGTGAAATATTGCGAATGAAATCAAAATGTTACACATGAGAATGAAATGTTAAATTTGATTATGGAATATTATAACACAGGGGTATAAGAGGTCCAGCCAGAGAAAATGTATTAAAGCAAAGGTCCAGAACATCATAATGTCTAACTTGAATTAATATATGTTAATGTAGCCTAACTATTGTATAAAACATCTGCATGTAATCAGTAACTGAATGTCAAATATATATTTTTAAAAAACATCAGTATTATTCAAAAACACCTTGACAATATTTATTGTTACTCAACATTTAATTATACAGATATATAAGACTATAGATGTGGATAATGTTCTTCGCTCATTAAGTAAAAGAAGGGCTGCATTTAAAAATAAGAGAAAATAAATAAATATAGCTTTTGAAAAACTGTGTATCCTAAAATAAAGTTCTAGCTGCAGTTTTTCCCCTTTTTTCTTTAAATGTCTCACATCTTGAGTAAATAGTCTCAACCAAGTGTACAAGATAGAAATCCCAACAAATTGTAACAAATTGTTAGCAGGAATTTTTAAACTCATAAGCTGCACTGGATTCCAAGAGTACAACCCCTGCTAATGTACCACTATCAAGGTCTCTGTACTAATTGTCTGTCAGATGAATAAAACCTGTGTTGGTGGAATGTCTAGGTTAGCAACATGCTGAGGTGTAGTAAGAGATTCATGTAGAAACAATGATAAATTAGCTCAAAATTAATACTTTCCAGAATTCTGTTTAACACTGGGATTAGACTAATGGGTCTACTACGTGTCCTATTAAAGGTAGCAAATGCTGCTTGACCTCGACCTTGATATTTCTAAATTACCTGAACATTTTGTTGACAAGACAGCAGTTGCAGGATTTAACGATTATAGTGAATAAATAACTAGGGTGTAACTTTATTGTACTGTATGCAAACACATTACCTTCAGCCTAGCTTCCACAGAGGCCTTTTTACGAGCTTCTCTTCTTCTGTACTGTTCCACTTTATCCAGTTGGTCTGATCTCTGCAGCATCCCTGCCACACGCTGCACCGCAGTTGCAACTGCCTCCCGATTCGTCTCCTCCATAGCGCTGCTCAAACGTTCAAAGTAGCAGTGTCGTCAAAAGGATTTATGCAAACAATAAGAAGCTACAAAAGAAAAATGGACATTCACAGGTGTCATTATTTGACACAAAAAATAACAGGGTGTGTACGAAACATGCTCACCCAGTCGACTGTAAGATTCTGTATTTTTATGAGCCAAAACAATAGCAAGTGAATTGGAGCGCCACAGCAGCCAGCTTCACGGCAACTCAAAGCAAGAGCATCTCTCAAGTGGAGCACACACCACTGAGGTTGCATCTATTTCAGCTTTAAATGGTTTATGATTGAAATAATGAAGATGTCTAATTCCTGTGAACAATTATCCGCAGGAATCTCATTTCTTCACGGCAAGAATTGGACACTGTTCAGTTATCGGACATTGTTAAATGGCTTCATTAGCTCCAATGTAGCACCGTAACGGCAGCACAATGAAATAAAGGCTAGCGAGTTCAAGGTTACTCAGTGTTTATTTAACTAGCAGATTGACCATTGTCATATTTAAAAGTGTCAAATAAAAAAATAACAAACTATGTGACGCAATAACAATCTTTCTGCTCAATATACTTTATAGTTTAGCTAACAACAGACGGTAGAAGGCTCACACTACCTCAGTGCCCGTGGAACAATTCAGTTCAAGCTTGCCATCAAAACCCAGGAAATATGAATTTCTCAGGCACTTAAGAAACACAAGAGGGGATACAAACATATCAAACATAAGATTGAATATTTTAATTCCAAACGGACTTACATTGCTGTGCTTGCACTTTCTCCTCCTCCTTCTTCTTCTTCCTCTGACGCTATCGCTTCTTTTTCTTCTTGGTTCATTGGCGGTTGGTAAACCAGCATAAAGGTGCATTACTGCCGTCTACTGTACTGGAGTGTGGGAGAGAAGACTGACAAAAGAAAGATAGGAAAATACAGAACAAAAGCAAAAACAAACGGGGAAAAACAGATTTTCTCAGGCTACGTTTATACGAGGACCATCTTAACAGAAAACGCAAAAGTGGCGTCTTGTCATTTCACGTTTAGACGAGCGGTTTTGAAGGAAATCTGCGTATATACGGTGACTCTATAGTGTGTGGAATTCGATTGGATATGCATGCCAGGCAGCTGGGTGGCGCTGTGATAAAACTCCGCCATGTCTACGCTCATGCGTACTATCTCCCTTTTCGGATCTACGCCGCGGTAAATGAATGGAATCTGTACAGATTCTGCACGTTTGTTGGTACGACTCCTGTAGTGTACATAGAGCTGCCAGAATTGCTTGAAGGTACGAAGGATGGAAATAATCACACATCTTTGTTTACTTCCTTGTACCGGCAGGTGTCGTGCCAAAGTAGTTACCCCCGACAGAAAATGTATCCCCTGCCGCGGGAGCGCGCATGCATTCGGAAGGGTGGAGTTATAATTCCGTGTTTAGATATCAGCGTAGTTTATTAATAAAACAAAACTTGGATTGTTACGATCATGATTTGATTGTCAAACATGTTTGGTAATGCAGCATGTGACATTTCTGTCTAAATAAATGCTTTTGCTATACATGGCGTGTTGCTCAGTTAATAGTATTCATCGCGCTGCCTAACAATGTCTTTTCCTTCTCCCTTTTGTAATAAAGTGTAATGTTGCTACTCGATCACCCTGCTAACTAAACGTAGGCTCAATACCTTCTGGGTGGGAACTAGATTCAAACGCTCTGTAATTCAATCTTTAGAGCAATCTGTCCAAAGTCTGATACAGTAAAATCAACACCACTGTGAGCATTTTATCACACTGCCAGGCTCAATTCCACCAGGGTATCTTATCTTCAGATATTGGCGTTTGTTTGTTTGTTTTTTACTTTTGTTTTTAATTCCCCCTCTGTTGACCATCAGAACTTCAGAGCATTTATTCAGAAATTCTCAACACAGACAAATGACAATAAAGGAGGATCTACCAGAACATGTTATGAGGGGAATACAGATTATATCAACCTCATTGTCTGCACCTGCCAGAAAATGTATCCCCCCTCTATATTACTCAGGTGATGTGCTAACATCCTGTGGTTTATTCTGCAGACATTTCTCATCATGCTCAGCAAAACTTGTGAATTAGGACTAGTTTCTTTAATCACAGCTAAAGTTATAGGGGGATACAGATTATTTCAGCGTCAATGTCTGCACCTGCCAGAAAATGTATCCCCCTCTATATTACTCAGGTGATGTGCTAACATCCTGTGGTTTATTCTGCAGACATTTCTCATCATGCTCAGCAAAACTTGTGAATTAGGACTAGTTTCTTTAATCACAGCTAAAGTTATAGAGGGATACAGATTATTTCAGCGTCAATGTCTGCACCTGCCAGAAAATGTATCCCCCTCTATATTACTCAGGTGATGTGCTAACATCCTGTGGTTTATTCTGCAGACATTTCTCATCATGCTCAGCAAAACTTGTGAATTAGGACTAGTTTCTTTAATCACAGCTAAAGTTATAGGGGGATACAGATTATTTCAGCGTCAATGTCTGCACCTGCCAGAAAATGTATCCCCCTCTATATTACTCAGGTGATGTGCTAACATCCTGTGGTTTATTCTGCAGACATTTCTCATCATGCTCAGCAAAACTTGTGAATTAGGACTAGTTTCTTTAATCACAGCTAAAGTTATAGGGGGATACAGATTATTTCAGCGTCAATGTCTGCACCTGCCAGAAAATGTATCCCCTCTCTATAGGCTACAAAACACGAGAACACATAGGTAGAGTACACGTGATCACGTCATTCCTTCAATTAATTATGCAAATTATGCAAATTACACAAGGTCAGCCTTCGAAAAAAAAGAAGAATAAAAAGGTCAGCTTTCGGCATGTTGGGACAGGTCCAGTGTCAGTGTCGTTGGTATCAGCAGCCTTGATTTTGTTAAAGTCAGCTAGCAATGAATCCTACGGACTACAAACAAATTTTGGAATATAAAGTTAAAAATGAGTATCCTCCGGATTTCGCAAAAAGGGACAAATTTTTACTTCGACGGAAGTCTCATCTTTATGACATTGAAGGTAAGACCAATGACGTTACAACCATTTCGCAAATGTGACAGAATAAACATGTAACAAATACAATAGTCTATAACCATATCTGAAGTAGTTTTAGAAGGCTATGTCATGATTAAATGAGACGTGACTCTATGTCTCATAATATTTTTCGGGCTGACCCGCACATTCTGGGCTCCGCGTATTCGGGCTCAATTCACGACGAATATTCCATTACGTCCGACGGTGGTGGGGGAGCGGTTGTATGACGGACGGAGGAACGAACTGAATATTCGGATTATCGGATCTTCGGGTCCAGCCCTAAATATTTTACAAATAATATTTGAATCTTAAAGTTGTTGGTATGTTTTGGAAGATAACACCTATGTAATCTACGCGGTAAGACTAACATTGAGGCTTTTTTTTAATGAAACCGTATACCATCCAGTGTGTATCATGCATTTAAGAGTAATAATGTCTGAAATACTGCTCCTTTTCCTCTCATCATTTAGGAGGGGAGCTTTATTATTGGCGACACAAGGGTACTGCAAAAGCCCTGAAAACCAAGGTGGTCTGTGGGGCTAATCAGGCCAATGAAATCTTTGTTGATTTTCATGCAAGTCCCACTGGGGCACACTGTGGCCAGACAAAAACTCGAGATGCCATCTCCAAAAGGTTTTATTGGCCAGGGATGTCAGTGGACATCAACAAGTGGGTAAGTCGGCCCTAAATTGAAAGCACACGTAATTACAATGTAATGGGGTCCTGAAAAACAGTTTCTCCTATTTTATTTTGCTCAAATTCCATGAAAAAAACATTATCATGGTATTACGTGTACATGTGCTTATTTAAAACCACTACTCATCCATAATATGTCATCATAAGGTTTCCCAGTGTTCAGCTTGCCAGGCAAGCAGTGACGCCATTAAAATGCCCACAGAGTTCATTCCCATCAAGGTGAGTTCAGCCAAAGAAGGCCAAAATGTTTTTAAATCAATAGAAACCACTGAAATATTTTTCTCAGTATAAAGACAATGAGAGAAAAGATGCTCTGAGTGCATTTTTTTTCCACAGGTAGTTAGTCCTCAATCTTATTCTATATATCAACAAAGAAGGCAGTATGCATTAATGCAATTTTTTGAATAAAAATATAACTTGACAATGTTTTTGCTACAAAAGGTTTACCAGCCCTTTGAGTTGGTGGGGATGGATCTAATTGGCAAACTGACAGAGACAAAGAATGGACATCAATACATCTGCGTGATGATTGATTATTTCACAAAATGGCCACAGGCCTACCCTCTGACCTCAAAGACAGCCAAAGAAGTTGCACAGTGCATCATGAAGTTTGTCCATCAGTTTGAATCACCAAAAAGAATTTTAACAGACCAGGGGACAGAATTCGTCAATGCTGTAAGTATTTAAATCCTTGGCAGAATTTGTCTTTCTGAAATATTAGTCACCAATAATTTTAACTATTATTATTTGATTCAGGTAACCCCTCATTTTGTTGCTAATTCATTCTGTTTATGTAACACAGCCATGTGTATGAACTGATTTCTTGACAGGATGCTGTTATTAATGTCATATCAAAAATGTCAATAAAAACTTGTGCTTCTAGATCAACTCAAAAGTGTGTGAAATCCTTCACATCAAGAGAAGCCTCTGCTCTCCCTATCACCCTCAAACAAATGGGTTAGTGGAAAAAATGAATGGCACAATCCAGAGGTGAGTTCTTCATTTTAGTTATAAATTGATAACTCTAAATTTGCATCAGTGCATTTTCTGTTGACAATAGCATGCTATCTGACTTACACTCAAAGCTTTCTGGCTTATTGTGGTGTTCTCTTCTGATATGATCCTTGCTTGTGTTGCATAGATCCCTGAACCATGTCACTTTGAGTGTCTGTTAAATTAGACTGTAACATTTCAAACTCTGTTACTTAAATTATGTTTTTATACATGTATTAGGGTGTGGCTTCCCAAGCCATATGGAGAATTATTATTACAAAGTCAAAGTCAGTTTAATTTTTTTGCTATGGTGATGAATATCAGTGCTTTAAAATCATCTGTTTTCTCAGAGCCCTCAGCAAAGTGGTCGGTGAGCATCCAGATACTTGGGATGATTATCTGGATGCAGTGATGTTTGGTCTCAGAACCAAAAAACAGATGACCACCAAGTACTCACCGTATTTCTTGATGTTTGGCAGAGAGGCGCGTTACCCTTCACAAGTCCCAGAACACTATGTGGTCAGTTTATGATCTACCTATTTGTCTCTATGTCAGTCTGAGTACATAATCAATCTGCATTTGTCTCTGTCCATTTGTCCATCTTTCTCTCTCACACTCTTTCTCTGTACACACTGACAGATCAGACTGCATTATGACACGCTGTCTTCCTATCAGCTTCCAAGATTTATATATCTACATGACAACTGTCTAAGGATTATTATATTTATCTACAATCATTGCATATACAGAGTAAATTTAGCAGTCATCTGTGGTGGGCTGTATAACCCTAAAAAGATTTGGATACAAACATCAAATAATCTGTTTTTCTTCAAAGGTTGACAACTCTGTGGAGGACATAGTGGGACAGGAGGATTTGTCGCAGGACATTCGGCAGCAACAGGACCTCTTGGAGCTGGTCAGAGAAAATCTAAACAAAGGACATGAAAAAACAAGGGGAAAAGTCAAGCCAAAAGCCAAACTATTAAACTTCAAAGTTGGGGACAGGGTTTGGAGACAGAACATCAGGAGCCAACAAAGAAAGGGGGGCAAATTGGAACACAGCTTTTTAGGCCCTTATACTATTGTGGCAATAACTGACAAAAGTGTAGATCTCCAGGATGACAAAGGGACAGTCTTCTGCAAAATCAATATGGACCAACTAAAGTTGACCATTGAAGACACAGCCAGAGTTCCACACCGGAGTATGACCAAAAAATCAGCATCAGTGGTGCAACAGGCATCATCATCCCTGTTAAAACCAACAGCCCCAGCAACTACAGTCCCAGCAGCAGCTACAGCCCCAGCAACTGCAGCTCTACAAACAACAGCCCCAGCAACTACAGTCCCAGCAGCAGCTACAGCCCCAGCAACTGCAGCTCTACAAACAACCCCAGCAACTGCAGCTCGAGAAACAACCCCAGCAACTGCAGCTCTAGAAACAACCCCAGCAACTGCAGCTCTACAAACAACCCCAGCAACTGCAGCTCTACAAACAACCCCAGCAACTGCAGCTCTACAAACAACCCCAGCAACTGCAGCTCTAGAAACAACCCCAGCAACTGCAGCTCGAGAAACAACCCCAGCAACTGCAGCTCTAGAAACAACCCCAGCAACTGCAGCTCTACAAACAACCCCAGCAACTGCAGCTCTACAAACAACCCCAGCAACTGCAGCTCTAGAAACAACCCCAGCAACTGCAGCTCTACAAACAACCCCAGCGACTACAGCCACAGAAACAGCCCCAGCAACTACAGCCCCGGCAACTACAGCCCCAGTAGCTACAGCCCCAGCAGCTGTCCCACCAACCGCAGTCCACCCAAATCCCATACTGCCATTACAGCCAGCAGCAGAAACACCAAACTATACACAAGCTCTTGCAGAGAAATGTAAGATTTTCTATGTGTATGTCCTCTCTCTGTCTCTGTTTTCTCCCTATCGCTATTTCTTTCTTCTTATCTTTGGGTGTGTGTGTGTGTGTGTGTGTGTGTGTGTGTGTGTGTGTGTGTGTGTGTGTGTGGGTAGCAAAGATGGCAAAATATATATCACTTGCTTCTTTCCCCTCATTTAATTTTCTTAATAATTATCTTCTTTTGTTATTTTGACAGATGTTAAGGATGCTTGGGCAGGAAAAGATGTTCATGTCCTCCTGTCCAAAATAGGGGCATACAAGTTGAATTACTGGGACATTTACAGACTTGGTCCTGACATGGAGTTGGAAAGCGAGGTACAATATTATTTAACTTTATTTTTTGCTATATAAATATGTTTTACAGCTTTACAAGTCAGCTTGAAAACAGTCAGTGTATTTGTATGGTAAAAAAGTATTATGTTTTGTGGTTTAATTTTTCTTACAGGTGATCAATGCATATTTGGCAATCATAGTGCGTGAACGAAATCGCCACAATCCTGCAAAAGCAGCATTCATTGATTCGTTTGCTATGACTGCAATGTGGCAAAGAAGATCTCAAAGGCTCAAGGTAAGCATTGGTATGATGAATGTTATGGATTTCCCTCGGATTTCAATTTAGTTAAAATTTTAAAGGTAAATGAAACCTATTGCTTTCAATATTTCAAATACATCTATTGTAAATCTTTATTTTACATATGTCAAGAGATATTGTGCTTGAAACAATTTCGTTGTAGGAATCTAATTTCTAATTATTTTTTAATGTGCAATTCAGATTTGTATTAAATTATTCCATTTTACTATTCCATTCAATTTTAGATTAAACCCCTGGAGTATGAGATTATTCTTGGAGTTCTAAATGAGCATCATCACTGGACACTTGTGGTAAAGAAATTTTATAAATAAACCATAGTATAAAAAGAGTAAATATACTACTGCAGTGCCTGGTATAAAATAGAGTAGGTGAAGAAGTAATGTCTCAGTAATTTTTTTTCATGGGAAAAATATTTTTAGGTCATCTACCCACAAGAAAAAAAGTCCTTGTACTTGGATCCGCTGGGCGAGTCGAAGGAAGCCATCAACAAATGTTTGGACACAACAAGGTGAGGATACTTGTTTTAAAACCATGGTAACAGGCATGTCAACTATCGCTACAAAATTGGCACACATTAATGTTATATCAATTTAGAAATTACTCTTTTATTTATGTAGGGCTTTCATGCGAAAACAAGGCTGCAATTTTTCAAGGTGGAGATGTGACACTGTACCACACACAAAACAGTGTGGCAGTACGTCATGTGGAGTCTTTGCACTCAAGGTATGTTTGCTTTGCAGAGCAATGTCATCATCCTCAAATTTCTGTATTGTAATACGACTGTCCATTTGTTATTTTTTTTTATTTTTTACCCAAGACAAATAATGTTATGCTTTTTTGAGATGTCTAAAACTCAGAAGTTATTAAGTTACAGCAGATTAATATCATTATATGGTGACATGTAAGCTCGTAATTACTAAGATGCATAGCTTAAGGTTATGTTGAAATCTCTTTTTCAGTTTGCAGAATGTCTCCTGCAAAAGAGAGACGCAAATTTTCCTGCCACAAATGATGCCATAAACAGATACAGGCAGGAAATTGCTGTTTCTCTTCTCCTGGAAACTGGTAGGACATATTTTAGTATTTCATAGACTTGTCCATAAAAATCCTGTAAAAATGTTACAGTTATAGTAAATACTCTCACGTAACCTAAATATTAATTATATTTTCATGCATGACAATATTACACATGCTCTTATTTTTTCTGTCCTCTTTTTTTAACAGATGACCTAACAGACAGATGCCGCTTCTGTGGGGAAAAGGAACATGAGTCTGATGTGAACTGGGTAACTTGAGCAATCCAGTAACATTTATCTCTAAATCTGAAATGGAATACTGTTTTGATAGTGGGAATTGTCTTTAATGCTTATGTTAGATTCTTCTGTTATACTGAGGGCCATTGTTTTATTTCTGCCTTCGCTCCACTTGAAGTAATAATTGTTGAATTGATTGCAACAATAACAATGTACAGCTTCCTAAAAGACATTTTTTAAAACCTGAATTCTATGTCTTTCAGATACAGTGTGATGTTTGTCTGCGGTGGTTCCACCAAATGTGCCTTCAAGGCCCACCGGCAAAAGACGCCTTTGTTTGCATGGCTTGCTAAAGTCCTGAGCTCAATGTATAGTGTATAGAGTTGTCATCGTTAAATAGTTGGATTAAAATGTTAGTTCTCTTTCTTATTTTTGTTATTTATCTTCAGCTGTATATATCTTTTTTTCTAAAACTGATTGTGTTATTATTTATATAAGTTATTGGTAAGTTCAGTACTTTTAAGAGACATAGTTGTTATAACTGTATAATATTTAAGTATTAAACCTTTTTCTTCAAGATGAATTTTTTTCTGTAACAATACTTACTTTTTAAAAAAATGTTTTATCAATTGAGCATTTTGTAAAACAAATTTTGCAATAAGAAAAAAATCAGGCTGAAATGTTGGTAAAATCACCTGAGTAATATAGAGGGGGATACATTTTCTGGCAGGTGCAGACATTGACGCTGAAATAATCTGTATCCCTCTATAACTTTAGCTGTGATTAAAGAAACTACTCCTAATTCACAAGTTTTGCTGAGCATGATGAGAAATGTCTGCAGAATAAACCACAGGATGTTAGCACATCACCTGAGTAATATAGAGGGGGATACATTTTCTGGCAGGTGCAGACATTGACGCTGAAATAATCTGTATCCCCCTATAACTTTAGCTGTGATTAAAGAAACTAGTCCTAATTCACAAGTTTTGCTGAGCATGATGAGAAATGTCTGCAGAATAAACCACAGGATGTTAGCACATCACCTGAGTAATATAGAGGGGGATACATTTTCTGGCAGGTGCAGACATTGACGCTGAAATAATCTGTATCCCTCTATAACTTTAGCTGTGATTAAAGAAACTAGTCCTAATTCACAAGTTTTGCTGAGCATGATGAGAAATGTCTGCAGAATAAACCACAGGATGTTAGCACATCACCTGAGTAATATAGAGGGGGATACATTTTCTGGCAGGTGCAGACATTGACGCTGAAATAATCTGTATCCCCCTATAACTTTAGCTGTGATTAAAGAAACTAGTCCTAATTCACAAGTTTTGCTGAGCATGATGAGAAATGTCTGCAGAATAAACCACAGGATGTTAGCACATCACCTGAGTAATATAGAGGGGGATACATTTTCTGGCAGGTGCAGACATTGACGCTGAAATAATCTGTATCCCCCTATAACTTTAGCTGTGATTAAAGAAACTAGTCCTAATTCACAAGTTTTGCTGAGCATGATGAGAAATGTCTGCAGAATAAACCACAGGATGTTAGCACATCACCTGAGTAATATAGAGGGGGATACATTTTCTGGCAGGTGCAGACATTGACGCTGAAATAATCTGTATCCCCCTATAACTTTAGCTGTGATTAAAGAAACTAGTCCTAATTCACAAGTTTTGCTGAGCATGATGAGAAATGTCTGCAGAATAAACCACAGGATGTTAGCACATCACCTGAGTAATATAGAGGGGGATACATTTTCTGGCAGGTGCAGACATTGACGCTGAAATAATCTGTATCCCCCTATAACTTTAGCTGTGATTAAAGAAACTAGTCCTAATTCACAAGTTTTGCTGAGCATGATGAGAAATGTCTGCAGAATAAACCACAGGATGTTAGCACATCACCTGAGTAATATAGAGGGGGATACATTTTCTGGCAGGTGCAGACATTGACGCTGAAATAATCTGTATCCCCCTATAACTTTAGCTGTGATTAAAGAAACTAGTCCTAATTCACAAGTTTTGCTGAGCATGATGAGAAATGTCTGCAGAATAAACCACAGGATGTTAGCACATCACCTGAGTAATATAGAGGGGGATACATTTTCTGGCAGGTGCAGACATTGACGCTGAAATAATCTGTATCCCCCTATAACTTTAGCTGTGATTAAAGAAACTAGTCCTAATTCACAAGTTTTGCTGAGCATGATGAGAAATGTCTGCAGAATAAACCACAGGATGTTAGCACATCACCTGAGTAATATAGAGGGGGGATACATTTTCTGGCAGGTGCAGACAATGAGGTTGATATAATCTGTATTCCCCTCATAACATGTTCTGGTAGATCCTCCTTTATTGTCATTTGTCTGTGTTGAGAATTTCTGAATAAATGCTCTGAAGTTCTGATGGTCAACAGAGGGGGAATTAAAAACAAAAGTAAAAAACAAACAAACAAACGCCAATATCTGAAGATAAGATACCCTGGTGGAATTGAGCCTGGCAGTGTGATAAAATGCTCACAGTGGTGTTGATTTTACTGTATCAGACTTTGGACAGATTGCTCTAAAGATTGAATTACAGAGCGTTTGAATCTAGTTCCCACCCAGAAGGTATTGAGCCTACGTTTAGTTAGCAGGGTGATCGAGTAGCAACATTACACTTTATTACAAAAGGGAGAAGGAAAAGACATTGTTAGGCAGCGCGATGAATACTATTAACTGAGCAACACGCCATGTATAGCAAAAGCATTTATTTAGACAGAAATGTCACATGCTGCATTACCAAACATGTTTGACAATCAAATCATGATCGTAACAATCCAAGTTTTGTTTTATTAATAAACTACGCTGATATCTAAACACGGAATTATAACTCCACCCTTCCGAATGCATGCGCGCTCCCGCGGCAGGGGATACATTTTCTGTCGGGGGTAACTACTTTGGCACGACACCGGCAAACCAAAGCACCGGCGCACGTATGTGACGTAATCGCGTACGCGACGTGGTGAGATCTCGGCAAAGTTTTGCGTTTTGCGAAATTTTCACAAAATTAGGAGGAATCGAGTTCCTACTTAAATGCGATTATGACCTAAATAAGCTCCCAATCAAAATTTCTTCATTTCATCAGCAGACTTTATTATACTGGAGATTAATTTACAAGCACAATTTCAGTCCCCATATGACCCCATTTTGGAACTGTAGATATGTTCTACATAAACACAAATCTATATTTCAACAAAATTGGTTTGATAAAGGAATCTGGTCTGTGATGCATTTACTGGACTGCTCTGGAAAAATGCTAACTTTTGAAAATTTCAGTACCAAATTTAATATAACTGACAAACGCCAATATAACCAAGTAATTAAAGCAATACCTCAGGCAATCTTGTTAATGGCATCAGACTTGCATAAAAACAAAATTCAGGCAAGTCTCCCATTGCTCATGCTGAATGGTTACAGGCTAAATGATTCCAAACTTACCAACTTTGTTCTTAGAAATATATTCAATACAGTAATTTTCCCAAACCCATCATCGAGAAACTCAATTCTAAATTTTTTCTCCAAAAAAGATGCGCAAATTTTAAGATCTAAATTCTTCAAATTTCCTATTGCCCCCAAAATGAAAGAAAATCATTTCAAAATTATGAATAGAATTTATCCCTCAGCTGATTTTTTTAAGCAAACGATTTGGTTTTGAGAATAATAACTGCTCCTTTTGTAATGAACACACTGAAACTACAGATCACTTATTCTATGAATGTAGGGTGATATCAGCTAATATGGGCCACTTTTTGGTAAATCGCTTGAAGCACTAACAAAAAACAATGTATTCTATTAAAATGTGGTTTTATGGCTAGTAATGGTTGTTTTCTTTTAATTTTGCATTGAAATTATCTAGTAAATAGGATTGTTTAGTTCCTACAGGTCTTGATACATCAGCTGTGCCAATTTTTTTACACAAGCAAAGTTCAGGTAAAATGGGCCAGCTGATCAGGTAAAATGGGACGCTTATCAGGTAAGTTGGGCCAGTCCAACTGCAAAGGGATAGTCATCAATTTTTATTGTAAAAAAAAAGAACTGTTAATATGGCAACATACTGTGTAAGAACAATTTAATAATATCAGGACAATTCATTACATTGTAAATGATTAACTGATCTGCTCATGGCAAATGTATTGAATCCACATGGCACTGTCAACTTGGGTATAAAACACATAAATAATGATTAAAAAAAACAACTGCAACCTACTAGGCCTACAAATGGGATGAATGCAAACACTGAACCTCAATAATATATAAATAGTCAAAATTTTAAAATGTGTGTGTGTGCTTGGGTAGGTACATACCGGGCTTTGCAAAAGTTCTGTTACACGGTGTGTCGTGATCTTTAGAGACGTTTACATGTCGGAGTGAAAAATTCCATTGAATAAACTGAAAGTTCTACCTTATAGGCAGGTGTCCTTAATACAAATTTTTTTCTCCGGTGAAGTGGTATCAAGATGGAAGTCAAAAGAGTTGAGATATCGGCTCTCCTTTGTGCTGAACATCAGCCGGATGACCGTCCACAGAGTTGCGGAGAGGCTAAAGAATGGTGAAGATCTTTCAGGTCTTCACCATTCTTGAAAGATCACTGAAAGAGCTTCACCATTCTTGAGCCTCTCCGTGACTCTGTGGACGGTCATCCGGCTGATGTTCAGCTGCTTGGCTCTGTCAGACTTGTTGTGGCCAGCATGAAGGAGAGCAGATATCTCAACTCTTTTGACTTCCATCTTGATACAACTTCACCGGAGAACAAATTTGTGTTAATGACACCTGCCTATAAGGTAGAACTTTCAGTTTGTTTAATGGAATTTTTCACTCCGACATGTAAACGTCTCTAAAGATCATGAAACTGTGTAACAGAACTTTTGCAAAGCCCGGTATGTGGCTACTTAAACCACAAATTTAAATACAGTCCTGACAGGTGAAGCCGTCATCATCATAGATGCCGTACTCACTGCAGATAAAGTCAGTGGATTGTTACTAAAATCACTGATCATCATTATTTTTAGGCAGATGCATCCTTTTCACATAAATGCCTTCTGCATTCCCTTCAAATGTGTACACGTGTGCATGTGTGACTGACAAAAAGGGTGGCCCATTTTAGCTGAAACCAGGGGGCCCAACTTACCTGAATAGGTTCAGCTAAATTGGGCCACTAACAAAAACATCAATCTTTGAAAAAAAATGTCCAAATACCAAACTTTAAGCATTATTTCTGATAGGTGTCATCAAGACAGATATTATACATCAACAATTTTATATATACACATTTCTTCAATTGACTTATCATCCTTATAATTTTTATCAGAAATTCTTATGCCAGTCCACTCACCACGCAGTTTTCCGGTGCAGTGTGAATTTGAATCTTATTTCCGCCCACAAAAACAACCACAGACCAATAAAATCTGTTGTTTCATGTTAAGTACAGTTGTGGCAAACATTTGAGACCATTTGCTGTCATTGGCTCTAAAAATCAGAGGGGCTAGGACATCCAAAGCTTAAATGGCCCATTTTACCAGATGGCCCAATTTACCTGATATCACCCGATGTATTCTAAAGCTTTTTGGGATGATGTACATCACTGGTTATCTAGATAAGTACCAATTCCTGCTTTTGAATGTGAAAATATTTTGTATGGATTTGTAATTAATAACTTTTTGCTAGACATGTTAGGGAATGTCATTGTAATATTAGTGAAATTTTTCATACACAAATGTAGATTTCTAAAATGTAGACCCATTTTTGGTGTGTTTCATAAAGAGATGTCTCTATTCTTCTCATCACTGAAGCATATGAAAGGGCGGACTGCTGTGAAGCTTTTTGGTATGGTTGAGGATGTCGGACTCATGGACAACCCTTAGCCCATTGAACATTCATCCGGACAGACTTTTTTTTAAAAATTTTTTACTCTTTTTCTTTCTATCTTGTACGTCCTTTTTTTTTTTTTTTAACTTTTCGTACCTCTTGTACGACTGTTGATGCTGCTTTGTTTCAATTTTAAAAAAAAAGTTTTGCGTTTTGCTGTTTAGACGGAAACGTAACGGCGGAGAGTTTTCAACTTTTCCACTCTGGAGGCCGGTTTCAAATTTTTGCATTTTTAAGCCCCCAAAACGCCGTCCTCGTATAAACGATAGGGTGTTTTGTTGAAATATTTTGACGTTTTTACCTGCAAGCGTCCTCGTGTAAACGGCCCCTCAGTGAGTCGTGTTTTCTTCAAGTGCTCCATCAGGTCCCTGTTTCTTATGATGACGCTCCTAACAGACTGCCCACAATGAACTTAATTTAGTTTTCTTTCGGAATGATTTCAGTTCTGTCCTTTCCAATTCATCAGTTCAAGTCAAACAGCACATGCTGAAATTAGGATGACCACAGTGTGCACATATCAGGTATTTGCTTTTTAATTTTCTGAAGTGTCTGATTTAGTCTGACATGGGTAATGACTTCTTCTTTTCCATCCATGCCCTGCCTCCTTACCACAATTTGTTTGAACAATGTTTTTATTGAGTTTCTCGGATTTCCAAAAATTAAATTACAAAGTGAAATTGAACAATTTAAATCTTAAATCTTGGATAATTGTTACAAGGTTATTGAACAGAGCAAAGAAAACAAAACAAAAAATAAAAATAGATAAATAAAATAAAGCAAGGATGGATAAATAGGAAAATAAAAATAAAACATAATAATATTAAAAAACAAACAAACAAATAAATAAGTAATTAAAATACCACTCCAAAACTTCTAATATTTCTTATGGCTCTTTACTTTCCTTTAATGTATTCGAAAGATCAGTTCTCTCCAAGTAGGTGATAAAAGGTCTCCAGATCTGATCAAATTGCTCTTCTTTACCTTTAAGAAAGTATTTTATTTTTTCCATCGCCAAAGATGATGACATTTCTCTTATCCAGTGACTCAGTGTTGGACAGTCCATCTTTTTCCAAAATAGTGCAATTAATCTTCTAGCGTGAAGCAAACAAACATTTGCTAAAACCTTAGAATAGCTATTTATAGAACACCTTTTTGGGTATATTCCCAATATAAATAACTTGGGGTTTTTCTGAATATTTACATTTAACATTGCATTCAGGGCAACTTCGATACTCTTCCAGAACTTCTGTACCTCATCACATTCCCACATACAGTGGAACAAGGTCCCCTTTTCTTTGTGACATTTTACACATATATCTGAGTTATTATTGTCAAAGGAGTGCCGTTTAATGGGCGATATATATGTTCGCATTATCCAATTGACCTGTAAGAGTTGCAGCCTTGTATTTACAGTCTGGGTATGAGCTTTTAGGCAAACAGCTTTCCATTCCTCCAGAGAAATGTCCTCCTTAAAATCTTCTTTCCATGCATTTAACCTGTTAACTGAGGACTCCATAGATGAAACAATGAACAAATTATACAAATAAGAAATATGCTTTTTGGTGTAAGGATAGTCAAAGATAGCTTTTTCAATTATTGAGAAGGGGGGTAATGTTAGTTTATTGTTTTGTGAGGGAAAAATAAAATTCCTCACCGGAAATATTTGAAGAAATGAGAATTGGGTATATTGTATTTATCTTTTATCTGTTCAAATGACATCATTACACCATTACAGAATAAGTCATCAACCTTACCAAGCCCTTTTGCTACCCACAGGCGAAATCCCGGATCTGATAAAACTGATATAAATTTATCATTACCCCATATGGGGCTAAAACGCGAAAGAGAGAGTTGTTGTCTTAGAACTGTATGTACTTTATACCATATATTGACCATATTTATAACAATAGGGTTTTTAGTTCTTCTCCTAAGCTCTTTGATTGGTGCCGAATATAAGTATACACTTATTGGCAGCTCAATATGAAGTGAAGAAGACTCTATTTCTACCCAATCAGGTGGTTTGTCATCAGAAAAATAGAACATCATCATTCTCAACTGAGCTGCCCAGTAATACCATTCAAAATTAGGAGCTTTGAGCCCACCTCAATCAAAAGGTAGGTAAAGTAAGGTTAAACAAAGTCTGTGGCGGCGATTATTCCAAAGAAAGTTTGTAATTATTTTCTTCAGTTTTGGAAAGAGATCTGGTGGTACTGATAGAGGGACATTTTGAAATAAATAAAGAAGCTTGGGAAGTATATTCATTTTTACAATGTTAATGCGTCCGATCAAAGATACTGGTAAAGTCGACCATCTATCTATAGACTCTGTAATAGTTTGAACAATAGGGTCATAATTTATTTCTGCTATTTTATTGACGTCCGGTACAATCTTAATTCCCAAATAGGTGAGTGAATTTGAAAGCTTAAATGCTGAAAGGATGTCTGAAGGTGTTGTTCTCTCAGTCTCATTAAGGAGCATCAAACATGACTTAGAATTATTAATTTTATATCCTGAAAAGCACCCAAAATTGTTTATAATATCAAGCAAAGCTGGTATTGAGTGTTTTAATTTAGTTAAAAAGAGAACAACATCATCAGCATATAATGCAATTCTGTTATCTATTTTGCCCAATGTAATACCAGTAATGTTTCTATGCGCTCTTACTGCGATGGCAAAAGGTTCTATGGCCAATGTAAATAGGAGCGGCGAGAGAGGACAGCCTTGGCGAGTCCCTCTAAAAATGTTAAAAGAATTAGAAATAATATTGTTTGTTAGAATTTCAGTTGTTGGTTGTGAGTAGAGCACCTTTACCCAAGCACAGAATGTTTCACCACAACCAAAACGAGACAGAATTTCAAACAAATATGGCCACTCGACCCAATCGAAGGCCTTCTCTGCGTCTAATGATAATATTGCAGTATCGGGGGCATTACGCTTTTCAAATAAAATGTTAATTAGTCTTCTAACATTGTGTAATCCCTGCCTATGTTTAATGAATCCGTTTTGATCAGTATTAACTACCGAGGGAAGACATTTCTCCAGTCTTTGGGCTAAAATTTTATAGAGAATTTTTATATCTGCATTCAAAAGGAAGATTGGACGATAGGACTGACACATGTCCCTAGGTTTATCTGGCTTAGGTATCAGTGTTATCAATGCTGCCCTCAAACTGGGTGGTAGTGTTCCTATCTCAAATGATTCAGTAAACATTTCCAATAATGGCTTTAGAATTTTATGCTTAAATTTTTTATAGAAGTCCAATGGTAAGCCATCTGGGCCTTCTGCTGTTCCTAATTTCATTGAGTCTATAGCTTCTAGTACATCATTACTTGTTAAATTTGCATTAAGTTGTGCTTTAAGCTCTTCTGGAATCAATGGAATATCAAGATTATTCAGAAACAAATTTTGCAAACTATCAGAATTTTGGCACTAAGAACTATACAAGTTTTGATAAAATTCACAAAATGTTGTATTTATTCCTTGAGGATCTAATACCAATTCACCTTTATCGTTTCTTATAGAGTTAATTGTCCTGTCTGTTTGAAGCTGCTTAAGACGTCACGCTAGAAGCCTCCCGGGCTTCTCCCCTTGGTCATAAAATGATTGATTTACTCTTCTTAGACTGTCTGCAACTTTCTCTGCTGTTAGTTCATTATATTGAGCCTTACAGACTAGTAATTCCTGTTCACAGAGAGTGTTTTTTTCCACAAAGACCTTTTTTTCTAAAACTTTAATTTTGGCTACCAATTGCTTAAGTACTAGTTGTGCTTTTTTAGATTTTGTGGTGGTAAAGCTTATTACTTGTCCTCTTAAAAATGCTTTAAAACCCTCCCACCTTATTGCAGCTGAAGTTTCTGAAGTATTAGTATCAAAGTACAAGTCTATTTGAGAGTTTACATATTCAACAAAAGCTGAATTTTGCAGCCATCTAATAGAGAAGCACCAGCGTGGTCGACTTGCAGTGATTGCTGAGTCGAGATAAATCAAGCAGATCGGAGCATGATCTGAGATTAGAATGCTTTCATAAGAACAATCTCCAACTTTGTGTCTTATTGATGCGGATACCAAAAAGTAGTCTATTCTGGAATAGGTCTTATGTGTGGCGGAATAACAAGAATATGAGATGTCATCTGGTTTCAGTTCTCTCCAAATCTCTAACAAGTTTAACTCTGACATAAAGTGCATAATGCACTTTTTGGCTTGTAGATGTGTCGGAGAAGAGGTGGATGACCTGTCCTTAGTATGGTCTAAGACAACATTAAAATCGCCTCCAATTATATTTTGACCATCCAGTGTAGAGAGCTTTAAAAACAAGTCCTTAAAGAAATCAGGGTTATCCTCATTTGGGCCATATATGTTAACTAAGTTAAGTTTGGTTGACAAGAGAGTACCTTGTACAATTAAATACCTGCCTGCTTTGTCACTAATTACGTTAGCAGTTTCAAATGGAATATTTTTATGAGTAAGAGTCATTGTTCCTCTGGCATGGGAGCTGCTGAATGATGCGGACAAAACAGAACCTGGCCATCTTTTACCAACCACAGAAACATTAGAGGATAAAAGATGGGTTTCTTGTAAAAGTACTATATTTGCATTCAGACGTTTTAATCTTGTCAACACTTGTTTAACTTTAGTGACTTTATTTAAACCTCTACAGTTCCAGGATATTATTTTAATATTCATAACCTGAGCCATAATCATTTATCTGAAGTCTTAGTACAATATGGAGTGGCATCAAAAAAAAAAAAAAAAAACTGTGGACAAAACTCCCTTTGGAACGAAGTTGAAAAATGAACAGTGAACACCTAACCCATGAACAACATGCAGCTTCCCAATGAAGCTTCCCTCCCTCACTATTAAACTTCTGCGCTATGACAGTTAACAGTCGGGTTCCACTGTTATCTGCTGTTATTGTTATAGCATGGTACTCCACGTTTGTATATTAATTCAGCATTTCAAAACAGAAATTATAAACAGGCTATTGTGGAAGAAGGGGGTGAAAAAAAAAACAACAACACAGCCTTATAGATGATAAATACACACCTCAACAGGTTTAGATCAGTCAGTGTCAATTGTTTAGAAGATTACTCACACTGATTTCAGTACACGTTCATGAAAAAGAGATTCTTCAGGTCTCCAGTTCCTAATGCACCTCCAGAGTGTTGACGAAGCGCTCAGCCTCGTCAGGAGTGTCAAAGGTGTAGCTGCGCTCATCGTAGGTCACTCTTAGCCGCGCTGGGTAAAGCATTCCGTAACGAATGCCCTTCTGGCGCAGCTTTTGCTTGATGGCGTGAAATCTCTTTTGTTGTTTGTGGACCTCCGCCGACAAATCCGGAAAGAACATCACTTGGTGATTTTTGTAGAGAACCTTTCCTTTACGCCGTGCCGCACTCTGGACCATTTCCTTGACTCAGAAATTGAGAAACTTCATAATAATGACTCGGCGTGGGATTTTTTGATGGGGGAAGACGGTGGCATCTCTCGATTATCAGCGGTGCCCGACGCGTATCCAAATCCAGCGCTCCATAAAAGCGCACGCATCTCCTGCCTCAGCTCCCTCTGGCAGATTCACCAATCTCAGGTTTGAACTGCGGCTTCGGTTTTCTTGGCCATCAACTTTGGCGCAGAGCGTTTTCACTTCTTTTTCCAGCCTATTGACAGTAGTTTGCAAGGTGGCTACGATGTCCTCAGTGTCGGAAATGTGAGCCTCAGCTTGTGTTACTCTGCTAACACAGTTTTGCACGTCAGTTCGTATCTCTTGCATTGTGGAAAGCATCTCGGTCAATTTCCCGGAGAATTCAGTCTTTAATTCACAAATTGCTTTCATAATTTCCCCTGAAGTGCATTCAAGCGGTGGGCCAGTACTCTTGTCCTCAGAGACGTTATCCTGATGTAGCATGTTAGCATCGGCTAGCTCCGACTTTGGCGATTCCAAATCTTTTGAGCCCCCTTTTGGTTTCTTAGGCATTTCGTCCTTTCTCTTCCCTCCTCTTCAGAACAGATTTCAGTCGAACCTTGTATGAAAGTGGAGTCTAAATTGCCAGAATTACAAAAACAGCAGAGCTTGTGAAAGCATGACTTTTCCCTATGCCGCCATAACCGGAAGTGATCGTGATTAACTAATGTGTTAATCCTCCTTACCACAATTTGTGAATATGATATAGATGTCTTTCTATGTTGTGTCACAGTATTCTTGCCATACTTTTTGCATTTGTCTTTTAATAATTGTCCTGTCCTCAAATATGGTCTTAGTTGGGTGAGAACTACTATGCTCTTGTAGATTTACCTAGTATGCTGACATGAGTTTCTCTTCTTAACAGCAAATGGAAATGTTTTTTTAAAAAAAAGCTCAAATGCAGATTCATAGGCCTTGTGCCTGCTCCACATCCAGTTTTTTGAAGTGTGTCTCCATCTCCAACTTGGCTTAATGGCAGCCTTCCCTTTCCCCTTCTTACCCTTTTCCCTCATGTGGGCGTGGGTGGATGTGTGGTTTGCATGCAGGTACAAATGATTGGATAATTAACTGAGTGACCACCTGCAGTGGGAAGTGTTCCACCTGCAAGCCATCCGAGCTTCATTATAAAAGTCATGCTCAGACTACTGCACGATGCTGGACTGTTGAACTACAGTCAGGGACAAAATATGAGGTCATCCTTGTTTTCTTCAATTTTTTGTTCATTTTAATGCCTGCTACCACAAAAGGTACATTTGTTTGGACAAATATAAAAAAAATAGTTCATAAGAGTTTAATTTAAGAGCTGATATCTAGCCATTTTCCATGGTTTTCCTGATAACCAAAATCACTTAAGTTCTTTCATCAATAGCTATGGCATTGTACTGCCAATAACAGTGCTTTTAGGCATTCCATGATTTCTTCTGTCTGTTTTAGTAATATGATACACACAGGAATTAGTACTTTAAGATTAGTGAAAGAATAAATTAGTCAGTAATCTTGACTGTTCTCCACCACACTGAAAAAAAAAATCTGTTGAACTAACATAATAAAATCATTGAAAGTGGTTGCACTAAATATAGTTATGTTTTGGCAATATAAAAAAATTATGTGCATGTTTCATGATCTCCATATGGTACACTCACATGACTTTCTCATGCTCTTTTAACATAATATATTTTGGTTAGATATTTTTACTTTTCTTATGTTAATTGAACAGAGATCTATCATATAAAACAACAAAAATTTAATCATTTTGATTTGATTAAATTTCAAAATGATTAACTAAAATAATTATGTTATGTTACTTTAAGTTACCTTTTCCCCCCACAATTACATACTAGTTTTTAAAGACTGCAATCAAAACCACATCTTTCTTGTGCCACCTAAACACAGCACCTTTCAGAGGATAAAGTGAATAAAACAAAATATCTTGAGCCACTTTTAATTCAAAGATGAATTACAGAATTCAAAACTGTCAAAAATGCTTTGACATGCTGATGTTCAACACTAAAGCATTACAAAGCAGCTGTAGTTTAGAACATTTTTCATGAACCTTCAAAAAAACTGCACATCCAAAAATTGCAATACTTTGAAAACAGGTCTTTACATAAAAATAAACAATAAAAATGTGAATCACAAATATGCAATACCGTGCAAACAAGTCTTGAAGCACTAAAAATTGCACATCAAAAAATGGAGTACTGTGCAGACACATTTTTAGGCACTGAACATCAAAAATATACAGTACTGTGCAAACACATATCACAGCACGACATATTTAAAGCATATCCAACACTGAGGAAAACCAGTGTATAAAGTTTCTTCTGAACACTTTGAAATCATCAACAGTACGGTTCTTAAATTCTTGAGCCATCTTGCAGAGCATGGTGTCCTTCGGCTTTACACAAAACATTACGAACAAGCTCCAGTAGTAAAAAAAAAAAAAAAGACTCTTTAGCTGCAAGAATGAAAAAATATACTATTTTCATATCAAAAATATATAGTAACTGTAAAATTTCAAAAACTGAGGAACACCTAACCTTTTCTCTGTAAACACTTAGAAAATCTGCATTGACAGATAAAATACTCATTCACAGAGTCTGTTCTTGAGCACTTGCGCTTTTTTGGAAAGAGTGGTGCCCTCCAGCTCCATGATGATTTTTTGGAGCACCTCAAATGTATATTTGAGGTCACGAGGGTAGTCGAGGTTCAGTGTGTAAATCAAGCCAAACAACATGGCAACAGCTAACGGAAAGTTGTCCAGTTCCTGCAAGACCACCTGTCCTTCAATCACTATGCCGATGTCATCTGGGTTTGAGTTGCAGTCTGCTTTCAGGACGTAAATGCCAACAGTGGTCTCCTCGATGGATCTTTCATTGGTTTCGTCTGCGCCCTTAGAAACACATATTGTCAAAAATCAGGTTCAACATAGCCCTGGACAATCCTCAAGAAGTGTACATCCCTTGTAGGATTTTTCACCCTGTCATGTTATAGCCTTATGCTAACATCAGCTATATAATTTTGCCTCATCAATCTACACTAGTAATTCTATGAGCAATTAATTTGTTTTGGTTTTTGTTTGTTTTGTGCCCATCAGACCAGCAGGTGGCCTTTTTTGGTTTGGTATTTAATTGATTGACTATTTAAAGAAAGTGAAGGTGAGCTGACAGGTGCTGCTGATGAGGAGGAAAGCACAAATGAATAAAAAAAAAATCTGTTGGACAACCAGGTGAAAAATCCATGAGAGGATGAACACATTCTCAAGTGACTACAATTTACATAAATATATTTCTGAACCTGTGACCTCATAAAACAAACAAACCATTATAACACTTAAATACTCACCACATATTCTTTGACTAAGTTTCCTGGTTCCTCATTGAGGTACACACACAGTCCTTTGATGATACAACCTCGACCGAGGTCAACATCGTCATCCTGGCCAAAGGCAACAAGATCACCAAGTTATGTTTCAAAAGTATCACACACTGAATTAAAATTGATAATGCATAATGGCTGTATTTGTTTCTTACCTGAGCCATGGGTGCCACAATATCTTTGAGCACTCTCCCCATCTGTCCACCTCTTCGCTCAAACAGTCTGAGGAGTTTGCCGGACAGCACGTCTATCCGAGATAAAAACCTTGACTGTAGCGGTATGGTGGTGATGCGTTTGAACTCTAAATTTATCTGTTTTAAAAATAAGAACAGTAAAAGAGAGACATATTAAAGAAAAGCATGTCATATTACCATTGAAATATTGTTTTGCAAGTATCCTTCAGTGGCCCAACTTAATAGTGCACAGCTGTATCTGTGCACACTTTATGTGTTCAACAAATAATCAGAACAAAGGTGTGCAGAGAAATTCATGAGCTTTGAACAACAAAATAATTCCTCAGTTCACCCACAAGTAAAAGTGAATATGTTACAAATTAACTTCATTTATTGTTATGAGACAATTTTGAATGCAAACTGACCTTATTTTCACTGGCATGTGGTGCCGTGCATGTTTGAAAAGTCAAAGTTAGAGCATTAACAGGGTATCAAAGGGGGCATGCCTTTAATACAAGAGTCATGCAGCATGTTTGCTGCTCCATTATAAAAACAAATGTGGATGAAGTTAATCCTGTGTCAACCTAAACTTGAAGCAGACTTACCCACATAACTATAGGATGAATCTGAATGAGAACCATTTTGTTTAAAAAAAAAATCTAACCAAAATCTTTAAATTTCATCATATTGTATTTAAAAGTCAGGAACATAATTTTTGCAGCTGGCTTAAAGGTTTCTTTTTTTTAAAGAAAAAATACATTTAAATCAAACTGATTTCTAGGATCAGTCTTTTCTTTGAAGTGTTATGTTTAGCGCATACTAGTCAAAACCAAAGACTAATCATTTTTTTTACATCTAGCAATGGGCCAAAGTGGACAATTTTGCTGACTGGCTGTGTAAATTAAGGTGTGACGTACCTCAGTTACATCGAAGAGGGCTGGCCATCTGTTCTTGAAATCTTCAACCATTGGTTTGTCTCGAACCACTTCATACCTCCTGTGTGCGAAGGTCTGGTCCATTTTCCTTCTCACTGCCTCCCTGTTGTTCCGCTTCTTCACATCTGATAGGAGTTCCACTCTCAGACCCTCCAGACTCTGATCTGATTCTCCAGTGGGATAAGGGGGGCAGTAGTTCACTTCAGAACGTCTTGGTCTTTTGATGGCAGAGGCAGCACTTGATTTACCCTCAGGCTTGTGCTTAACAGAGTTCACCAAAACCTCAGGACATCCCAGTTTTCTCAAATGGGTACGGTAAATCGCAAGTTTATTCTTTAAGCTTGCCTTCCAACCAGCATATCCTGTCACTGAGCCCCTCTCTGTTAGACAAGGGTGTTTGGAGAGGAGTGCCTCACCAACCATGTCAAACTCTCTGTCTGTGACATAAACTTTGTATTTGACAATTTCTTGAATCAGACCCTCTAAAATGTTTGACTTGAGTTTAAGATCTGGGATAAGCACTACGCCATTCTCTTTGAATGCTGCATTGCCTCTTTCAAGTTTTAACTCTGCATCAAAGCCAAACTGTGGAACACTGAAAGTGCTAGGCCAAAATGTCCTGGAGGTTGAAGAGGTGGATGCGTCTGATTCCGGTGAAGACAGAATGTCAGTATCTACACCACCACTAGACACTGATGAGCTTTCTTCCAGAAAACTATAGTTACAAGCACTTCCTGAAGAAATCTGGACCTCTACGCGCTGCGGGGTTAAGATGCCTGTCATATAGATTACTCTGATTGTTCCACGATCTGTCACTTCATCCATTGAAGTGAGGTTCATGAACTCATTGTTAAATAGGGGATCCATGAACTGAAGCCTGAAGTTTGTCTGAATAGCACACTGTCTCTGCACAATATCAACAAGTTCACTGACAGATGTTGGAAGTCCATCTGGGAAAGTCAAGCGTTGACTGTTGTTGTCTCCAAGGATGACTTTCAAAAGAGCCGCCATGACCACAGGTTTCAATCTGTCAAGAGGATGAATAAAAGTTACTTTTTTTCGAGTAGTTAAAAATGCATTTAGACAGTAAAACTAACCACTCAGCAACTTTAAGAGGCCCAAGAGAGAAATAGGACAGACTAACATGCCACAAGAATTTATAGAGTGAAAGATGGAAAGTCACTGTGCATTAGATCATCAAAAGTAAACACATAAAAATTAATAAAAATTATGAAAGAATGCAGTGGGGGAAAAAACTGAGAACTTTTTAGGATGTACAGCCAAAACACGCAAAATGCGTTATGAATAAACAAAGCTAGGACATTTAGTAACCAACCTTTAATGTGGATGTGCCTTTTTAAAGTTACCATTCGGCTGGATCCAACCATGTAGGCAGCTAATGGATAGGCATCAGTCAGTTCACTTAGTGCTAATAGCTTGACTTCTCTTGCAGGAGACAACCTTAGCTCAAAGGCTCTGTAGTGTTCAATATACCAAGCACACAGCACTCTCACTATAACAAACAAGTTCCCATCGATGATGCACATCTGGATAATTTCAGCAAACTCTGGTAATCCACATGCCGATCCATGTGCTACTATCATGCCCTTGCTGTAGGCAATACCCCAATATGTTGCATTTTTTGCAAGATTTACTTCATCAGTGTTGGGATATTTTAAATGAATAGCCCGAGCCACCTCATCTTTCAATAAATCAACTGGAACTGTGGACACACATGGTACATCAAGGCAAGGTTTACCATAAGATGGTGAACTGATGTGGAAAGCAATCATAAACTGATGCTTTGATGCCAAAGTCAAAGGTAAGTTTTTGAAGCAACTAGTATGTTTCACTATCTGCTTAAAATATTTATGTTTGGCTTCAAAGCGCATTGTCCAGACAGACAATAAAGGGCCAAAACAACGAATCAACCGAGGATAGTGCTCAAGGAAGTGGTGCTTTGGCAGAAGTCTCACAGTAGGAAACAGCTCTTGGAACCTCTGTCTGTGTTCAACTATCTTACTTTCAAGGTATGAGATGGACTCATCAGTATGCACCGGGGCCACAACCAGTTCAGTAATGTCTTTCAAATCCAGCAACACAACCCATGCTGGCTCATTTTGTGGAACACAAGACCCAATTAAAAATGGGAGGAACCTAAGCAAGCTCCAATTTTCATGGGCGTTGCCTCCAATGGACTTCCGACTGGACAAACTCTTAGGGACAGCATGAGGCTTGTTGGTCTTGTCAGACCATTTGTATGGGAATGACAATATAGCTTTGTTTAGCTCATCTAATGTAAAAAATTTCTTTGCTATCAAAAAATTCAGGCAGTACGCCAATTCAAATGGCACAATTCCCTCAAATATGTCATGAGCAATATCAGGGGGATATCCAGTCACAACATTAAAGTGTGACAGGTTCTTGGTGAGAGCACACTCTCGTTTTACAGCCAAGTGATGTGTGACGTTCTCAACAGCTATTTGCACATGTTCTGCATGTTCTTCTTTTGTCCTCAAATTAAAAACACCAGATGCAACACAATGAGAACTGATTTCACAACTTCTCGCTGTGCAAAAACGACAGAAGTAATCTCCAGAAAAACTCTCAATGAAGCCAGCAATACTGTGTGCTCCTAAATTATCAGCAACAACACTATGCACTGTACCTTTTAAAGACGTACCTAACAGCGGAACATACACACCATGGTCCTCCAAGGTTTTTAGGTCTGTTAAGAGAGGTTCCAAAACATTATCAAAACTGTAGTTTTTGACATCATCACTCTTACAAAGCACAGCAAGATAAATGGAGGATAAAGAGGAATGACAGCCTGGAGGTAGGTTCGAGAGCAACCAATAAACAGCACAAAGCTTGTGCTTTTTTCTAGAGGTGCCTAGGGGATTACAAGTTTCAAAATCATCAACATACAGACATACTGATATTCTTAACTCATCATTATTCAAAAACTTGTTTTGTTGAAAATGATTACCGTCTTTAAATGACCTGTATTCATAAGATGGGTCTCTTTCAAGGCTTGTTGTTCCTTTATGATTTTCTATGAGTTTGTCAAGAATACCTTTTCTACTTAAGACCTGCTGCAGTGACTTTAAAATTGGGACATATTGAAAGGTTCTGCGCTTTTTACCATCAAGGATAAAAGTCACAGGTTCCACAACACTGAAGCAATCCCTGTAGTATTTTTTACGCTGATATGAACTGGAAAGTGGCCCTCCCTTTTCAATAGCCTTTGATATTGGATTGGTTGTATACACTGCAGAAATGATATTAGCAACTACCGAGTCCTCAACCTGAAAGTTAAGTCGCTTTAAGATATCAGCAACTATAGCTTTTGAAAGTGGCACAGATGCTGAACTTAAATAATTAAGCTCATATAAAAAATCATCTACAGCCGTACCTGGCACATGAACAAGATACTCCAACTTGAGTAAGGCTGCTGCAAGTTGCTTCTCAATTGCACTTGAGAGGACCTCGGGATTAGCTGACTCTACAGTGTCGCTCTCCACACACTCATCTTCCTGGCCATCAGTGGGTAAAAGTTCAAAAGGCAGAGGTGCATTTGTTGTCACAATACCGGGTTTAAAATCAGTCAAAGAATGAGATGCGTGTCTACGACTTTTGTGTGACCTAAAGGTTCCATAAACACTTGTATGAAAATCACAACCATCAAACATGCAAGTCACTTTTTCATTCTTCTTTAAATGAGCATTTATGTGAGCAAAGTACTCTCTTTCATTCCCCAAATTCTTACACGAGCAAATGTGACACTTAAATACAGATAGTGCCTTTACTGCTTTATAATTTGTGGAATGATCCCGAGAGTGATGAATATGTAATGCATTCCATGTTTTAAATGTGCAAGGGCACTCTAAAAACGTACATGGATAACGGCTGGTACGCCCAAGGTGTGGATGCTTCAATTTGTAGTGGTTCAATAATGCCAATCTTCCTGCAACTGCCACTAAGCACAGTTTACACTGCCACATACACTGGTGAACGACAAACAAGAGAGAAAAAAAATCAGCATAGACAATAAAAAACAAATGTAATCACCTGAAGTTAACAATTTATAATTACAGCAGACATACTCACCACAACTACAGAGCCTTTGGATGGAGAATCTTGAATTGTATTTAATTTAGCTGTCCTGCTGATAATTGGAACCTGTAAGACATCAGAAAACCACATTAGATTTCAGCGCATAAAACTTTAAATTCATCAAATATAGATCCAGCAAACTCCTGTCTGTATATACACTAGAATTATACCTGCTTAATGTGTCTGTGCATCTCATTTGACAATATCTAAAGTCTTTTGTTTATGTTTTATATTTCCTGAATGCCTGGCTTAACTAACATTCAATGGTATATAAAAACTAGTACTACAAGACGTGAAACAGCCAATTACTTTGTTGATTAAAAAGGTAAAGAAAGACCTGCTGTGTTAAATGTTCTTTATCCACTTCCTGCAAGAAATTCAGAGTTTCAATACATAGATTAATTAAATAAATATTCATTAAAAAGTAAATAAATAATAAAAAGCGAGACCTATACTCCAATCTGCCTCTCTCACTATCGCTATCACAACCTGTACTCCAAAGACGACGGACACGTTTATAATCTGAACGGATCCATTCCAATTATTCCAAGGCCAGCTAAAATATTTAACTCTGTTAATGTCAATCACACTGTTGTTAACAACTTCTGGTTCAGCACAACTCAGACACTCATAACGCAACCAACTCGATAAAGTGCGTCTCCGCGGTAATTCACTCCGTGTTGTGACCCTGGCTAACACCGTGAATTACATTTCCAACCATTTGAACAGGTCATATGACAACGGTGCGGGACGTTGTCGTGTGTCGCGGGCTTAAGCTGGCTACGTCTATTACCTGACAAAAGATAGCGGAGAAAAAAACACACGAGCGAAGTACAGCGTTCAAATGTGCGGAAAAGGACAAAATTTGCGACGGATAAGGTCGTCATTTGCATATGAAATGAAAACAAACACGGAAAATATATTTCACAACTTTGACTCACTGCCCAACATAAAAGTAGCGGAGGGTAGGTTCCTAACAATTAGCCCGTTGTACGCCACAGCTAGCAATTCCAGTTGGCTAGTGAAGCCAAACTGACAAAAAATATACAATTAAAATCACACAGAAGCAACCAAAAGGACAAAATACCAATGTAGAAACAAGACGTCGGATTAAATGTGCAATTCCCATAAACGTTTATAAAATTTGACAGACACTTACCTTTTCAAAACAGCATGGGGCCTGGACCTGCACCGCGGAATGAACGCAAAATGGCCGAGAACTTGGCTCCAGAAGTGAAGTCAGGGGGCGTGGTTTCTGACAGAAAGCATGACTGTTGTATGTCGCAATGACATGACATTTTCCTTAACAGTGAACATCCTCAAAAAATGTGTAGAATTCAAATGTCCGAATCATGTTTAGTCCTCAAACATAGAAAAGTGATGTGGAACGTTTAAGCTACATTTATAAAAAATCAACAACCCCCATGAGGCCATTTTTTCAGTGCAGCTTCTGACATTGTTCTGCTGTCACAGCAGACCATTCCTGTTGCACAAATTCAAACAAATTTGCTTTGTTTTTGGGCTTATGGTTCTTCATTTTTGCATTTGATTTTCCACAGGTTTTCAATTGGATTTAGATCTCGTGATTGAGCAGGCCAAGGCATGGTTCCAGTGTTGGTTCTCAATCCAGGCTTTAACTGACCTTGCTGTGTTGAAAAACCCCTTCATTCAAGGCAGGAAAGTTTTCCAACTGACAGAAGACCATTTTCAAGAGAAGCCCTGTACGTGACCTGATTCATCTGCCCTTCACACAATTGCATTTGCCCTGTTCCACCCATACTGAAACAACCCCAGATCTTCACTGATCCACCCCCATGTTTTACTGTAGGGGCAAGACAGTCTGGTGCAGTAGACTTCTCCAGGATTCCTCCTAACCACTAAGTTGGCTGGAGTGGGCATCAACTGAAAATTGGATTCATCACTGAAGAGAACCTTAGCCCAATCATCAACAGTCCGATCCTTGACATCCCCAGCAAAGATTAACTGGGCTTTCCTTTGCCTTTCATTGATAAGATAAGATCATCTTTATTACTCCCTATGTCAGGGGAAATTTCCCATGTTACAGCATACAGTGAACAACAATAGACAACAATATAGTTATAATCATAATAATATTTACGATATGCACAAGAGTGAAGGGAGGAAAAAGTGGCTTATGGAATGATGTGAGGTGCAAGAAAATTCAAATAGTGCAAGAACTGTGCAGATTATGTGATAAAGGATGATGTGATAAAGTCCAGTTTATGTTAACATCAGCCAGTGATGCTGATGTTATAAAGTCTTACAGCAGATGGAATGAATGGCTTGCGATAGCACTCCTTCTTGCAGGGTGGGTGTCTCAGTCTGCTGCTGAAGAAGCGACTTAAAGACTCCACAGTGTCATGCAGAGGGTGAGATGAAGGGCTTCTTCCGTGCCCTGTGTAACAGACCAGCTTCAAGAAGTCGGTTTCCAACTGTCCTTGCCAAACAAGTCACATTTCTCCACAGTGCCCACTCATTTTTAAAGTCCGTGGAAGTCTGACCATGATTGCCGACACAGGAACGGATGAGTGTGTGGTCATCTCGTGGGGTAGAAAGAGGTTTCTTGCCATGACCAGCTAGCAATTTGGTAGTACCATGTTCAGCTTGTTTTTTTCTTAGTGTAATGAACAGCTGTCTTGGAGATCTTCAGTTTTTTCGCTACTTGTCTCCCACTCATGCCAATTTCCAGCAGTGCCAAGATGGCTGCTGTTGTGACTTCACAGAATTCTTTAGTTTAGGTATTTTGTGAGATCTGACAACTTCTGAGTTGTGCTACTGCTTGAATGTGAGCAGAAAACCACTTTAGGCCTTTGCATGTGCAATGCTGCTTATGTGGCCGGATGGTTTCTCCCTCCTAGCCACTGTGTGCACTGCGTTATTTTAATCGTCGCTGTAACAGCGGGGCGGCATCCGCGCCGCTGCATATATATACACAGGTGGGTGGCTTTACCTCAGTCTCATGCTTTCTCTTGAGCTCTCCCTGTGGTGGTAACTGCAGCCGAGCGGGCTGGATCTGGCGTGATCGATCAGGGCGTACATAATATCGTTGATACAGGTAATGGGCTTTTTCCCCTTCCCTCTTTATGTGATGTGCGGCGCATTTAGTGACAGCCTGCTTTACTTTGTATAGACCTTTTTCCGAAACGTCGTCATCGAACGTCACTGCCGGTCACCGGCCCTAGCAACGCGATTCCGCCATTTTAAGAGGGGTATGCTTTGCCTTGACGACCATTACTTTCCCACGTTTCCCTCCCGATTTGAACGACCAAAAGCAGATATGCCCAAAACCTGCGCTGTTTTTGGCTGTAGTTCTCAGTCATGGAGCAACAAGAACATTTCCTTTTACAGGATTCCGACTGAAAAGGGCCAGAAAAGGAGTTTATGGCTCACAGCATTGAGGCGGATTAACAATAATGGAACCACATGGAGCCCACAGTCAAAATGGTCCTGTTTGCAGTCAGCATTTCGTCAATGGTATGTTGTGTTTCATGAAATTATTACCCCTTAACTGATTTTCTGAAATTATTAATTAATAAGCTTAACCCGTTGTGCTTCAGTTGCGCTTCAGTGTCCCGCCTATGGTACACTTTGAGATCTGCATAAGCAATTTGTTAAATGTCTGAAACTGCAAACACGATTATACAAACACTATACGCCGATGGAAAGCTTAGATTCTCATGAATCCGCCGGTATAAACCACTTTCAGATGTGATTACCACAGCGGGTAATATAACCACATTTGTCCGAAAAACAACGAATATCCATCCATCCGTTCTCTATTCACGGCTTCAACGTACACACCGCGACTCACATTTCCGGGTTCATTATTACACACAGATGAAAATATTCCACAAAAAACGGCCATAATCCAACCTTGGACATCCAGACGAAACAAGCCAGTAACATATTTTGTCCAAAACATGTCTTGAAGTCGGTATATACTCCACGAATAGGTCGTTTTCAAGGAAATGCACCTCGCGATGCGCGTCCAATATTCCCTGTATTTCTCGTCATATTTTTATTTACAAATAGAATATTAGCGATTTTTTGTACTGAAAATGGCTGGAATTGACTGCAGCTTATGATGTCTATAATTATCTGAAATGTTGAGAGCTAGCTACTTAGCTTAGGCTAGTGCTAGCTGTGCTTCCCACAAAAAGTCAGGGGTCTTTCTACTCACACTGCTATTTTTAAACACTCCTAAACTCAATACTGAACAAACAAGTCTCCCTTCTCTCCTCTCTTTCGTTCTGCTAACTACTATGCTGTAATCAGCAGCATTGTCCTCATTATTGTTAGCACCTCATACCCTTGGGCCTAGGGTGGGTAGAGCTCATTTACAGGTATCTGACTCTTAGTTTTGATAATGCACATCTAACTAATATACATAAACTACTTCCACTTGAAATTAAAAGGTGTAATGGCTCACCCCGTTAGCTTAACATTAGCTTAGCATAGCGGAGCTGGTGTAGCCCTATCTTACAAGTCATTTATCATTCTGACATTGACCTGTATGCACAAAAACATATAAATATAAGCATACCTCAAAGAAAACGTATGAGTCCAGGCTTTTATAAGTCTTCATCTTCTCCATTGTGTGGATGCCTGGGCTGTTGATAAGGTACTCGTAAATGGAGTGTCATTGAAGATCTGGCCACGTAGTAGGGTCGTTTTCCCATGAAACCAGAGGAATTTGGTACGGACATGACTGCAAACCAACCAGTTCTAATTTTTCTTGATACCGTAGCTTGGCTTTTGGCTCAAGATTTCCGAAATAATCAGCAGACATTTTTCTCCGGGTCAAAACTGCGCGGTTTCGGTGGTCAAATCGCGGTTGCTAATGACTTTGTTGCCCCCTCTTAAAATGGCGGTGTGCGTTGCTAAGGAAGGTATGGTCACGTGTCCCAGACTCTGACGTCACTGCGAAAAGGTCTATAGTGACGCTGGGAGACGGGTCGCTCCGTTCAGCGTGCCGTGGGTGCTTCTGTGACGACAGGGTAAGCTATGTGGTCCGTATTATGTGATATGATGTGTTAATTGGTCCCTGATTTTGTTGTGTGGTTGCTGCAGTCTATTTGCTGCTGTTTTTGTTGGATCTCCTCCGCCTGCATTGCTGCTATGCTGCGCCACGGCTAACCGGGTACGTATCGCTCAATGAGGAAGTGATCAATGAAGCATAGGTGAAGTTATTTAATGATAATCCTGCTTAATTGTTTACCTTTACTAGGTTGCAGCTAAACGTGTGGTTCATTGGATGTCATCATTCCCTGGACTGGCTGCTGTTTCGGCTCTTTCTTTTCGCCGGACCTGTTGTCTCGGCTCTTTTGTGACGTCTCTTTTTGTTCGCCGGCTCTTTGTTTCGGCTCTCTTTGTTACGGCTCTCCTTTAAGTGTCTACAACTTGTTGTTCGACTGTGTTGGCGTGTATTTTCATTAGGTTTATCGCCAACGTGTTAGAGTTACTGCATCGTACTTTTGCTGTTAAAAACCTCAGGTTACGAGGATTATTATGCCTCATGTTGTACCTGTGTTTTAAGAGTGGCTGTGTGGAGTGAGTGCGTGTGTGTGTTTTTAATTGTGTATATTGGTCTGGTCACCAGCACTGCTAAAATCAGGAGTACTAATTATTTGTTTCTTTTGTGCAGGTTTGGTGAGCCTCGGCGGCAGTTTAATCCCTGGTGGTGGTTCACGGATCCCCTTTTTCGTTGGTGTGTTGTCACAGGTGTGATTATTTGGACCCCCTTTTTCTTCTTTTTGGTTATTTTTGTTTGCCTGCCGCCATGGTAAGCCAGCCTGCTCCCTTTATTGTTTAAGTTAAGTACTCCTGATTCTTTATTTTAAACTGGTGGCTTGCTTCTTATCTTTAATAATCTAATTAAATAAAGAAATTGTTATATTTTTGGAAACACGTCTCAGCCCAAGTGATTACGAACCTGTGTGCCTTCAGTGTTTAAATGGTCCTTGGTTGATCATGCAGGGCTGTATGCTTGGCTTTTTCACAAGGAGCACAGGTGCTCCTAAATGAAAAAATTTAGGAGCTCTATGAATTTTCACTATGAATCGCACAATTTTATTATTAACATTCACACAACAAGCCAAGCAGTAGGCTCAGTTATTTCACACAGAGAACATCCCTGTCCCACATCTTTTTGTATTCAAGTCATCCTGGCACACTTGGCTGAATTCATCCAGTGGTCCACGGCAGGACTTTGATCAAAGTCCTCAAGACATGGCCCCTCCAAGCTGATCCTCATGAGGTCTTCGGTGGTGGTCAAATAAATGGATGCAGTTCTAACAGTGACATTGCACAAACAAAGCTTCTCCCACAAAATGGATTATCATCCCTCACCAGTGTCAGATACATCAGCTGGTCTCAAGCTAAATTGACAGTTCTAAACCCTCTTAGGGCACTACATAATCAGGCCTTGAAAATCCTAGATAAAAAGCCCCGGCGGTACCACCATTGCAACATATTGGAAAAATATAAAATTTTAAGCTTTGACAACCTGATCAGGTACTCTGATATCTGCCTGGTACATAAAATCTTACATGACGCAGCACCACCCCCTCTAAAGACCTTTGTACAGCTACGCTCTCAACTAACCAGTAGAGTGCTTAGGTCAGCGTTTAGGGGTGACTGCCACATTCCCAAAAGAAAGTCTGCCTTCTCTCAGTCAGCCTTTTCTTACAAAGCCATCAAGGAATGGAATGGGCTGCCTGATAATTTTAAGAACATGGCAGATTTCCACAGCATTTCTTGGGCTGTTAAAAACTGGCTGTTTGATCATCAGTCCTGTTCACATTAATAATACCAGAAGGGTATTTGGCCATCAGATGATACCCTCGTGGGTACCATCTGATGGCTACCAGACTATCAGTGTAAAAATAGTACAGTGTGTATTTACAGTACCAATCTGGTATAGAGCTATCAGATGCTACCCTCGTCAGTACCATCTGATAGCTACCACCTTTAGGATCTACGAAACTATTGTTTCGCATACAACGCTGCACTTTAACTTTGTACTTTTGCACTCTGTTTTTGTCATTTAAATGCATTTTAAATATATTGTAATTGGTTTGAATAGTCTTCCTCGTTATACTTTTGCTTTTTGATAATTGTACTATAAACCAACAATGTTGCACACATATTTGTAAATATTTTAAGATTGATTTTGATTTTGCATTGTTAATGTAATGCGTTTTATATGCGTTGTCTTAAATAATGAATGTTTTTTATGGACCAAGGACTACAGATGGAAATTAGCTTGAAGCTAAATCTGGTGCAGCCATCTTTTTAATGTAACTGCACGCTGTCCTTTTACAAATAAACTTGAAAGAAAGAAAGCTTCTTTGGTCCTCAGGACTTTGTGAACTAATAAACCAATGTATTTTTTACAGATGGACATCTATACTGCATCCGTCACAAGGAAACACCAAAGCCCATGTTTAGAGAGTGTGTGTGTGTGTATTTTGTAAATAGTTTGCAAAGAATTATGTTTGATTTTGTTCTCATAAAAGGAGGTGTACATATGTATGTGTATTTTGTAATTAGTTTGTAAAGAATTATTGATTTTGTTCTCACAAAAGAAAACAAAACTTTCACCAATATGGCTTCCTTTCATTTGGAGTGTGATTGGTCTACTGACTTCTTTCTTTTGTCATATTTTCCATTATCACTCAGATGGCATTGTGTTACATTTTTCCAATTTCCAAGCAAAAAACTCGGTGGGAGCCAGCATGTACACAAGACCTTATACAACAGCAGCAGAGGTGCAGATGTTGTAGCTGAGAAAGTTTGGAGGTTGTCACTTTTTGCATTCCCAAAACAATAAGGGGAGTCATATTTTAAGTGGCCCAATAAATTCTGACTCCAGATTTTATTTCATATCATACAATCTGCACAGTTAACTCAATCTGCATATTTTTGTTAAAGTCCTAGTTTTGAAATAGTCTCTCTGTTCTTAATCTGCCATACTGTGATCATTTAGCCCCTTATTTTATTATTCTGTTCTTACAGACTGTAATTTACTAGGATTAAAAAAACAAAACAAACTTGTAATTTGGTGTTTTAGCTGTTGTAGCAAATAATTTCCCAGGTGTGGGATTAAAGAATTTCAATTCTATTATATTGTTAACTGGCCCAATAAAAACAATAACAATAACAAATGACTTTATACTTAAGAACTATACTTATATTAAAGACTTTATACATAAATACCAGACATATTTTGATGCCATATCTTGCATTCTTAGGGGAGTCTGATTATAGGTGCGGAATGCATAGATTGGGTTAACTGATGACAATTTTAGTTCAGTTATTACTTTATGGTATTTAAATTGTTTTACATGCTTAATTTGGTGTCATTTGCATTATTATAATTTAGACAGACAGTATTTGGTTATTTCAAGTTAATGTGTTCATAAAAGCTGAAGACAAAAATAGGAGCCTATCGCTTTAAGAAAGTGCGGCGATCTGTGTGATGCTCGGTTCTGTGTGGGGGAGACGGCCTGAGAGTCGAGAGGAGCTCACGGTTTTTCTGACCATGTCGTGTTGTAGCCTGCCGATGTGAAAAAAAGTTGTTGAAGAAGAAGGTGTAGGCTATGACTTTTAGTTTGATCCACTTTGTGTGGATTTATTTTAGGAGCAAATGCGAATGATAGGGTTGACATCTGTACTCGCACGTACTCCCTTTTTATTTTTTTCTATTCGCACCGATCTATTTTTAGGCGCATATGCGAGTGAAACGCTCGCACTGTACAGCCCTGTCATGTTGAATTGAATGTCCCGGGGGTGAAATTCCCCTGGGTGGCGTTGTCGCAACAATTATTTGAATCCTAGCCATTTTTCCCCATTCTCCATTCCCCTCCTCTTAGAGCTCCCTCGCCACGCCACACTTATGACATGAAATGACCTCATATACCCTGGGAATACAATAGAGCTCAAGTCTTTAGGTTTTCTATTGAAATTAGTCCATTCTTAAAGGCCATATTTGTCCCTTTACCTCAGTCATGCAGCCCAAGCACAGTAGTGTGTATTTCTGGTACATTCATATCGTCTGAGAGGTGTGCCACCTGGATCTGACAGGGGTATAAGACTAAATCAGGTCAGTACAGGACATCACAATGACTCAGTAATGGTCAGACACCATATTGTTGATAATGAGCTTTCCTCCTTATACCCCTGCAAATGACTCATTGGATCTAAAGGCAAAAGGACTCTCAAGGGCTCTGTTCTGATTAACCATAAGCCTTTGGGAGTCAAAGTCAATTTCTTCAGGTGTGCGTTTTCCAATCCTGCCACACAGCAAGGGCACATTGATTTCCTGCTGGATGAGATTGCCCAACTTGGTGATGACCTCTGATAGAATTGTTTCAGGAAACCTGATGGCGTGCATTCCAAAACACACACTTTTTACATTCAGTACATACTACAGCTCCCCTCACAGAGGAGTAGTCATACTTATAGGAAATGTGCTTCAAACTTTAAGTGTTGTGGTCTGTTTTTCAAAATGAGCAAGCCTGCAACATGCAGGCTTGGTAGCTCAAGTTTGTTTATACTCTCAAAACACTGATGTAACTGTGGGTCAGAATGGGGTCAAAAAAAGCATGCTGGCTTGCCTACTGCAAAATCCAGCTGCATGCAGTATGACAGTATTTTTTGGCATACATTTGACATTATGCATTGGGACATCCAAAATATTTTTTCCTCATACTGTTTGGATAATATAGATATTAGAATGTAGCCACTGGAACCATTGTTTAACCATGTCAATTGCATCCAGTCTGTTTCTGTGAAGGCTGTTGCTGGCAAATCGTGTTTTATCCCATATACTGCCAACCTTTAACATTTAAAAATCATCTTAATGTGATCCAGTGTACAAAAATCACAAACGGTACTGACTTGAACTGATATGTGGACGAGATCCTCGGCTTAACTTTACAGGAGACTTAATCCGACAAACACTGGTTTTGTTACAAAATTTAAAAAAACAAAAAAACAAAACGTATTCCTAAAGAGTTCTATACAAGTACAAGTTCAGCTTGAGTCTTGTTCAATATATTTAACTGAGCAATTTAAGCAGGTTCTCTGGCAGGCAGAATCCTAGAAGAGCATTTTGTTGTATAAAGGTTATAAACTAACCCACAATTTGCCATTAAACCATGTATGGAAATCTAAAGAAAAACACTTTAATGTTGATGACATAAAAAACATTTATTGAAAAATAACTGCATTATTTAAAATTCATTGTAATTTTAAATTACTTAAAACCCAAGTGTTGTCTTGTATGGTATGGTCAGTGTTTGGTATCATGGGTTTCCTTTAATTCCACCTGGAAGAACCAACAAACTGTTAGGGCAAAGGAAACCTTATGTATTCACAATACATTGTGCAGGTGTATGAGCAGAGCAATGCAAGTCTTTGCACAATGTAAAGAATTCAGGTAGCCTATTAAAATAAATCACTATGTAAACATATGAAAGTGTATGACACCTGTTCAACATTTATCCAATACCAGTTTAAAGTTGGGGTCTTTTAATCCATTTGGCTCTATGATCCACTAACATCTGAAAATAGTGTTGAACTGATCAATTCCATGAGATGAATTAAAGAAATGTTACTCAAGTCTTTAGCCAGCTTAAATGTTTATAAGCAATATGTAAATGATCAGCATGAACTTTCCATAGAGGAGCCAAGATGAATCTTTACCTTTTGATTTCCCAGGTTTTCCACTGTATCCATTGTAGGCTTCCTGCTGTGCTTTTCTGTAGACAGAGGCAAAACTGTTAACGCACCATGAACTTCTAACAAAGTGTCAACATTTGCTTGTGTCAACACAGATTTTTCCATTCATTTTCCATTGCGCTTCTTATTGGCTTGAAATGGGTGGGGCTCTGCTGGGTATGTACAAGTATGAGTAGCATTTAAATGTAAAATAAAAAAATATATATGTTGTCGACTTAATTCTGGTGTTTAACTAAAACTCCATTCCTGTTCCTAAAAAAATTTAAATAAAAATACGATGCCACCGTCATTTTTGTATTTTCTATACAAACTTGTAATGTTACATTTAATATGCATATTTTTTTAAGTGCATTTTCATTCTGCAGGGATTTGCTCAAACCAAACTTTTGACCTGATGATGGCTTACACTAAGGAATTCCATGCATTACCATGACCTCTGTTCCTCCGCTGACTATTCCTCTTCAAATTTTTCTGCACAAGTCCATTCATGAAAAATACTTCAGTTGTGCCATTCCATTGTTTGCTTTCTTCAAATCTAGGAGACAAGGCACAGTCAAAGCACTTTTCTTAAAAGCCAAAGCAACATTTAAAAAAAAAACAACAAGACCTAAACACTCACCTGAATATTTAAAAGGATGACTTTCTTTTGGCCCAACGCTGCCCGGCCGTTTACATGGACACCTGGGCTCCAGTAATTCAGTGCACTGGATGCCACAGTCCACTAAAAGTCTCTTTGATGGTGACACTTTCATCATTTTCTGATCAACCACTGGACTACACAGTTCCTTGTTTCTCACCTGATTGACCACTACACATGCTCCATCCTTCTTCATGCCCATTCCATGTTGTCAAATCAGCTGGGATGTAAAAATGATTTTCTCCTCTGCTGCAGAGTTAAGAGGGAATGTTTCCTCCTCAGGAGAGCAAGGACTTTTCTCCTGTTCATTCAAAATAGATTCCTGGTGTGGGCTTTGACTAGCTCCGGGTTCAGAAGACCCATTTTCATCCATGCAATCTTCACAGGAGGTAGATACATCTTTACTCTACAGAAGAATTATGGAAGTTAGAGGATTGCTTTCAGATGGAGCCATGTTCTGGTCATGTTCTGGTCCTCTGTTTTCAGACAACTTCATGGTTTGCCTCTGGCTTCATTGAAAGATTTAGTTTGTCAGCTGGAGTACTGAAAATGAGGCAGCTTTCTGACATAGGAACGAAGTCAGAAAAGGAAAGCCTGCGAGTCAGTCTCCTTTCTTTACTAGCTTTGGTAATTAGGTTGTCATTTTGGGTTGACAGTCTCTCATTTTCAGTTTCCTCTGTCACCTCAGTTACTTTAGACTCAAGCACACTGTTCTGCAACAGCCACTCCTTAGTGGGGATAAAAGGGACAAGAGACTCAACAGACCAGACACACTCTCTTTGTCTGACAGCTACTTAAACACATTTGGTATGGAATGATCTCTGTTGTGTGGTCTTGTGGCTTTGTTTCTTTGCCATTTTCTTCCTCTTTTTCAAGCAGCCTATGGGATGTGTTTCCTGAAGGTAGCAATTCATCTCTGTAGATGAGACAGTGACTTGCAGAACGAACTAATTCCATAGGCTCGCTGTTTCTTGACCCTGACTGTGGTTCAAAAAGAGGACAAGGCAGCCTGAGGATCTTGAGTATTTCACAGTCTGTAGAAGAAAAGATACCCTCAGCATCATTATTAACGTCGATGCTTTCAGTCACCACTGAAACATTCTTTGTCTCAGTCGGGCTCAGATAAGCAGACTTTTCACGCTGTACTTCAGTTTCATAAGAAGGCAGCTGGTGAGTATTCTGAGGCAGCTCCTTGTCTGCCATTTTCAACACTGCTGTCTCTGATGTGCAACCTCCCCAACTCAGGATGTCCGGCAGCCTTGTTGCCAGACAGATTTCACTGGGGCACGTGCCCCAGTATTGATCTGCAGTGCCCCAGTAAAAATTTCACCAATAAAAAAAAATAAAAATCACTTCGGAGTTTTAAGTCTACATAGCATAGACTACAGCGCACATACTACTTAGTATGGTAATTCATTGCTACTGTATTCACTCCACTCAAACAATGTGCACATGGCTAATTAATATGGTAATTTATTCACGTGTAGCGACTTCAGCTGATCAACTGAAGTCGAGAGAGCGAGAGAGAGGGGGGGGCGATGAGAATCACTGCGTGAGGTAGGTAACGTTAGCCGACAACTTGTTAAATATATTTTTTTGATTTTGATTTGACTCGAACTGTAACTCCTAGATGGATATCAGAAAGTTATTCGCCCGCAGCAGGGATAAAGCAGCGAGGAATGAGAGAGGTAAGTGAAGTCCTAGCTAGCTAGGCAACATAAGTCTGTCTCAAGTTAATGCTAAGTTAGCTAACGTTATTCACAACGCCTCTCACCCCTCCACCACACTGAAGGAGCTGCTCAAAGCTCCTTCAGTAGCAGACTGACTAACTACTGCCGCCACCATCAAGGAGGGAGCACTACCACAGGTCATTCATACCTGCAGCTGTCAGACTGTTTAACAGCAGCAGCTCAAGGTCTTTTCCTGTATATATATATATATATATATATATATATATATATATATATATATATATATATATATATCACCTGTAAATAATACTGGAAATTTTCAGATTTTTGTTGATTTGTGTGAACTCTGCGTGTCCCACTTTTCCCCTAATTTGGGTTTCTTTTCCTCTTTACTCTTCTAAGCATAACTCTTCTAAGCATATATATATATATATATATATATATATATATATATATATACACACACACACACACACACACACGTGTGTGTGTGTGTGTGTGTGTGTGTGTGTGTGTGTGTGTGTGTGTGTGTGTGTGTGTGTGTGTGTGTACATATTTTTCTTCTTTATTACTTATCTTATCCTTGTATCAGGACAAACCATATTAACTTGCTGTACAAGCTTTGGGGGAAATTCCAGTGAGTTTCATCAGCATGAAAGATAATGTTGGTTATGGTCTGCTGGTTCTGCTCAGGACCTCTGCATCAATGATGATTTTGAGTAAGCTTGTGTTAGTTGACAGATACAGCCTATGGATGGTGCAGTGGTTCTCAAATGGTCTATCATCAGGAAGAAAAACATTTTTCCCTATCATCAAGTCGTGAGCCAAATGTTTAAACCATTCAAGTTTATTTCACAGAAAAATAGCACAGACTTGTCTTGTTAATCGGTTTGTCTTTGACTAAAAGAATCTTGTTTTGTCACCAGATAAATGGCTTCAGCTAAAGCATCTGGCCAAAGCTGAGGAGTACAAATGCACTGTGTGTGCCACTCTAAAAGATATGCGCACTGATGAGAAGGCTGCTGAGCTTTGTGACAGAGCAAAGACCTACTGTCCAGCCAACCAGATCCCAGAGTCATGTGCTGTTACCAGACAAAGGCAGAAGCAGAAACGCATGGAGGACTATCTAGTGGACTCTAGTTGTGGGGCAGTGAGTGACCGAGGTGATGCAGAGAAATTGAAAGCAAACTTGTATCTACCTTGCCTTGACAGGATGGTTGCTGAGATGGATCAGCATTTTTCATCTCTCCACAGCCAAGTTCTAAAAGGTGTTCAGGCCTGTAATCCAGGATCTGACAACTTCCTCTGTGAGGAGGACCTCAGAGGTCTGACAGATCATTACAGTGTTGTTCTAAAACCTGAAGAGGTGTTGGTGGCCAAAAACCGTCTGGCCAGAAAGTGGGAGAGCCTTCCAATCACAGACATGCAATGTGTTTTCAGCTTGCTGGATCAAGTCATGTTCCCAACCTTGACACAGGTCATTCAGATAGCTCTGACCATCCCAGTGTCCAGCTGCACTTGTGAACGGACGTTCAGTGTGCTGAGACGGCTCCACACTTGGCTGAGAAGCACAATGGGGCAGGATAGGCTTCACCATCTTGCCATCATGTCAGTGGAGAGTGAGGAACTTTCCAAGTTAAGCCACAGCCAAGTGATTGACCACTTTGCAAAAATGAAAACACGTTACAGTTTACTCCCCAAAAAATGATTGCCTGAAGTGACACAACAGTTGTTCATTTATTCTTCTACTATGGAAATATAAGAACCCAGAGATTTTGGGGTGCTTTATTTTATTTTTTTTACATTTGTAAATGTTCAATTTGCAGATGTTTACTGAAATCAATATTTCAAAAAGATTCATTGCTCTTCCTATTTGCATTTATCAGTAATGGTTTAGAAGTCAAGAGTAAAGTGCACAAGTAGGCCAAATGCATTACCGCAGTACATTTCAGATGGTTAATCAAAGATCTAGACAACATAGTCTGATATTATTGAATGGTTTAAAGAACTATTTAGGTTTTTTTATGTGAAGTGCTGAATATGTTTTTTTTCTCGCACACTTTGCACACTCTCATGAATGCTTTGTGCCCCAAGTGTACAGTATTAGGTCTGGTGACGCCCCTGATGTCAGGAACAGAGATATGCCTTTCTTTGACAATCTCGTCCTCTCTTTGATAAGAGGTACACACAGGAGCTACACTACCTGGAGAACTCACTAACCACATATTGGAGAGACCATTTCCGCTGGGAGAGGAAAAGTGGGGCACCTGACCAATATTGTCTTTACAGATCTGTGATTCTTCAGTTGATCTTACATATGATTGGACAGTGTTTTTCCTGTGGGATACATGTTAAAATCATGCCTGACTGTATTATTTGTGCAGGACCTGTTAACCTGGGAGTCTTTTGCATTACAGCGGAGTAACCTATCATCCTCAACTTCAGTTGAGCTTTGCTTTTCAGGCCTGGAGCTTGAGGACAATGGGGAGTTTGAGGCAGTTGCATTTCCAGAGTCTGAGCTCACAAATGGGCAACCGTCATTATCGCCACCGATGCCTGTCTGTGTGGTTTCTGTTTGGACTTCACAATTCACAGTTTCCCTTACAGGGATGGTATGAGGCAGGCGAATTCTGTGGCTCTCACTTGGTAGAAGGGAGCGTGAACCTGGGGACGGAGCAAGCGTCTGTAGTGTACTGGTTGAATATGAGGTTGTGGTAAAACATAGGCTGGAGCCTCCATGTAAGGGGGAAGAGGGAATGGGGACATAGCCATACCATAGCCTGAGAGAAGGTAAAAACAAACAAAACATATTTCAAATGTATGAAGTTGATTGTACTGAGAAAACAATATCTGGAACAACCACCAACTCACACGCTTTGGGGGGAAAAAAAGGAGTTAAATTTGAACAACTGTCAAAAAAAAATCTGCAATAATTATTCAAGTTCCCCTTTCTCTCATATAGGCTTATTGGCCATAGTGTTGAATGACACTGTGCCCATCCCATATAAATATATACATGCATCTACAAAAATATCCAGAACTGCAAGATCTTTTTCCTTTCCATACCTTGGGTATGGCAATCAAAGGAAAAAAAAATATATATATATAAAAAGTAAAAAATAAATAAATTACAACTCACTCATGCCTGGGAAGCCATCAAAGGGGTTATAAGATAAGGGCATGGGCCACTGGTAGTGAAGGGGGGAGGGGGGGAGGGGGGTTGTACAGTTGGTATATAAAAGACAGGCCTGGCAAAGATGGGATGTTGGGAATGAGATGGAGATCCTGGGTTCTGGCTGATGCACTGCAGTCGTGGATCCTGCTGCATTGCATTTGCCATACCACTGTTGACTTGAAGGCAGGTTCCCTCCATTCTGTCCTGGATGAGCTGGTGGAGGTCTGTTAACATCTGCTGCCACTGCTGTCGCCATTTTCAGCCTATGCCAAAATGGAGGAAGAAAGACCACCGTGGTGATATGAACAGTCTATTGCTAAGGTCTTTGGTATAGCAATTAAACTAAATTGTACAAGACCATACACATTCTGTTGTGTTAACCACAGAAAAGAGAACAAATGTTGAAAAAATATACTGTAGATAAAAAAACAAAACAATTGTACATTCAACACATGCTAAAGAAACACATCACACCATACATAGATAACAGAATGCAAGTTGAATGTAAGTGCACCCTCCACCAGTCTAAGACTGGGCAAATCTAAATCAAACTCTAATGACCACACAGGATTAACAATGTTAGGAAAATCTATCTGCTTTTGAATTTGCCCAGTGCCCACTCCTCAATTGTCCACAGAATAAACAAATGAGGGTCATTAATCAGGATTTCAGGAAGACTGAGGTCACAAGTCTGAATTTTCAAAGAGTCTGCAAATAAATATGTAATTTAATGGCAAAAGCAAATAAACAAAAAACATTTAAAAAAAATGCTTCTAGTGCCAGAAGTCATTAAATTTTCTACACACCAAAATGAGATAGTGTGCAAATGAATTTGACTCTTTATCTTTGAAGTTGAACTATGCTTTATGTACCCTTTACTGAATAACTAAGGAAAGAATTACTGTTTAAAAAAATGCTCATTGAGGTACTGACACCTCCATACAATAAGGATTTGATATTATATATGTATTTTCAATGTTGCCATTTGTGATGATAATAAAAAAGGCATTTTACCTTGCAAGAACCTGAAAATGAAAATCACAATCACACACACAGTGACTACAAGTGAGTAACAGGCACACCTGAGGTTAAGTAGGTGCTGATCAGACAAGTGTGTGTACTATCAGCTGATTAGTACACACGTACTAAGACCTGCAAGAGGTCTCAGTCTCTGAGGCCTCTTGCAGGTCTAAATGCTATTATTTCATCAGAACACTAGATGGAGATAGACTCCTGTCAAATAATAAGGGTCTTCTAAAGCTGTTCTGATAGATAACATTCAATCTTCTGTCACATTAGAATTACATCTGTACTGTTTTTCATCATTACTCAATTTACTCACCTGTTCCCAAAACTGTCCAGACTTAAAGTCTTTCACATAGCAAAGACATTTTTATTAGAACAGCAGACTTCTCCAATCTCGTTATAGACTGTATAATGACAATAAAGCATATTCTATTCTGTTCTATTCTATTTTAGACTTAGCGGTGGAAACTATTATAATTGTATTGTGTGTGAATTAACTAGTTCATGCACACTGTATTGTCACTTGATTCCTTAAATTTCATTCATCTTTCACAAGTCTTTATAGAAACTGAGTGAGAAATCTATTCCTAACATTTTAAACAATCATCTGTCATTAAAAGGGTCCTTCATGAATGACCTGGGTTACATTATTCTACAAGCTAAGCCTTCATCCTTAATTTCTTGATCATTACCGCCCTAGAAAGTTTATCATGTTACTTATGTTATCCACAGAAGATGACAAGCCCAATCACAGTTAGTAAAATGCAAACACAATAACACTTTTACCAGTTCAGCTGACCTATCAGCTTATGTATGTATTGGGACGTAAGAGTAGGCCAAAAGACCAGCATTCAGATTTTAAAAGTAGTCTCACAATTTCATCATTCTTGAATAATTCCTTCCATTATCTATACACTTAATCCTCATTAGGGTCACAGGGGGCTGGAGTCTATCTCAGCTGATTTAGGCTGAAGGCAGGGGACACCCTGGACAGGTGACCAGCCTAACAAAGAGCTACACATAGAGACAAACAATCACACTCACATTCACACCTACACACAATTTAGAATCACCAGTTAATCTCAGCATGTCTTTGGACTGTGGGAGGAAGCTGGAATAACTGGAGAAAACCCATGCATACTCAGGGAGAACATGCAAATTCCATACAGAAAGCTCCCAGGAAGGTAAAGACACAAACCAGCACCTGCTAGCTACAAGGCAACAGTGCTAACCACAGAACCACTGTGCAGCCCTATCTTGTGATATACACTATAAAATATGCTATAGTACAGTGTTGTAGTGTACATATTTGTACATTAAGAAAATCTCTTATGGCATTACTTAGCCTATTCATACTGAATAGGAGATGAGGATGAGCAGCAACTATTCTGTTTACAAAAAATACTGTGGTGATTCTACAAACTGCTCCAATGAAAAGCTGCCTCTTCACCCTCCACCACCTTTTCTATATTTCATTATATGAACATGTAGTTGCTATGGTTACTGGTGTCACTCAGCTGTGGAAAAAGTAGCATTGTATATTACTGTAGGACAGGGGGAGGGGTAGTTGTAATGCCAGTGAGAGAAAGTTGATAAGGGAATCCTTCCATTATGTAATATTTGGAGTTAACACAGAGGATTAGTCATGCATCTCTCCATCAATGCAGAACAGGATCTGTCGAGCAGCAGATTAACAAAAATCATATTTACTCTCACAACACAAGTATTGCATTTGTAAATTTCAAACCATCTTCAGGGAATATTCTGTTCCTTATTCTTATTTCTGTCCTTCCTTCTCTCACACTCAAATGGTGGCAGAGTCTGTGAAGCAGAAAGCAGAGGATCCATTCAGTTTCATCAAAGCCCCTTTTATTTTCTAACAGCAACACACACACAATAACACACCCCCCCCCCCACACACACAAAATTATCTCCTTGTTTTTTCAAATGTATAATTTTTGATTCACATTAATCATGTTTTGAACATTTTTCTTAAAATATTTCATTGACATTTGAGATAGTCCAGTTGACATCAACAATGCCTTTGTCATGGAATTTTTTCAGACTTAACAAATCTCAACTTGTCCTTGATGTGTCCTATCTTTGATGTGTCTAGTAACAGCTGATATGGTTCAGTAAGAGGCCTTCTTTGGGGGGGTTGTATTTTACTTCATGCGTGTGATATCTTAGCTTGAGAGGCACAAAACATTCAAATGAGCACTTGGCGCAGTAAGGCATCATGCTTATATTCATTTTGTTCAGTATCAGTCCCAACAGAGGCCATAGATTTTAATATTTATCATATGTTTTATAACTTGTAGTGTGCAAAAACATATATATATATATATATATATATATATATATATATATATATACATATATATATATGTGTGTGTGTGTGTGTGTGTGTGTGTGTGTGTGTGTGTGTGCTATGAATAGCAAAGCTCACAACTAAAACCAAGTCTAAGCTAGTTTCACACATCGGTTCAAATTGTCCTTCTTCAATGATTTGTGGAGTATGGAGAGGACATGCTCGGTTATCCTCTATTAATCAGTGACAGTGAGTGTGTATAATCAAATTATACTGTTTATTTTTGGAACGTTTTAGAAAATAATTGGACCGTGTGTCCATCCATTGATTTGTGCATACTTGTCATACCTGTGTTGTGGAGACATAAATCTATTCTCACAGACACTTTGTGAAGACTTGCCTCTCTTTTGTGAAAAAAAAAAAAGTCCTCATCATATTGATCGATAAATGTTAGAGTGACACTTGGTTAGGTTAGGGTAAAGCTTCATATTAGGCAAATAGAGGTTATGTTAAGGATAAGTCTCATGTGGTGGTGAATGTGTCAGGCTGGCTGCTGCCAGACCCAGATAGTGCCTCTCTTCCCTCTCTCTCTCTCTTTCAGGTTGGCTCAGCAATGCAGTAGCTGCGGCAGGTGTTTCTCATCAGCGGCGCGCAGCAAGAATTAGGAGCAGGTGGAGATCATTCAATCAAGCACACCCCGCCTCAATATAACCAGACGCCTCACAACTCTCAGATGCTGGATTGTGACACATTGTGTAGGAACTGTGTAGACAATCTTACCAGTAAATTCTTGCCTTGCGCTGTTCTAACGTCTGCTGTCCTCGTTTCTCCTAGTTGTGACTCCGCCTGCTCCAAGGAGAGTTTTCTACTCACCATCTGCACTGGATCTCTGTCTCCATCTCAGCAAGAGGAGACCCCCTCCCAGTCTGTCCCACACCTCCAGGTGTCTCTTCCATCCATCTACCACCACCATCTGGTCCTGCACATTGGTCTCCTGCACGGTGAACCGTCCCGAGCATACCTTTTTTTTTTTTCTTTTTTTATTACAACAGTGAACATTAAAGACATACAAACAGGTCACTTTTACAATATAGAAGATAGTGTTAAACAAAGTAGAGAACAAACAATAATAATGAGTAATAACAATTATATATGCAACAAAGACGAAAAAGGGAGAAAAGAAAGCAGAAATAGCTGTTCTCTGTGTGTATGAAGGAGGGAGTGTGTGTGTGTGTGTGCGTGCGAGTGTGTTCGCGCATATTCCATATATGATGTATAATATATATGCTGATGATAGTGATATAAATAAGGAGATCAATGAATAATAAGTTATTTACCTCATTACAATAATAATAGAAAACATAACAATTGTCAAAACAAGTGATTGAAACCGGACAATCCCCACACACAGAAACCACACGGGGGGCCAGGGCAGAGGGGCACGACCACCCCACCGCAAGGCCGTGCCCAAGACCGAGCACCTTTTTTCTTTTTTCTTTTTTTTCATTTTCTTTCCTTTTTTTTTTCTTTTTTTCCCCCCTTTATTTCCCTTCCTCCTTTTCCCCTTTATATATTTTTTATTTTATTTTATTTATTTATTCATTCATTCATTCCCTCTTCCCCTTTCCTTTTTCTCCTTCTCATCTTGTCTCTCTTTTTTTCTCTTCCTTTTCTTTTTCCTCCTTTCCTTTCCTTCCCCTCTCTTCCCTTTTCCTCTTTTCCTTTCCTCCCCCCTTTCTTTCTTCCCTCCCTCTTTTTCCTTCCCTTCCCTCTCCCTTCTTCATAGGCCCTCCCTCCCTCTCTCCTTCCCTCCCTTTGAGTGTGTGTGTTATTATGATAATGTGGTGCATTAAAAACAGGGCATATGAGGTGCATTAAAAAGCGAAGGGAAGGCAGGCAAGGAGTTTGGTCCATCAGCAATAACCCAAGACCCGGACACGGCCCCGCGACAAGGCAGGCGCGCCCCACCACCCTGGCCCCACCGCATCACTGCGCGCGAAGACAGCCCAGCCCATAAGCATTGCATTCAATCAAAAAAGAGAAAAAAAATAAAAATAAAAAATAAACAAATAAAACAAACCATAAAGAAAAAGAAAAAAAGAAGCAGATACATATCTTATTTACAGTAATGCAAAAAAATAAAAGCACAAGAGAAGCAGATTAATGAAACAAACAAACAAACAAAGGGGTATTTACATAGATGAAAACAATACTAGTGAATGTGTCTATTGGAAAATGCGCTTCTGTATGTGTAGGTATCTGTGTTCTCGGAAGTTTCTATGGAGTTTTACATTGAGGTTATTGGTGGACAGGCAACAGGAGAAAAAAAACAATAATAATAATAGTTCATTAGTTAATAACCTTTTTTTTTTTAAAAAAAAAGGAAGAAGTTGATTGTATTGTATTGTAAATATACGAGATAAATTGTGGTGTTGGAATGATATAGTGATCAGCTATAAGAGCAAGTTATGACTGTAAGAAAGAAATAAATGGTTGCCAGGCAGGGTGATGATTGTTTTTCTTGAAAGAGGAGTCTGTATTTTCCAGGGAGATAGATATAATCCATGAGTAGGTTCCCGAGCATACCTGATGCAATTGGGTCATTACATCTCAAGTCAACAAATGGCTCCAGCAGCACCATTTCTGATTTGCATTATATTCAGTTTCAGTGTGCCATTAGATCCCAAAAGAAGATAGCAAACAGGTTTTTGGTCATATGTGTACACATTTTGCTTTTACACCCAATTATAAGGGGGTAGGTTTTGGCCTAAATCTGATAGCCGTCATTCAGGTGCATACTTCAGAGGTCCATAATTCTTGAAATGTGCAAGCTAGAAGCATGAAATTCACAGGAACATTTCATTTTTCACTGCTAGTTGCAAAACAATCATGTTTTTATCCGTAGTCTGAGTGTGAAAAATTTTATGGAGGGTGGAATTCCTGGAAAAAAAATGAGAATCTTAATTTCGCCCATGTTTGAAAGGCCTCTGTATGCCATTTTAATCTAAAAAAAATATTAAAACAGCATTTCTTTCTTTAGTATGGGTCTTTACTGACATGCTAAAACCACTGTTGAAGTACTCAGCTGTTTAATGTGGCTGCAGGACCTACTTTAATTAGGGGCGAATCTGAAATTTCATGAAATACAACCACATTTTTCACCATGTGTGATAAATAGCACCACTCTGAAACTTTTTGCAAAGAATCTTTGTGTACTAGTTGTCAAAACTTCAAAATATTGAATTGGTGTTCTGTCACCTTCATATTGAAAATCTCCAAAATCTCCATTTTAGGTCAAAAGGAGGCCTAAAATGCCCTCGGCCATCATTTTTGCCAGATTTAGGGCAAAGAAAGTGTCATAGGCCCTTAGAGGATAAAGGTTTCTTTGTCGTTTATATATGATAAGATGGTTGCAACACTCCATCGCAGCCTATATGGAGATAGTTTGAAATACTGCACTCACTGACTCTAGCCTGTTAGTTTTGGAAACATTCCCATGAAGCCCTGGAGTCACGACAAGGCCGGCTAGTTGTTCCAGGGGTGGTTTTTTTTTTGTTTTTGTTTTTTTTTGAAGAAAAACTTACACCTAAAGAAAAGTAGATAAAGCTTCGAAATTCTAAAGATAAAAGATAAAGCTTCAAAATTCCTTTGTGAAAACAGACATCTTGTCATATGCGGAGTCACTGACCAGTGCCAGCAAAAAAGAGAAGTTTTCATTGATGAAAAAATTTGCATCATATCAGATTCTTTTTGTCTAATGTTAGCCAAAGGACACATATTTAAAACTGTTTCATCAATTCAGCCTGGCATATACATGTATGCATGATAAGAGCAGTGAGTTGACTTGAATGAATGGGGAATTTGTGCTTTTTTTTAGTGTCAGACTACATGCAGACACAGAAGAGCAGAGAGTTATTAGACTGAGGTAGAGATTTTCAGAACTTGTACCAAACCCTCCCCTTAAAGTACAACATCAGTATAAATAGTTTTGGTGTCCCCAGAGTGGGTGTGTTGGCCTCGACAGGTAATAAGTGTGGTTTAATAACATCTACTGATATACCTGAGGTGCAATATGACACATTTGATACTACAAAATAATATATGTTATATGGCAAAAATGCTGCTCGAGGGCACTTTCAGGCCCCTATTTGACATAGATTTTCTATATGAAGGATCCAGAACACCAATTCAATATTTTGAAATTTTTATTACTGGAATATGAAGATTCACTGCTAAAAGTTTCAGAATGGTGCTGTTTATCACACATGGTGAAAAATATGGTTGAATTTCACAAAATTCCAGATTCGTCCCTAATTAAAATAGGTCCTGCAGACAAACTAAACAGCTGAGTACTTCAACAGTGGTTCTAAAATGTCAGTCAAGACCCATACTCAATGATTAAATACTATGAGTCATAATTTATTGATTTAAATGGCATACAGAGAGCTATAAAGACATGGGCGAAATTAAGATTTTTAGTTTTTTCAAGAAATCAACCCTCCAAAAAAATGTTCACACTCAGGCTAGGGCTAAAAGTCTGATTGTTTTGTAATCAGTAGTGAAAAATGAGATGATCCTGTGAATTTCAGGCCTTTAGCTGTTATATTTCAAGAATTATGGCAATATGAAGTACCTACCAGAATGACGGCTATCAATTGTAGGCCTAAACCTACCCCCATATAATGGGGTGTAAAAGCAAAATGCATACACATATTACAGAGAACCTGTTTCCTACCTTCCTTTGGGACCTAATGGCACACAGACTGAATATGGTGGAAATCAAAGACGGATGGAACTTTTTTGGATATTGGTTGATTTGACATGGAATGACCCAATTATGTTTTTCTGTCGTCGTTCGGAGCGTTAGCTCCCGTACCGAGCTGTTTTTGAAGTAGTGATTATTTGTAGCCTTCCCTCGAATGTAGAGGTTATAGAAATTATTTGTTTTGTAGTGCTAAAGTGTCGCCTACTAAGAGTAGAGCAATTTGTGTTTTGTAGTAATTGTAGTTCAAGCCACAAGTAGTCGCTGTGTGAATATTAGAGAAGAGGATTTAGTTTCCGGCAGTAGTCGCCATCTTAGTTGTAGTTTTTGGAAACATCTGTAAATAAAGAAACCTTTTTACGTTAAACTGAGATGTCTGTCAGTTCCTGCGCCTGAGCCTCTCAGAATCTTAACAGTATGATCCGGCCAACATGAGCTCAGCAGGAAATGCTAGAAATACAGACGGTGATTCAAAAATGTCCCTCCAGGAGGTCTTAATCTGCATTGAAGCCACTTTAAATCAGCTTGAAGAGATGTTGCGTTCGTTATCGGCTAGTAATTCAGCAATGTATAAACAACTAGCTACCTTAACTGAGAAAATAAATCGACTCTCGCCGAACGTAGCATCTGATGCCCCAGCTTCTAATCTTGCGGCAGAGAAAGAACCAAATGTACCAACCCCCGAGCGTTATAGTGGTGATTTTGGAAACTGTGATGCGTTTCTTACACAGGTTTCGTTGATTTTCGAGCTACAACCCCAGTCTTATTCTACCGACCGGTCTCGTATCGCGTATTTAATCGGGTTATTAGCGGGTGATGCTCGGGACTGGGGAACCGCAGTGTGGAAACGCCAGGGGCCCCTGTGTGCCTCATACTCAGCCTTTGTGGCCGAGATGAAGAAGAACTTCGATCATCCACTTAGTGGCAGAGATGCGGCCACCCGATTGGGGGATATACAACGGGAATCTCGGAGTGTGGCTGAATACGCCTGGGAGTTTCGGACTCTCGCCTTGGAAGTTGATTGGAATGACTCTGCTCTCCGATACTCTTTCTACCGAGGCCTCACGGAGGTCATTAAGGACCAACTTACTCTCAAAGATGAACCAGTGACGCTCAATCAGTGGATCGACATGGCTATTAAAGTGGATTCTCGCATGTGTGAGAGATGCAGAGAGAGGCAGGTCCAGCCACCCAGTAGCCGTAGCCCTTTCATCCCTGCCTGACGAACCAAATCCCCAGAACCCACGACGGAAGAATCAGAACCCATGCAACTGGGCCATGCTAAGCTCTCCGCCAAGTAGAAGGATCACCGGAGAGAGGCCAAACTGTGCATGTTTTGTGGTGACCCAGGCCACTTCATTGCGGCCTGCCCCCATCGTCGAGCAAAAGACAAGGCCCACCAGTAACAGGGGAGGTTCTGGTGGGCCAAACCTCGTCCTCTCTCCCGCAACGGCTACAGATAAAGACAACACTCTGTTGGGGAACTGTGTCACTCCCCTTTCCTGCATTGGTGGATTCAGGGGCCGAAGAGAGTTTCGTGGATGCTAACCTGGTAAGGCAACTTAATATTCCAACTGCACCTCTTAAGGAACCTTTGTCAGCTTGCTCATTAAATGGAATCAGTCTAGCCAGGGTTTCTCGGAGAACTGTACCTGTGGAGCTAGTTATAGCTGGAAATCACCGTGAGAAGGTCTCTTTTTGTATTATGGAGGGTTCCAGTTCGCCAATGGTGTTGGGCTACCCCTGGTTAGTATGACATAACCCCCAGTTGGATTGGTGGCAGGGACGAATTTTGGCTTGGAGTGTCGAATGTCATCAGTCTTGTTTGGTCTCAGCCCTTGCCCCTTCCAGTTCTGAGCCTCCAAATACCCCCGAACCGATCAACCTTGAGTCTGTTCCCTCACACTACCACGATTTAGCCCAGGTTTTCAGTAAGATCAAGGCCATGTCCCTTCCACCCCATCGACCCTATGACTGTGCAATTGAGTTGTTGGACAGAGCGACCTTACCTTCCAGCAGACTCTATAGCCTGTCCAAGCCGGAGCAGACTGCAATGGAAAATTATATTCGAGAGTCCCTGGCTTCTGGAATAATTAGACTGTCCTCTTCCCCAGTGGGGGCCGGGTTTTTCTTCGTGGAGAAGAGAGATGGGTCCCCAAGGCCGTGTATAGAGTTTAGGGGATTAAATAACATCACGAAGAGGAATTCGTATCCTCTGCCCCTCATGGATACAGCTTTCACTCCCCTCCAGGGAGCCAAAGTATTCACCAAGTTGGATCTTAGGAACGCTTATCATCTCGTCCGCATTAGAGAAGGGGACGAGTGGAAGATGGCTTTCAACACGCCTCTGGGTCATTTTGAATACCTGGTGATGCCCTTCGGGCTCACCAATGCCCCAGCCATTTTCCAGAGCATGATAAATGACGTTCTTAGAGACATGATTAATCGCTTTGCTTTTGTGTATCTTGTTGACATTTTGATCTATTCCCAGAGCCTAGAGGAGCACATCGGCCATGTGCGCAGGGTGTTGGAGAGACTGTTGAAGAACCGCTTATTCGTCAAGGCTGAGAAGTGTGAGTTTCATGCGACCACCATGAGTTTTCTTGGCTATGTTATTTCCCCAGGACAGATCCAGATGGACCCAGCGAAGTTGACGGCAGTACAGGAGTGGCCTGTTCCTGTCAACCGGAAGCAGCTCCAACGATTCCTGGGGTTTGCTAACTTTTATTGCAGGTTTATCAGAGACTGTAGTAAAGTCGCCAATCCTCTCACAGCACTAATGTCTCCCCTTAAACCTTTTCAGTGGACTCCAGAGGCAAACCAGGCATTCAAGGAGTTGAAGCGTTGGGTTACCACAGCGCCCATTCTAACCCAACCTGATTCCTCCCTTCAGTTTATAGTAGAGGTTGATGCTTCCAACACTGGGGTGGGAGCAGTACTCTCGCAGCGTTCGGCTGTGGAGGTTGGGGTGGGGGGGTGGGGGGGTACTGTCAGGCTGGCTGCTGCCAGACCCAGATAGTGCCTCTCTCTCTCTTTCAGGTTGGCTCAGCAGTGCAGTGGCAGTGGCAGGTGTTTCTCATCAGCGGCGCGCAGCCAGAATTAGGAGCAGGTGAAGATCATTCAATCAAGCACACCCCGCCTCAATATAACCAGACGCCTCACAACTCTGATGCTGGATCGTGACACATCGTGTAGGAGCTGTGTAGACAATCTCACCAGTAAATTCATGCCTTGCGCTGTTCTAACGTCTGCTGTCCTCGTTTCTCCTAGTTGTGGCTCCGCCTGCTCCAAGGAGAGTTTTCTACTCACCATCTGCACTGGATCTCTGTCTCCGTCTCAGCAAGAGGAGACTCCCTCCCAGTCTGTCCCCCACCTCCGGGCATCTCTTCCATCCATCTACCACTGCCGTTGCCGTCCACCATCTGGTTCTGCACACTGGTCTCCTGCACGATAAACCCTCCCGAGCATACCTGATGCAATTATGTTTTTCTGTCGTCGTTCGTAGCGTTAGCTCCCGTACCGAGCTGTTTTTGAAGTAGTGATTATTCGTAGCCTTCCCTCAAATGTAGAGGTTATAGAAATTGTTTGTTTCGTAGTGCTAAAGTGTCGCCTACTAAGAGTAGAGCAATTTGTGTTTTGTAGTAATTGTAGTTCCAGCCACAAGTAGTCGCTGTATGAATATTAGAGAAGAGGATTTAGTTTCCGGCAGTAGTCACCATCTTAGTTGTAGTTTTTGGAAACGTCTGTAAATAAAGAAACCTTTTTACGTTAAACCGAGACTGTCTGTCATTTCCTGAGCCTCTCAGAATCTTAACAGAATGAATGTCTAAGTAGACATGCGAGTAAATGTGTCTGAGAGCGATTCGACTTCAGATCTGTGCCTGATAACAATTTTGCATAAGCAAATTCTGAGAAATTGTCCACTCTCTGTATCCAGAGTCTGTGACTGCAAGATAAAGCAAAGAGACCTCACCCAACCAAGCGCTCATTTTCAGATGGACAGAAGATCAAGAAAAGAAACGGTTTATGAACTGACACCTGAGCCCTGAAAATAAATGACTTAGTTTTGAATACTGGACACGGGCATCTCCTATATGTTACAATTAAGTGACATGAGTTTAAGAGGGACTCAGACTTATAACAGCACTGTGTTGACCAATTGTTCAGGCTTAACAGATGGCAAAGTACTGCACAGAAATTTGTAATACCCTGACACAACTTCCTGGGTTTTTCAATTTTAAGAGCAGGGAATGTAAGGCAGAAAAGACCACAGCTTTAGATTGCACTTTTGTATGATCTCTTTCAAAATCTGTAACAGGGCTTTCTGCACAAAAGAATAATATGAAGAAGAGCTGAGACCTTAAACAACAAACATTAAATGTTTGTAATGGCTCCTCTGTGTATTCTTCAGACCTCTGAAAATCATGAACCATCAGTTTTTCTTCAGGACCAGTGTTATCCAGTCTTTGTCAGTTGTCTCAAAAAACTTCTTTTGTATTCCAAAAAATTGCATGACTTTCTTAAGTGAACTTTAATACTACAACAGTGTAAATACTTTCTTGATAACAATGAGCTTTAACTTTTAGTGTTTTTACTTTGGCACACTTTTGCAACGCAAACCTGTCAAAGTGCCTTCTTGTCTCTGCATTCCTGAACCAACTCATCCAGCAGATCATCACACCTTCACATCCTGCAACAAGACTCTCAATACTACAAAACCTACACAGGTATCACTTTCCTTCTGCTAAATGGGGGAATTCACAAATTAGACTTGGTTTTCCAATATCAGAGACATTTTAAATTCATCACGTTCCTACCAACCGCTTCCAGTGATGATCACAGTTCATTAGTTTATCTGCATCTATTAATTTATTGACTGTCTGTTGTTTTTTCTTGTTCGTTCATAGTATTAGTTAATAAATGTCTGTATATAATTATCATCGGTTCTAGCATCGATTCCTTTGTTTTGGGAACTGGACGTTAATGAAATCAGAGTGTACGACTTTCACAATGAGATCGATCAATTTCTTTTTCATCAAAGTCTCTTTGAGACTTATAGTCTAAATTGATCATTTTCTCCTTTCTAAGCTGAGAATGGTTCCTCTAAATTAATGAGTGCAATTTTAATCATAAGGAGTAGTTTCTACCATTAGGTTGCAGCCTCCACTTTTATCTACATTGTTAGGTGCAGTCATATAAGGCTAATTTCTGCAACATTTTGCTATATATAGTTCTGAGTCACTGAACATCATGTACTCAAGCATCTGTCAATATATTTTCACATTCTACAAAACTATTGTAAATCAGTAAAACTGAATCTTGAGCTTTTACTTTATATGTTTTTTCTGTTTGTTTCTTTCTTTTAGACTCTGGGCTTTTGCCTCCCCCTCCCATCCATCACTGCACCTCAGACACTGAAAGAGACAGTTTGAGACAGAGTGGCTGTTAATTTACAAAGCGCCCATCAAAGACCATCCAACTAATGGTTTGTGATGATAAGGACTAACAAAGAAGTGTTGTTGGAGACAACAAACGGCCAATATTTGTTACAATGGGCCATCACTGTTGGGAAACACAGAACTAGACCCAAATGGAGGACTCAAAGCCCATACTGAAAATCAGAATTAAATTCTTTGTTTCTTTCTCTGTAAAATATGGAATGATTGTTATAGCAATGTATTGGTAATTCACAAAGTCAGAGGTTGGACACTCAAATGTAAAGTAAATGCTATAAAATAATAAATAGGTATAATCAAATCAAAAGCAAGGACATCAACCTCATGGTGACACTAGAAGAAATATCTGAAGAGATCACCAAAGTCAGTAAGATTTAAACCAGGAAACCATTAAGATCTGTTGAAAATTTCAGTCAGGTGTGAAAAAAGTCAATTTGAGAACTTTGCAAGTTATATGTTTTTATTGATAAACTTCTTTTATGACATGATAGATTCACACAAAACATTATTTCCCAGTTGTCATGTGGCAGCAGTTTTAAAAGATGCACTTCAAGGGCTTAAAGTTATTTGACTATAGACACACCCTAAAAGCTTAACATTCTATATAAAAACCAAAAAGTAGCATTGCTCTGGTCTCTTAACAACACCTGCTAATGATATACGTTTAGTTAACTGAAGAACTAACTATAGACATTGCAAAAATAGAATTACATTTTTAAAAATTTAACTGATGTGTTAATAGTGCATTTAGTAGTAAACTGACCCTAAATTATTTGAAACGTGAGTCTTACAGACATCATTTAATGCACTGACGTGATTGGTAGTTCAGCTGTCAAACTTCTTATAAAAATCAAGAGACTGTGCTGTAGAGCCACTGCCAGAATGAATTTATGACCACAGTAGTGCAATGTGTCAGTGTAGCTTTAACAGATATTTGAAAAAAAAAAAGTCATATTTATCTAAGATGGATGGAAGCCCAACAAAAAGTAAAATAATTTAGTTCTGATTACATGCATTTGTGTTGACATGGCCTCAGGCTGGATGAAAACATAGGGAGAACTGCAGCATTCCACAGCATTGTAGTGATTAAAGTTATTCTGCTTGCATAAAAGTGCTACTTGATGGCTGGTGGCTCCCAGTGCTGTAGGGTCTGTAGTGGGACCTATCACCACTAAAAAATGCTGTATCCACATTTTCTGTCATTGCTGGTCTGACCACTGAGATAAAGTGGTCAGCACAGCAATGACAGAAAATGCGGATACAGCAAAGTAAAAAAATAAGGCATCGGATAAAAACATTAGCGTTGACAATCTTGGCAGCTGTAGCACAACTCAAAACACAATCAAATGCATAGAAAGGGTTTCAATAAGTTGAAAAAGGGTTTCATTTTTAAACAAGGCAAAATTTTTAAAAATTGTTTTAAAAAAGATGGAGATGTCTTTTGCCAATAAACAGGCTCTAGATCAAATTAAAATTGGCTAAATGTGTTTCTGAATTGCATAAAGCAGAAATGATGCCAACTGTTTAAGATGTCTGGGATGTCTGTGTTTTCAATGAGTACGATGGTAACTAAAATATTATGGAATTTGAATAATAATACAAATGTAACATTTATTTTTAGAATATAAAATTCGAAGGACTCCAAGGTTTAAAATTAAGACTCCATATTGAAAAGATTTTGTCTATGATAAAACAGACTAACTTGGTACACATCAATTAACACTATCAGGAAGAATATATTTCAAATACCAATTACAGAATGGCTAAAGAAAACAGCATGTGTATTTAGCGTGTTACTGATAAAATGAGGATTCCTTTCTCATTGGTAGTAAGTGGACAGAATTTTTACCAAAGGACTGATAGCATAATAGACAAGGATGATATGATGGTGAAGCAGTGTTTATTTGAAGGAGGCACGGACCTGACGTCCCTTGAGAGGCTGAGGGGGCCGATAGTTGTCAACCATGCAGCATGGAGCCTCTCCTTCTCCAGTGAAGAGAAGGTTTCGGAACTTGGCCATCTGAAAAGGAAGAGGACACCCACAGAAAGAAGAGGGAAAGAAGGAGAGAGAAAGATAATTAGTGGCTGATTTTGTAGGCTGTTACATTATCAGTATCTGATAATGGAACGTAGCAGAATTACCAAATGACTGGTGAATTGGGAAGTTGAAATTAATGAACCTCTGTCCTCATACCTCGGGGTATTGTTGTTTTCATTCTTGTTTTCCTTTGCTGTTCAGTATGCTGTCGGTAATATTTTGGTTTACAGTTTGTAATCTCAACTACAATTATCAAATAAAGGCAAAAATAAATTTAATACAATCATCTGCTTCACTTATTCTAGTTAATTTAGTGTTGGGACCTCACACTCTAAGGTGGTTATCTATCATGTGCATATGATGGTGCAAAACATTGCCCTCCTGACATTGAACAAAGTTCCATATTGCACATAGGGGCATTATGATGCAACATTGGAAACAGCCATCCTCCCTCTTTGTGTCAGTTCACATCACTAACAGAACTTGTGTAACCGTGTGTGTGTGTGTGTGGTCAGGTGCTGGCTATACTTGTGGGTACCAAATGTCCCCACAACTGTAGGAAAACTGAAAACAATGTCACTTGTGGGGACCTCATTTCAGTCCCCACAAGTTTAAACAGTGTTTTCTTGGCCATGTTGTTGTTACTGAAAAAAGTAAAAGTGCAAAATGTTTCTTCAGGGTTAGGCATTGTTTTGGTCTGGGTTAAGGTTAGGGTAAGGGGTTAGATATGAATGGGAGTCAATGGTATGTCCCCACAATGATAGAAAGACATAGTATGTGTGTGCTGTGTTGTGTTGTGTTGTGTTGTGTGTGTGTGTGTGTGTGTGTGTGTGTGTGTGTGTGTGTGTGTGTGTGTGTGTGTGTGTGTGTGTGTGTGTGTGTGTGCGTGACAACGTAAGCAGCATCTTGGTATAAACAACAGCTCCTCTAGGAGCCATTTAGCTTTTAGCTAGCTGGTGGGCTTGAATTTAATTTACTTCAGTAGGCCCATTCAACAATGTCTGCACGTCTCTTGTCACAACAAAGTTTGCATTGCACTGTACATTAGTTTATCAGTGTATTCATACTTTCACTGCAAAAAGAAAGTATTTCTATTTGCAGATATTACAACAAGACTTTACAGAGGGAGGGCCAACTAAGCATCACAATTTTAGAGGGAAAATGGCCATTATTTACTCCTTGTATGCTTTATATCATGGTGTGGCAATATATTAACTAAGAGATATGAGTGTAAACCGTGCAGTGGAGATACCAGCAGTCAGTGTAATCTAAGTGAAACACAAGGCACTGAAGATTCAGACCCACCCTGTTCTAAAGCATGATATGACTTCTATGGCTTCACTCTGGACTTTGACAATGTTTGGATTGACATTTATTGACATTTGACATTCTAGCTATTAAGAGATATAATTTGCTATATGACACACTAGCGATTCCTCTTCATGCTTTACACCCCCTGTCAAAAGTTGTAGGACACTGTCTCATTCAAATAAAGTAGAACCTGTCCTACAACTTTTGACAGGGGGTGTATTTCATCATATGGATGTGATCAGGGCAGGACTCTGATCATACATGTAAAGTTTCAGGCAGATTGCAGCATGTTCAGGGCATTTACACAGCATTTGAAATTTCATGGCGAAGCATCAAAATTCCAGAGGCCGCCACGGACACGCCCTTTGACTTTGCAAAAAGATTTTAATAACTTTGGATCATTAAGGCCTCCTGTATTTACTGGCCGAATTTGAGGTGAATTGGAGTTTCCCCCTAGGAGGAGTTCGCTCTAGAAAAAAAAAAAAAAGGGCAAAATCTGACATTCAACGCAAAATAGCTCACTTCCTGCTGGGTTTGGAATGTGGCTGTCACTGACTTTTTTGTTCAGCCTGATGTGCTGCATATGTGTACCGAATTTGGTAGATACACCCCGTCAAAAGTTGTAGGACAGGTTCTACTTTATTTGAATGAGAAAGTATCCTAAAACTTTGACAGGGGGTGTACCTTCCCTTGTTCTCCTAGATTGCCCAGGCTAACAAGGTGTTTGTCAGCCTCAAGTAATGGTTCTCATCTGCTCCAATCCTCACTTTACCAGACTCTAAGCTCCAAATCATTGCTGTGATCCACACTTTGAATGGCAATTATGTCTCAGCTTTCCTTTTAGGACAAATTAGGTCATCCCTGTGCTTTTATTTCTCAAGAAACGTGTCCCTGATAGAGAGAAATTACGGTTTGAGCAAATGGGAGCTTCTGGCCATCAAATGAAGACTTGGGGAATAGAGACGTAGGCTAGGGAGACCCAAACTGTCATTCCTGGTTTGGACTTACCACAAAAAATGCACTACATTAGATCAACTTAGAGATTTAACTCGAGGCAAGGCAGATGGACATTCAACTTCACCCTTCAAGACTAGGTCGTCCTTCCAAAGGCTTTTCATTCATTGTTTTTCTTCTACCTTCTTCCAGTACTATGATGGCCCTGGTCTGACATTCCCCTGGCCTTTTTTCCACAGCTCCCTTCATTTCATGGCAATACTGTCAGTTTGACTATTGTCAAGTGCAACTTCTTAATGTCTCACTTTTTTCCGCCTTCCTAAACTTCTATAATGTTTAATTGCAATGATTTCTCCCAGGATGTGATTACTTTGAAATACTCACTGACTTTCTGACTCCTCCTAACTTGTACCCATCCCTTTCCAAAGGTATGCTTCTCCTACCCTTCTCCTGGTGTGTACCCTTGGCAATCCTGTATATATACACCTCACCTTTCCTGTACCAGATTGCCGTTAGTCTGTTCATGTGTTCATTCTAGAAGTTCTTGCTAGTGTTGACTTCATGTTTGCTAGAGTGTCTCATTTTTAGGTTTTTGGATTTTTTTTTTCTCTGACTAAATTTGCATGTTTTGAATGTACCTTTGCGTACAACCTTTGGACTGTCAGTAAAAAATCTGCCTATTTCGAATGCCACTCTGAGTCCCGTAACTTTCTTTGAATCGGAGTCTGTCTTGTGTGTACAGAAAAACAACTGGGAGAGTCATCATGCATAGCTGGTAGAAACTTCTGAATGAGACTTCTGAATGAGAAATACAAACACACATTCACAGACACAGAACAGGTGTGAGGAATAGTCTAACAATACAATGTGGAATGACTTGCAGATTAGCTATTGCTCCTTTTGAACTTGCTCTGCTTTTTGATATTTATAGAAAATAACTGATGCAAAAGAACCTGTAGGACTTACACACGTGGACAAAATTGTTGGTACCCCTCAGTTAAAGAAGGAAAAACCCACAATTCTCACTGAAATCACTTGAAACTCACAAAAGTAACAATAAATAAAAATTTATTGAAAATTAAATAATCAAAAACAGCCATTACTTTTGAATTGTTGATTAACATAATTATTTAAAAAAAACAAACTAATGAAACAGGGCTGGACAAAAATGATGGTACTTCTATAAAAGATTGAAAACTATTTGACCAGAGTGACATGATTAACTCAGGTGTGTCATTTAATTGACATCACAGGTGTTTCCAAACTCATAATCAGTCAGTCTGCCTATTTAAAGGGAGACAAGTAGTCACCCTGCTGTTTGGTGAAAAGGTGTGTACCACACTGAACATGGACAACAGAAAGCGAAGGAGAGAATTGTCCCAGGACATCCGAAAAAAAATGATAGACAAACATCTTAAAGGTAAAGGCTATAAGACCATCTCTAAACAGCTTGAAGTTCCTGTGACAACAGTGGCTCTTATTATTCAGAAGTTCAAGACCCACGGGACAGTAGCCAACCTCCCTGGACGTGGCCGCAAGAGGAAAATTGATGACAAATTGAAGAGACGGATCGTTGGAATTGTATCCAAAGAGCCCAGAGCAACCTCCAAAGAAATTAAAGGTGAACTCCAAGGCCAAGGTACATCAGTGTCAGATCGCACCATTTGTCGTTGTTTGAGCCAAAGTGGACTTCATGGGAGACGACCAAGGAGGACACCACTGCTGAAAAAAACTCATAAAAAAGCCAGACTGGAATTTGCAAAAATGCATGTTGACAAGCCACAAAGCTTCTGGGAGAATGTCCTTTGGACAGATGAGACCAAACTGGAGCTTTTTGGTAAGGCACATCAACTCTATGTTCATAGACTCAAAAACCAAGCATACGAAGAAAAGAACACTGTCCCTACGGTGAAACATGGAGGAGGCTCAGTAATGTTTTGGGGCTGCTTTGCTGCATCTGGCACAGGGTGTCTTGAAAATGTGCAAGGTACGATGAAATCTGAAGACTATCAAGGCATTCTGGAGAGAAATGTGCTGCCTAGTGTCAGAAAGCTTGGTCTCAGTCGCAGGTCATGGGTCTTCCAACAGGACAACGATCCAAAACACACAGCCAAAAACACCCAAGAATGGCTGAGAGAAAAGCGTTGGACTATTCTAAAGTGGCCTTCTATGAGCCCAGATCTGAATCCCATTGAACATATGTGGAAGGAGCTGAAACATGCCATTTGGAGAAGACACCCATCAAACCTGAGACAACTGGAGCTGTTTGCTCAAGAGGAGTGGGCCAAAATACCTGTTGACAGCTGCAGAACGCTCATTGACAAATACAGAAATCGTTTAATTGCAGTGATTGCCTCAAAAGGTTGTGCAACAAAATATTAAGTTATGGGTACCATCATTTTTGTCCAGCCCTATTTCATTAGTTTGTTTTTTTTAATAATTATGTTAATCAACAATTCAAAAGTGATGGCTGATTTTGATTATTTAATTTTCAATAAATTTTTATTTATTGTTACTTTTGTGAGTTTCAAGTGATTTCAGTGAGAATTGTGGGTTTTTCCTTCTTTAACTGAGGGGTACCAACAATTTTGTCCACGTGTGTATAGGTCAATCACATAGAGATTAATTTTTTGTACTTATGAGCAAATTAAGGTTGTGCCAGAATAGTCGACCAAATGGTAGTTGATGAGGCGAGTCTTAGTGGACAAAGTTTTGATAGGTCAGGTGGTCACAAGAAAACAACATGCCTCTAACTCCACTGAAGTGTTCACTACTTGCACTTTGTCTACCCCGAAGCACAACATGGTTAAACGTATTGACAATAAGTTCAACCACTTTGCTGGTTTTTACAGCACACAGAAAATTATAGGCCTACTGCTTTTATTGGTGTTACTACTGCTTGATATATCAGTTTTGTGTTTGTGGTTACAAAATTATTTTTTTTAAAGGGCTAATTATTAGCTGTACTTTTTTATTTATCTGTTATGCAGAACAATGCTAACAATGTTAGCCTCCTTACAAAAAATTCTCTCAGCCCTAAGCTCAATTATTTTTTGATGACTCCAAAAAACATATATTGAGGTAATTAAATGAATATTATAAATATGCAACAACGAGTTGACCAATAGCTTACATTACAGACTTTTAGTTGAATAGGAAAACCCTTCTATTGTCCTGCTTTCATGTGAGCTCAAGTTCCGTTTTAACAGTTTCTTTTAGTGTAGGTGAAGCAAGCACATAAGTGAAGCAAGTTACATACTTGTGCAGGGCTGACACTGACTGGCTCCTTGAGCACAATCCAGGTGACACTCTCCAAGAGGGGTGGAGTCGTCAAAGAGCCATCATAAGTCCAATAATCCAGAGAACCAGGAAGAAGAGTCTTTGCATCAAAGTTAGCAAAGGTTGTCTGCTTTCCCTGCAAGGAGGGAGTAGAGAAAGAGGAAAAAGCAACGGTGTTTCCCAAGCTTAATAACTGCTCTTTGTAGAAAACGTGTGCACATGTATATTTAACAAAACTGTGTTTTGTGAATTCTGAGACAATTGTTTTTACCTTATTCTTAATAACATCCAAGGCATCCAGAACTTTCTGAAGTCGGGGGTTGGCAGCACCAATCTGGAACACAGAACAGATATATACATAACATAATCTATTTTCTCCTTACAGATTTAAAGGCACAAAAAACACTTTCTTGGGCTGCACAGTGAAGTAGTGGTTAGTACTTTCGCGTTGCAGCAAGGAGATCCCCGGTTGAAATCCCGGCCTGAGCCTGGGATCTTTCTGCATGGAGTTTGCATGTTCTACCTGTGCATGCGTGGGTTTTCTCCGGGTACTCCGGCTTCCTCCCACAGTCCAAAAACATGCTGAGGTTAAGTGATTACTCTAAAGTGCCCGTAGGTGTGAATGTGAGAGTGATTGTTTGTCTGTATGTGTAGCCCTGTGACAGACTGGCGACCTGTCCAGGGTGTCCCCTGCCTTCGCCCGAGTCAGCTGGGATAGACTCCAGCTCCCCTGCGACCCTAGTGAGGATAAAGCGGTGTATAGAGAATGGATGGATGGATGGATGGATAAGCACTTTCTCACAGCTTGTAGGCAGTACAGGGTCAGATTGATTAGCCAGTGATGAATCAGTGATACCTCACCTTTAGAAAAACCCCGACCACAGCAAGTCCATCAGGCTTGTCAGCTGCCTCTCCAAAGCTGGGATACTTCGTGTTCCAGTGGACCAAGTGAAGCTAACAACATAAATAAATCAATTAGTGTTTTACTATTAAGCCAGTGTGTCACCTAATTCAAATGTCATCTAAGGAGACAGAAGATTACAAAAAGCCACAGAGATCTTCACATAACAGAGCCAGGTTTGTTTCAGCACAGAGGGATTTAACTAGCATGTAACAGAGTTCTTTTCAAGTCAGTGCTATGTAAAAATCTGTGAATGAGAAGACAAGGAGTGGAAACGATGTGATAATATGGCAATTAATCTGACTGATTTCCTGATTATTTGCTCATCATGCACATCAGATTTACCTTTTTTATCCGTTTGCACCTAAACACATTTATGCTAACATCCAAATTGCAATTATATCTGAGAAAGTCTCATATACTCACCCTAAAGTCCCAAATTCTTAGAAAAAAATACTGAATTAATTATTTTAATGTCTTTACTGATAGCTGCAACATTGCCACAGTCTTCTCTCAAGTCCCCTGTGATGTTTTGAAACTACTGGCCACTTGAAAAATGAAAACATAACAGATTTGTCGCCCTTACCATTTTACCTACACAACACATCCTGGCCATTTATTTTATATGGTAAAATAACTGTAAAGTAGGGGGTTGTTGTAAGCATCTTTTAATCCCAATTCAGCTAACTGAAGAAGCTCCTGTGGCTTCAGTACCTCACAGGGGAATTTGATGCCGTTGACAGTATGCTCGGAGCCTCTGTCGTCACTGCCTCCCCAGTGGAAATGAAACTGCCTCAGACGATAGGTTCCAGAAATAGGACCTCCAGTGAGGGCTGGTTAGGACAAAACAACAGAATCACTGGAGACAATTAGGAAAAGACATATTTGCTTGCCTATGCTCTTCAGTTAGGAAGAACATAATAGGATTTTTGATTGTATGTGTTTCTAGTGCTATTGAATTTTGACTGCTATACTGTCAAAATGAAGGCTTTAATTAAGAGGGCCTTGGAGCTGAGGGAAAGCCTCTGTTACAAACTGTGTGAAGTGGGTGTTTACCCTCCAGGGAGGGTCTAATAAAAGACATTACTTAGTTGCACTGCGGGAAACGAAGAATTAAGGCTTTTAGAGCTTATCTCTTGCTTCAGTTTTTTGACTATTCTGTTAATCAGTTTCAAGAAAGTGCAAATGGCTTAAGTATCCCTTTAATAAGATTTAATAAGATTTTTTGAAGGTAGTTTAAGTTGCTCTCTTTATCTGTCCTGTCATGATGCTTATTATTGGTATAATTGGCAGGTGATGAGAGTGCAAACTAATTTTGTTTCAGTGTTTTCCTAAACAACAAATATTTTTAGACATGACTTAAATCTAAGTCTTGTAAGACTTTCTTCTGATGATATGTACCTCTGAATGTAAGTCCAACAAACACTGTCAGTGAGCAGGGTGAGGTACTATAGATGTCTGCTGACCCTTAGATAATGAAATACTCTTATCAGCTACAGCGCATAGAGCAGCAACTGAGACACAAGGAAGACAGGCAGATGAAGTTTTCTAATTTTAATATTTACAGTAAATGCACAAGATTTAACACATCTTTATTAAAAGTCCTGATGCACAACTGCCTTATAACTGATGTTATATACTATGACAGCCCCCTTATGTCCTTGTAGTTGTATGACAGGTAAAAAAAAAAAAATTACAAAAAGAAAAATTAGATTATAGGTCAATAACTGGATAAAGGTCTTCTTTGTGACTTTGTCTATTAACAATAACTGCATAAATGTCTTCTTCGTGACTGTCTATTAACAATAAGAGTTGAGATTTGCTTACTGGAGCTGTCTGTGTCATCCACAAAGTCCACCTGGAAGGAGTGTCCATTGTTAAGAATGCCTTTGGCGTTGGAGGGATCATATCTGAGTTTTAGAGCCTTCAGGGAGGAGTTGTATTGGGCCTCCTTTGGGACAATGTTAATGGGGGACTGTCTGGGCCCATTAGCTATAGGGAAATTGTCTGCCCAGAAGTCAGGTCCTATAAATATAAATACAAAATGGGTTAACCATATCATTACACACACACACACACACACACACACACACACACACACACACACACACACACACACACACACATATATATATATATGTATGTATTATATATTATATATAATACAGAGATGTATTATATATTATATATAATACAGAGAGAAGAGAGAAGCAATATAAATAATCAGTCCATTACTCAAACTGTAAAATGGATCCAGTAAAATAACTTTTGCTGAGCAGTACTATGAACATAATTTTCTTCTGAAAGTATCGATGTAGATGTAGTCAGTCCAGACACTTTCAGCTTAACCTGTAGCAATAACGTTAACAGTTAATTTTTTGCTTTGCATATACAACTTTCAGATAAGTCACAACAACCCAACAGATCCGAAAAAGTATAGGGTTAAAGTTGTCAGAAAAGGTTCACTTTAGAGAAAAGCACAGTGATAATGTAAATGTTCAAGTAATTAAATGGTAGCAGTAACATAGGTTACTGTCTGCATGACTACTGAACTGAGTTCATAATGGCAGTTTGTTCTTATCATGTTCCACAGACACCTGATAATCCAGCTGGCTTCACCACAGCCGGCTGGATGCTGTCAGGTCCTCACCGTTAGTTGCTCCGTATCCCCATTCATGAGACATGGCTGCTCCTACTATGTTACCCTGGAAACACAAGAGAACGGTTAATCCAAGTCAGTTTGCAGGTCAAATAGAGGATGAATAGGCAGATGACGACGATCTACTGACAGACAAGAGCTGAAAGGCTTTATAGGTTTCTCACGAGTGGGTTTGGCTTACTGTCTCTTAATCAGGCCTGTCAATCAGAAGAGCAGAGCGTGCGATGGTGGCGTTCTTCACTCCTGGAGCTCTGCACCTCCTCCGCTCCGTTCCGCTGCCGTCCACACCTCCCTCTTTCCACCATACAGAGGTAGGCTGTGGACAAGATGGGATGCTGATTTTATCGGCAGTCTCTTCTCTTCTGTCAGAGATGGATTAGTGTGCGATGTGTGCAAATCATCCACACATATCCATCCTATCCCTCCTCACACACCTCGCTGTTTTCATCTGTTGCAGGCTTTGTTCGCACACTCCTGCGGATTTTAGTGCAATATCCTGAAGTCGACATTTTCTTTTAACCTCTTGCCAGCTTTCACTGATCTCTATTATCCAGTTCCTTGTGTACTGCTGTATAAATGCTGTGTGCTGAGGGGGCGTGCATGCCTATTCACAGGGTGATCACAATCTATTCTGGAAATGGAACCATCCGCCCCTAGTTCCACTGTCAAGACTATTTGACTAATTATGTTTATGCTACACGCGCACACCACACACACACATACTATGTTTTTCTATCTTTGTGGGGACTTACCATTGACTCCCATTCATATCTAACCCCTAACCTTTACCCTAACCTTAACCAAACCCTAACCCTAACCAAAACAATGTCTAACCCTAAAGAAACGTTTTTGCACTTTTACTTTTTTCAGTAACAACAACATGGCCAAGAAAACACTGTTTAAACTTGTGGGGACCGAAATGAGGTCCCCACAAGTGACATTGTTTTCGGTTTTCCGACAGTTGTGGGGACATTTGGTCCCCACAAGTATAGCCAGCACCTGACCACACACGCACGTGCAAATTGCCAAGTGCAGTTACAGGAATAGCCTCTGAATTGACCACTTAAGGATCTGTTTCCATTGCTGTGGAGTTACCACTGGGATTAAATGTTGATATAATCATTTTGTGACAGATTGTAATAAATGATTATACTCATTTATAGATATTATTTTGGTATATGTTTGTATAACAAAAACAACTTAAACATGTTCTAAGTTAACACATCAAGATCACCATACTCTTTAAAAATCTTACTGTAAAGGATGAATTCAACTCGTCAATACACCAGTTATTTGCTGCCATCTTGTGGCTCAATAAGATACAACTGAAACTTGCTACTTTTGAATTCTGAGTATCTAACATACACAGAGGGCTGCACAGTGGAGTAGTGGTTAGCACTTTCGCCTTGCAGCGAGAAGATCCCTGGTTCGTGTCCTGGCTTGCCCGGGATCTTTCTGCATGGAGTTTGCATGTTCTACCTGTGCATGCGTGGGTTTTCTCCAGGTACTCCAGCTTCCTCCCACAGTCCAAAAACATGCTGAGGTTAACTGATTACTCTAAATTGCCCATAGGGGTGAATGTGAGAGTGATTGTTTGTCTGTATGTGTAGCCCTGTGACAGACTGGCGACCTGTCCAGGGTGTTCCCTGCCTTCGCCCGAGTCAGCTGGGATAGACTCCAGCTCCCCTGCAACCCTAGTGAGGATTAAGCGGTGTATAGAGAATGGATGGATAACATAGATGTACTGGAATGGTAGGCAAGTTTAGTTTTTAAGTCACTGATGTACATCTGTGTACATGTTTGTCTTCAGCAAAACGAATAGGGCAATTGCTTACATTAATCAGGAGGTCAAATAGAGTTGGGTTTTTAAAATTTCCTGAGTGACAATAATAAATGAATGATAAATGAAAGTGTCATGGTCCTCCGACTATCTATTTTCCCCAATGTTTCTCTTGTTCTCCTTTTTTATTTGTGTTTCTTGTTTGCATTCTCTCTCTCTCTCCTTGTGTATAGGAGTGTATCCCCTCTTGGCATTTCTCAGTTTGTACATCTTCGATTCCTTCCTCACCTCCTTTCCTCGTGTCTTAGTCGCTCTCATCTGAGATGTGAGGGAAGAAGACAAGAATGAGACACAAGAGACAACAGGTATTCAACAAAGGCATGAGGCATTTCACTTCATTGCTGTCATTTTAAAGAGATGTCAGTGAAATGTGATACGTCATACAGCTGCATCATCTGTCCATTGCTTTGTAAAAGCCTGCTGTTATATTTTAAGATCTCTGTCACTGTATGTAACAGTGCTCATGACAGCTAAAGTATATATTTAGTTCTACTTCAACAATTTCTCAATGTATGCACAATGTGAGAAAAATTTACTGTTGTCCTACATCTTTATTTCATTATTTAATATCCACACATGCTGTGAAGTATAAAAGAGGTGTAACACGCAAATAACTAAACACTCCAGCTGTGTGTCTCTTTTATATGTCACAGGTTCTGAAAAGACTTCTGCAAAGGATACTTCAAGAATTCTGCTGTGCATTCTCACTCATAGCTACCGTGGCAAGCGTCCTCCCTCCTCAGGCTTCAGGATGCAGTTTAAGATTGGAGACATCCTTCAAGACTGCACACTAATTCTAATTCAGGTTCACATGTAGGAAGATGGAGAAAAGAGAGAATGAGGAGGCTCAACATATTAGATGACTCTTATCTTTACCTGGACATGGTGACATACTTTTCTCCTGCTGGCAATTATCTGACACATCTGAAATTCATTTTACAATCAACCTCTTAGTATTTAAACCACAGCTGGTCCGTCTACCTTCTGCTAAATGCTCTCTCTGTTGTAGTGTTGTAGTCTCACACAGCCTCTGCATTTGTTCTTTGTTTTTAAGTGTCATCGAAAGGTTCAGGTTCCGCTACCTCTAGTCATTTGTTTGCCAGCTAGCCTTCTTCACCAGCAGTCTCTACCCCATCAGCTTTCACGCTCAGGCCACCAGCATCTACAATGTCAGTCATCCACCTAGTTACATGTTACTGTTGCTAACTGTGTGTAGTGCTCAGCTTCTTGATCCAAACCCCCCACCAAAAACATCATTAACATAAAGCAGCACTGATTAGGCATAATGATTACATCTATTTTGCCAAAATATTAAATGCTAAAATGTTTGTTGAACCACATTTTATTGTACAAATTTTTACCTCAGCTCTTGAGGAGAAGAAACTGAAAACACCACAACCACCACTGCACTGTTACTTTTCAAAAAGAGGAAATCGTACCAACCAAATTATTCAGATACACAAATTGGTTCCTTCTCTAAAAATGGGTACAATTTTCTGTCACACTCAATGCCAAGTTTCTTGTAATTTAAGTGAGAACCAAATGCTGTAACTGATGACAGCATCAGACAAACAGTCTGAAGTACAGGCGTTTCTAGCCCATTTTGAAGGGTGCTCAAGCACCCCTAAATTGAATCCCAGCACCCCTAAAATTTGAGAGATTTTTTTTTGCATTGCATGTAATTTTTATTTATCAAAGCTGAAAAGTGTAAAAACCATACAGTACTTGGTTGATAGGTAATGTTTTAACAACAAAAATACAGCAACCCCCCAGTTAGTCAGTGTCTGTTTGAACTAGACTGAAAGAAGCTCGCTGTTGTGTCAAGTGCATGTGTTAATATTAAAGCCAAGGTGCTACTGACTAGCTAACTGACTGGATGCCCATTACAACTCCTGTTGTGTGTGTGTGTGTGTGTGTGTGTGTGTGTGTGTGTGTGTGTGTGTGTGTGTGTGTGTGTGTGTGTGTGTGTGTGTGTGTGTGTGTGTAGAGACAGACAGATAGACAGACACTTATCATGGACATAAGATTCATTTTAAAAAAAAAAGAGCCAGGTTCAGGTAGGAAAGTAAGATCAAATGGTTTATCTATCAAGAGTAATGCTGTAAGTTGGATCAATGTATACATACATTATACAGCATATAATACATGCATTGAAAAAGTCAATTTCTGTTAATCTGTTTTACATGCTGTGCATCACATTTCAAATAAAAGTCAAAAAATAAATCCAAGGTCCATTTTGGTGTTTTTGATACTCAATATAGGGCTCTGGTTTACTCTAGAAACATACATGCTGTTTATGTGTATGTTGAGGAGCTGCTGTATCTAAATGAGTCGTCTTTTCCCAGAAATTAGGATTATGATATGTTTCTTTTATGATTCCAGTGCATTCCTCTTTTGCGGTGACTCAGCATTTAAATAATATTTATCAGATTGGATGGTTTAGTCGCAGACTTTTTCATAAAGTGTTATGCTTTTCTTTCACAAATGTGGGAATGAAATTGCGTTAAAATGTACAAACAGTGAAATTTATCTTGCCTGGCCGGGCAACACTGGGTGCTCAGCACCCCTAAACCTCTGATCCTACAATCGCCTCTGGTCTGAAGTGATGTTATGTAAGTGGATGAATTCTAGATATAAATCAAGAAGGTTGTAGTACTATAGTGAGTAAGATACTCTCCTACAAGCTCAATGATAAGAGTATGAGTGTAAGCACTCATAAGATTTGAACTGTGTATTTCACGTGTAACATGCAGAGTTGTGACTTGAGACTTGGACTGGCACCAGAATGCAATGTAACAACTGTCGGCTGTATGTGGATTGATTGATCTAAAATTTTGAAATTCCTGGAAAATTGGAAAAAATCACAGCATTTTTGACCATTAGATTTTTACTGATAATGTCCAGATAATTGATAATTTAAAAAAAAATTGATCCTGCTATACATAAAAATACAGAACTCCTTTGTGAGACATATATGCAATGTTAGATCTGATTAATCTCTCTCTAGTAACAGGCTATGTACCACAGGCTTTTAAGGTTGCTGTCATCAAACCCTTGCTTAAAAAGCCCACTTTAGATCCAGATGTGTTAGCTAACTATAGACCAATATCCAACCTACCATTTCTCTCTAAAATTCTGGAAAGAATAGTTGCAAATCAACTATGTGAACACTTACAAAGGAATAATTTGAAGTGTTTCAGTCAGGCTTCAGAGTGCATCATAGCACAGAAACGTCTCTGGTGAAAGTTACTAATGACCTTCTCATAGCATCAGATAATGGACTAGTCTTTATACTTGTTTTGTTAGATCTTAGTGCAGCGTTTGACACAATCGACCACAAAATTTTATTACAGCATCTAGAACATTCAATTGGCATTAAAGGGACAGCACTGGACTGGTTTAAATCCTACTTATAAGATAGGTTCCAGTTTGTGCATGTCAACAATAACTCTTCTGAGCCTACTAAAGTTAATCATGGAGTTCCTCAGGGTTCTGTCTTAGGACCGATACTTTTCACATTATACATGCTTCCTTTAGGCAATATTATTAGGAAGCATTGTATTAACTTCCATTGTTATGCAGATGACACACAATTGTATTTATCTATGAAGCCAGATGAAACTGACCAGCTAGCTAGACTGCAAGATTGTCTTAAGGACATTAAAACCTGGATGACTTTTAACTTCCTACTGCTAAATTCAGACAAAACTGAAGTCATTGTATTTGGCCCCAAACATCTTAGAAACTCTCTTTTAAAGCAAATAGTTACTCTGGATGGCATCACGTTGGCCTCCAGTACTACTGTGAGGAATCTTGGAGTTATTTTTGACCAGGACATGTCCTTTAACTCACACATAAACCAAGTCTGTAGGACTTCCTTTTTCACCTGCGAAATATTGTAAAAATCAGGAACATCCTGTCTCAGAGTGATGCAGAAAAATTAGTTCATGCTTTTGTTACTTCCAGGCTTGACTATTGCAATTCCTTATTATCGGGTTGTCCAAATAGCTCTCTTAAACATCTACAGTTGATCCAAAACGCTGCTGCGAGAGTACTGACAGGAGTTAGCAAAAGAGATCATATTTCCCCTATACTTGCTTCTCTTCACTGGCTTCCTGTTAAATCCAGAATTGAATTTAAAATCCTTCTTCTGACATATAAAGCTCTTAATAACCAATCTCCATCATATCTTAAAGATCTGTTAGTACCATATTATCCTAATAGAACTCTTCGCTCTCAAACTGCAGGCTTACTTGTTGTTCCTAGAATTTCTAAAAGTAGAATGGGAGGCAGAGCCTTCAGTTATCAGGCGCCTCTCTTGTGGAACCTGCTCCCAGTTTGGGTTCGGGAGGCAGATACCCTCTCTATTTTTAAGACCAGGCTTAAAACGTTCCTTTTTGACAGATCTTATAGTTAGGGCTGACTGGGTGACCCACAGGGATTCGGCTTGTGTCTTCATTTGCACAGCCGACTCCCTCTTGGACATCCCTTCGTTCTGCCCCTAGTCATGCTGCTATAGGCCTAGGCTGCTAGGGGACTTCTCTTGACGCACTGAGCCCTTCTCTATCTACCTTTACATTTAATATGTATACCGTTATTGCAGTACATTCACTCTGTTTCCCCCTGTGCTATTTCTCCGAGTGTCCCTGGTCCCAGAGCTGGATACTTTGATGTTCCACCAACTGGTCTAGTCTCCACCATGTCCACTGTGGGATGCTGCTGCTGACCTTCCTCCAGCCCTTCCAACTCCCCTTTTCCACCAGTCAACTCTGCATCGCCTTCACTATACTTGTTATGCTAACTTACATACTGCTTGAATTTTACTGCTAGCTATATATGTAGTATATTTAATGTCAGAGCCGTACATCATAAGAGTAAACTATGAGTCAGTTTTCAATGTTAGCTTATACTTTGTGTCACATATCCTGTCATACATGTATCCAAATGTGTGTTGTGTTTTCCTTGCTTTCCCACCCCTCCCTCTTCTCCCATCCCTCCCCCTTGCCCTCCTCTGTCCTTCTCAACCCGCCCGGCCAGCAGGCAGATGGGTCCCCCCTATATAGAGCCGGGTTCTGCTCGAGGTTTCTTCCCTGTTAAAAGGGTGTTTTCCTTGCCACTGTCGCCTTTGGGCTTCCTCTGGGGGTCAGGCATATGGGTTCTGTAAAGCGTCTTGAGACAATTTGACTGTAATTGACGCTATATAAATAAAATTGAATTGAATTGAATTGAATATGGATCCTGCTACAGTGTGATGCTGCAGAAATGCATTAAACTATGAATTTTATCCATGTTTTATATTTTAGAGTCCTACCGAAGCAGCCACCCTTCGCTTTGACGACAGCTTTGTAAACCCTTGGCCTTCTCTTGATGAGCTTCATGAGGTAGTCACCTGAAATGGGTTTCACCTCACAGGTGTGCCTTGTCAAGGTTAATTTGTGGAATTTCTTGCCTTCTTAATGGACTTGGGACTATCAGTTGTGTTGTGCAGAAGTCAGGTTGGTACAAACTTGACAGGCCTATTTGACAACTGTCAGAATTCATATCATGGCAAGAACCAATCAGCTAAGTAAAGAGAAATGACAGAGTCCATCATTACTTTAAGAACTGAAAGTCAGTCAGTCCGGAAAAAAACATCAAGTGCTACATCAAAACTGGCGCACATGAGGACCGCCGAAGGAAAGGAAGACCAAGCATTAAGTTAACAGCACCTCAGATCAGAGCCCAGATAAATGATGCACAGTGTTCTAGTAGCAGACACATCTCTTCATCAACTGTTTAGAGGAGATTGTGCCAATCATGCCTTTATAGTCAAATAGCTGCAAAGAAGCCACTACGAAGGAAAAGCAACAAGCAAAAGAGATTTGTTTGGGCCAGGAAACAGAAGGACCAATGGAAATCTGTACTTTGGTCTGATGCGTCCAAATTTGAGATATTTGGTTCCACTTGCCTTGTCTTTGTGCGCTGCAGAAAAAGTGAAAGGATGGTCTTAACATGCACAGTTCCAAAAATGAAGCATGGAGCGGGAGATGTGATGGTGTGGGGGTGCTTTGCTAGTGACACTGTTGGGAATTTATTCAAAATTGAAGACGCACTGACCTAGTATGGCTACCACAGCATCCTGCAGTGACATGCCATCCCATCCAGTTTGTGTTTAGTTGGACCATCATTTATTTTACAACAGTACGGTGACCACAAAGATACCTCCAAGCTGTGTATGTGCTATTTGACCGAGAAGTGCTGTCAGATGACTTGGCCTCCACAGTCGTCTGAGTTAAACACAGTCCAGATGGTTTGGGTTTAGGTCAGACAGGCGCAGAGTGAATGCAAAAGGGCCAACAAGTGCTCAGCATCTACAGGAACTCCTTCAAGACTGTTGGAAAACCATTTCAAGTGACGACCTCATGGAGGTCATCCAGAGAATGCCAAGAATGTGCAAAGCAGTAATCAAAGGAAAGGATGGCTGTTTTGAAGAATCTTAAATGTAAAACATGTTTTGACTTATTTCACATGTTTTTTCTTTACTACGTTTTTATGCTTTCAGTGAAAATCTACAATGTAGATTTAATGAAGGTAAAGAAAATGATTAAATAAGAAAGTGTGTCCAAACCTTTGACGGTAGTCAGTCTCTCCAGGAATTCGCGATGTTGCAATCGCGCGAATTCACGCAAAATCAACCAATCTCCGCGAATTTTGCCCGGCCTTGCAATTTTGTCCAATCACCACAACTTTCCCGCAATTTTGGCCCGCCTCCCATGAGTTCCACCAATCATAGCAGCTCCCAGCGCAAACATATTGCACGTACTTCACCGAATTCACTTCCTTGTTTATGGTTTGAAGATGCAGACATGTGAGATACTAATGTCTCTCATTTACCAACAAAAATTGCTGCTGAAGACCATGATAAACAATTAATTCCCTGATGTTCTTCACCAAAGCGGAGCTAAACTGTTTCACAACCCGTGTAATATTGTGGTGGAATACACAATAAGGAGGGAGGTCCTTAATTTTTAAAATCTGTCATTTTTTGATGATTTCAAACCCTAATAACTCAGGAAGTACTCAATATATCTTCTTCAAATTTTCAAGTTCTTTGAAATGTATATAGATGCATAAAATAAAGTGGTCAGACAAGTGTTCTGATGAAAATCTGTTGAGGTACAACCATATAAAAGGTGCATAAGATAACAATAAGCTCCAAAATGAAATGCATTTATTAGGTACTTAACATTACTCTGCTGGGTCAGGATAGGTCAGATTTTGTTGTCTGGGTCATAAGCAATTTTTTGATACATTTATGGGACACTAAATGTGCCTAGGGAGGGCTGGGGAAGCTGTCAATCACAGGTCGTTTGCCAAAATTCACCATATTTAGGCTGAAATTACTCCATGCGGACAAGGTGGCACATTTTTGAAATTTTGTAGGTTTGAAGATGCACATGAAACCTTGTAGAAAAACTTAAAATCAACTTTGGTTCTTGCTGTATTCATTCTCCACAGCTTATAGCAATAAGGACGTTTTTCTCTTGCAGGTGGTGCTGGAAACATAGTGAACAAATCATATATGTTCTTATCTTTTGCATATATCCCATCAGATTTTGAAATGTTCAAAATTCTCTTTTTTTCAGGTGGTGGTTGTGAATGTGCATGTGCTAGAAGACTAGTTTGCTTTGCATGCTAACTTTAGAGAAAGCCGGTGCTTGAGCTGAAACTAGTGGTGGTTGGGTAGAGCATGTAGAATCGTTGGTGGTTAGCCTAGCAACGCTATACCCATGTTTCTGACGGCTCAAAGGTCTAGGGAAGCTCGACAGGGAGGGAGGCGGGCTAAAAGGTTGTCTATCAAATCCCTCTGCAGCAACTGGGTAGGTATACAACTAATCAACACAACGAATAGGCTGACGTAGTTCCGAGAGCACCGGCGGATTGTGGCTAAGTCCCATTAGCTTCCCAACCAGGAGCCGCGGAGCCAACTGGTATATTAAGGATTTGCCATATCCCGTCGGCATAAGTCCAAATACGTCTTTCTTCTCAATGAAACACTGAAGTGCCGTCCTTTGTTTATCTTTCAAGTTGAATTCTAGCTTCAAATCTTTAAGGGCTGTGGCCAAAGCCAAGTCAAAAGATAACTGTTTATTGTGCGCTGGTTGTTTCTGTCAGAATCGTCATGTCTCTGTCGTCACTTCGTTACGCCCGCCTTCTGACTCTACACTTCATGGTGATTGGTCCGGCCAGTTTTAGGAGAATCCAGCCTCGAGCCTTATGGAGGGTAACTAGACCCACCCTGGCAGAGAATTAAATTCGTTGCCATGGGTTGTCTAGCGCGGTTAGGCTAGTTGGTGGTGGTAGTGCATTACAAACAATAAAGATGTCATCTATATGTCAGATAGGGAAGCTTCTTAAAACAGCCATTTGTTGGTAAGGCGTGTTTCAGAAGATGATGCTGTCTTCTCAGTACAGGTAAAACAGCCCAGGGGAGACTGTGAACATTCCACCACAGTTAGTGAACCAGAATCCACGAGACTGTCCTCATTGAAAAAACGACCACATAGGTCGTCTGTACACGTCCGTGTTACGACCAAGTGTTACGTTTTGACGTTAAGCGACCTCTAGCAGTTGAGTAAATATCGACACTCCGGTTTCTCACCTGAAACGTCACCATGAACAAACTTTGACCTAACACTAACCCTAACCATAACCATAACCATAACCCTAAACCCATCTTGCAAAAGTGAAGGAAAAGCCATTTTGCGAGGGAAAAGCCGTTTCGCGAATTAAATCCCGTAATACCTTCCTGTCTCCCGTACGGGCGCTAACCTAAATACGCTCTCATGGGTTGTATTCAGGGGCACGTTACATACATAGACTGTATATATAGTGGACGTAGCATCTGGCTCCAGAATTGAAGCCCACCCGGAAGTGTCAAAAACTTGCAATATCACGCCGTCCGCTAGGGCTGGCTTCAAAAAGCTTTTTCTCCAGAGACCTCAATTTATTTTTGGAAAAAATAAAATTTGATAGACTGATTTTCTACAGCTCAGGATTTTTTTCCCATTAGTTTTCATGGTCAAAATGAGAGCTCAGGTGGCCAATCTTAAAATGAATCAATACTGAATTTTAAATAAATCGTTAAAGTTGGTGGAGCAAGGGGGCATGGTTATACTTGATAGACCACAACAGAAGCTTTTGCAGTAAAATGTGGGCGGGATAAGAGAGTCCTCAGCCAATCCTGCCCCTAGTTGCTCTCCGGTCCAGCCTGTTTGATGACGCTTTTTACATCACTGGCTCCAAAAAATCCAAAACGGCGACCAGGAAGTAGCAAAATCCGGGCTTCATTTTCTCAGCGTTGAAACCAACGGGTGACGTCACGGTTAGTTTACGCCTGGTTACATATGACCTGTGTGGTCGTATGAGTTTGAGGGCTTGTTGAATCCACAGCTGAGTCAGAAGACATATCCCCTGGGCAGTACGTAGCATGTCTATATGATGGTGGCTTGGCAATGTCAAGTCACATTCCTCAGAGCATGATGATTTTGAAGTACAATTTATGCACCCGCATGGACCAACCAAGTCCTTTTACTGGCCAAAACATACGAATGAGTGCTGGGTGCCCAAAGAACATGTCCTGTGTGTTGTGCCAGTGCCTGATGCAGTTGGTTTAGGGAGGCGTTATAGGTTTCTTGATGCAAGCATTTTGAAGAGAGTTGAGGACTTGTGGAGATCAAAGTCAAAAAATGTTGTCTAAATAACTTCCATGTTTCTAATATGTTTAATTTAGTGACATTTGATTGTCTAGTTTGTGTTTAGGTTGTAATTTGTAAGAAACCACCAGCTAGTCAAAAATGTCTACTCCTGTACACTCTGTGCCTCATTTTCAAGATGTTGACAAGCAGAACCAAAGTTCTTTTGTAGTTTTTTAAGTTAAGATAAAGATTAAAAATTTTGCTAAGTATGAAACTTGTACAACCTTGTCCACAATCTGAAATTTTAGTTCAAAAATAGTCATTTTTTGCTAATGACCAATGTTTGAGACATTATCGCAAGGTTGTGAATAACATTTTCAGTACTAGTCATGCTTTGATACTTACTTTATGTTGGATCCTACCAAACTGAACCATTTTTGAGAACCAAATGATCTCTCTTGATCAGGAAATGCCAACATGAAAAGCTCGTCTGAAGAATTTTTTCACATATTGAGAGGTCTGGTATACAAAAAATATGAGACATATACCTTTCTTGACGCTCAAAATATTATGTACTATATACATATTTTAGTCCTGAAAAATTCAAGCAGATATCTGGAGAGGTTCCTGAGATATAAAGTTGTGAAAACTGAAAAAAATTACAGACGGAAACTTAAAAACATGACCCTTGCCTGTAGAACCATGAGGATTGGGTTTAGGACCTTAAAATTTTGGCTTTCCCAATGAAATGTACCAAAGAATGGTACAAAAAAATATGAAGCAATTTTGAGGTGGTGGATGCAACCACTTTTCTGGATTTTTGTTTATTTGGTATGGAATGACCCAATTTTTAATCGCAATTTTTTAGACAAGCTGTTGCGAATTCAGGCATTTTCGAGCGCAACAATCAAGAAAAACACCCGCGAAATCCTGGAGGGACTGGGTAGTGCATATGTTCTTTGTTCATGGCATCTTAATATGTTCTTAATTGTCTACAAAATTTTAGGTGACTTCACTGATAGACATGGCCATGTCTATCAGTTTCTTTGATTATGATGAAACATTTATTTGATTTCGGAAAGCTAGTAAGTTGGATTTTACCATTACTTTAGCCTTAAGATTCTTCAGAGAAATAGAACGCTGTTCAGTTGATTTGTTTTATTGACGCAGGACATTTGTGGCTTATTTTAGTTTAAAGTTTTACCTTTCTTTTCAACTTAGGAAAATAAAAGTTGCTTCTGAAATTCCATCCGTGAGTCACCAAGGCTACAGCTCTTTCCCTCACAGGGCGGAAGAAAAAATACAAAAAAAAAACTCTCCCACTTGCATGCCTTGCACAGATGGTAAAAGGCTTTTGTAGCAAGTACAGCAAAATTCTACAGGCAAACCCCATTTAATGCCAAAATAAAGAGCTGAATTGTTTTACAAACATTATACAGATTTGGACAAATGAGACTGTCCATAAAGTCATTGTTGTAACCAAGGGCGTCAGTTTGTTTTTAAAAGTGGGGGGGATGGAGCCTGGCAAAAGTGACTTTAGAGAAGTGCTTGGGATGATGACTGTAATTGATGTTGCTTTTGGTATGCTACTATAAAATGCACAAGAGTTATTTCATGTTTTAAGTAATTGTTATGTATTGAATAAAACCCACTTAAGAGCTGTGCCGACACTTTTACATGAATTACGAACCCCTAACGATGTTGAACTTCATGTTGAAATCAGCATGTCAAATAGACCACCTACATCTCTACAGGATTTACAGCTCAGGGACAGCACATAAACCAACCACTCAACTCTCTTCATCGCAAATAAGATAAAGGTTAAGCCATTTTGAATACAAAAGAATAAACCAGGGGTCACTGAGGACCATAGCTGGAGTTACATCGGAGCACAAGCTGTTACCATGACAACCCATTCAAACCTCATCGTATATCCGTGATCAGGAGAATATTGACTTTAAGCCTAACCAGCAATTCCCACTCAAATCAAACCGTTTTAGCACAAAGCAACTCAAGGAGTAAAAGGAAAAATTACAAAAACACAGATTGCCAGCTCTCCAAAAAAGCCACCACGATAAATCTGTCTCATGACTCAAACTCAACAGTAAATAAGCAGCGGAAGAAGAAAATATCACAATATGAAGCCTTCTTTTATTACATTTCTTGTTTGTAGACTGAAAACATTTATTATCATTATAATGATCATTGTTTTCTTTATTAATTCAAGTGAAATTCCGCCATGGATGGATAATCCGGGTCATACGGTGGCCGACAGGTGCAAACGCGTTGCAAATGGCAAAAGCGCTGCAAACCTCCAAAACCATAAACTCACAAACGCATAAAAACACATGCAAGAAAAAAAATGCTGCAAGAGAAACATGCTGGAATCACAGAAATGACGCAGAAGCAGACTTGCAAAATCACAAAACAATTGCAAACGAAAATTGCTGCAAATATATAAAAACACAAACCCCCAGAACAACTGCAAGAGAAAAACGCTGCAAATTCAATCCACAACGGAAGTGCACCAGACACGAAGAAGAAGAAAGAGAAGAAGAAGAAGAAGGAAAACGTACCTTTTCACACTGAAAGAAATTGCAGGCCTTCTGTGATTGCAGCATGTTTCTCTTGCAGCATTTTTTTCTTGCATGTGTTTTATGTGTTTGTGAGTTTTTGGTTTTGGATCATTTCTGTGTTTGCACCTGTCGGCCACCATAGTGGTCATGACCTCCTCTTCTTCTGTGGTGTTTCTTGGAAGAGTTCGATTTTGCTACGTTGTGTTTCCCGCCTCCTAAACAACTGGTGTGAATTCATTAATAAAATCTCAGCAAATACCCAATGAAATGTCAAAAAGAAAAGCAACCGACATCAGAGCTTTTTTCACAACGCAGAAATGCAACGTTAGTGCCATCTATATCTGCAATAGTACTGATATTTGTACAGTTACTGTACAATAACTCCATGAATATAATAGAGTATACCTTGTGCTTTAGCTAGCAGGACCAATTTGACTACCATTACTGTCGTCAACAACTTTAGTTAATAAATGACAACTGAAACATTTTGGCCTTATGAGCCATTTTATCAAAACTCTGTCCATCCATACAGCCACGTTCTGGCTTTCACTGAGGCAAATAAAAACAATCTGGTAATCCTTAATAATCACCACTAGAAGTCCTCAAATATCTTTAGACTCAACATGCTAACATTCCAAATATAAACATTTACATTTTTTTTTGCCATGGTTAAAATGCTCTGGCACCATTAAAGAAATATATTAAAATGGTAACCTTACCATTGACACAAGTACAGACATTATTGAACATTCAAGGTATGTGAAACACAGAAAACCATCATTCTCAGGTGTGTTTTTCCATTATTTTATTTGTCTAGGATCAGAGTTCAACAGAAATAAACAAAGAGCTGCCAGAGCAGGTGACTGAGAATGAAGAGGTGAGGTCTACACAAACAAATAAAGAAAATCAGAGTTAGTGAGGTTATCCTGTAGGTTACAGATTACTAGTTACAACGTAAGTGTAATATGTACTTATTTGATCACATCAAAGTGTCTTAATTATTTTTCTAATAAATTATTATACAGTCTTTGGTTAAAAGACATTACCATTGATGTTGAATATTGATCTCATTTGCCAACTCAGCTTGGACGAACAAAGTTGTCCAGATATCTGAAAAAAGAAGCTTTACTGCACAGAGAAATGATGACAAGCAATAGAAAAAATGTCAAATTTTAAACATGGGATTTTTGCTGAACACAATCAGTTGAAATTCATTTGTATTGCCCAAAATTGTGATTTTTTTTAACTAAATTTATTACATATTTTTCTCAGTGACTGAACCTGATTACAAATACATATACTTTGTAATTTCACTACAGTAACTAGTTACTCTGTAACACAAACAATAAAATTCGCAGAAAGTACAATCTCAAAAACATTTTAACCAGTGACAATTTTACAAAGAACCCATTCAGTTCTCCAATTCTGACATACCTTCACAGCAAGTGGAATTCCAGACTGCAGCTGGTAGTGTTCAAGAACAAGAAGGAAGTACAGATGTACAGGTGAGAGGAAATTGTATCTTGAAAACCTTAAACACAAAACATAGACCATTAATTACATACACAGAGCCACTGATCATACAAACCCTGAAAAGTACCATGACTAGAAAAAAACCTACAGAAAAAATGTTTACCAAAATCACAAGTTACACAGTTGGAACTATTTACAAAGAACAAAATTAAACACCTTGAGAACAATGTGCAAACTGTATTCTTGAAATTATACCCAATTATCCCTGCCCTAATTCTCACTAAACTGCATTACAGGATGAGTCAGCTACAGTGCCTTGTGAAAGTATTCGGCCCCCTTGAACTTTTCAACCTTTGGCCACATTTCAGGCTTCAAACATAAAGATATAAAATTCTAATCTTTTGTCAAGAATCAACAACAAGTGGGACACAATCGTGAAGTGGAACGAAATTTATTGGATATTTTTAACTTTTTTAACAAATAAAAACCTGAAAAGTGGGGCGTGCAATATTATTCGGCCCCCTTGCATTAATGACCCATATGCGTTGCAAGCTGCTGCCTGGATAAATGACGAAAAAAAATGGCCCAAACTTCAGTGGCCAGACATCCATTCTTACCTGATCGAGACTCCGAGTCTCTATTCCTAGGAAAGCCTGAAATCCTACCAAACACTGGATGCATACAGCTATGTAATGGACAACCATGTGCAGGATATTTTATTACATGACTACAACCTAGAAAACTTCATGGCTCTGAAAACAGAGGTGCTACCAAGTCGAAGACAAGGAAAGAGGACAGAGATGTACAAGGTGTGGGTGATTGTAAACAAAAAAAACAACAGCATTCTAACCGCAAACTGCACCTGCATGGCTGGGTAGGTAATGCTGAATACTCTGATAACAATACAGATATTATCTGGTAAATTTTATCACTTTGAGAGCAGAGGTGGGTAGTTGCTACTAGTAAATTGTTATATACTTGAGTTAATTGTTGAGGAAAATACTCAGAGTTGCTTTACCATACAGTGCTTTTTACATCTAGTCAATAATATTACACTGAAGTGTTTGTACTCTTACTTAAAAATGTTTTACTGTGAATAAATATGTTGTGGCTAAAGCTAAATTTTACAGATTAGGCAGGTCATGTTTGTGTTTTTCTTTGCACCGCAATCTTCAAAATAAGTTTTTTTTGTTATTTATTGTCACAATAAAATATTTTACTTATTTATTTTATACCATGTTTTGTTTTCCTCATAACATAACATTCCTCTTAACCCCACTGATTTATAAATTAAAAATGTATACTCAATCACAGGCTCATTACTCACAGTACAAATGTGAAATGTAAATTTTCCTTTAATGGCTTTTTATACTTTGAATAATATTTTAGGTTGCTACTGTTTACTTCTACTTCAGTAAAATAATTTCAAAGTACCACTACTCTTACTGAAGTCAATATTTTTACTACTCACCCACCTCTGTTACTCAGTCTCTTTCATTATTGAAAACATTTTTATGATCATTGCTACAGTGGTGCAAAGTGGCATAATGCTTTCTCTCTTTATTATTGTTCTAATCAATTTGTGTGAAATTTTTTCCTGTGTTTCTTCTTCCTCAGTTTGGGGTCATGCTGTAGGCACGCAGCAGCTCTAATGCTTAAGGTTGAGTTGTGGGTCAGATATGGAAAGACTGAAGTGGCTTGTACATCAGGGACCAACCAATGGCTTCTGGCCTCCAGAAAAGAGGTAAAGGCAGCCAGACTGAGTGAAATCTGTGTCAAAAGACCTAAGTGGATGCACACCGGCTTACTGCTACCTGTGAGAAGAAAACACCACGAGATCAACAACAATGTCAAAGGTATGAAGTTTATCATCGCCATAAATTAGTGCAGCCATCACCAGGAGTAAGAACTTTCATAAGGGCTTCAAATAGTTGTTAAAAATATCAAATTTCTATTATCAAAATTGTAAAATAATAGTGTATTATTGATATGGTAGTACTCCTCTCATAACATTTGGTTTCATTGGGGTGTACCTTCTCTTCTGTGTGATTTCAGAGGTGACAGATGAAGACATGAAGAAGCTGAAACTTCTGGACCCCAAGACAGCTGTTCTCACTAGCCTGGACTGCAGTGACACAGACACCGCATCAGATTCAGACAAAGAGAATGAAGACCCATTGGAGCCACTTGCAGCTCTGTATGATGCAAATCTGAGAGGCCTCTCCTCAACTGAATTACTAGAAAAAAGTGAGGCTATCTTTTCCAGGCTTTGAAGGGAGATAACACAGGTAAAGTGTGCAAACCTTGAATCAATTACTAAAAAACAAGCCCAATCACAGGCTTGGCAAACGCACAGATTAGGACGAATTACTAGCACCACCCTATATTGTGTTTGTACTGTTAAAACTGAAACAGCTAAAACCAACTTACTCAAACAGATGATGCAATATGACAACAAAGACTTATCTCATGTAAATGCAATAAAGTGGGGAAGAAACAATGAATGTACTGCAAGAAAATGTTATGCTGAGGCAATGAAAGCACATCATCACAACTTTAATGTTGAACTCTGTGGTCTAGTTGTCCATCCAGACCATCCACATCTTGGAGCATCACCAGATGGAGTGGTGAACTGTGGTTGCTGCGGTAGAGGAACTGTAGAGATCAAGTGCCCAAAGATTTTTGCTTAGACCAATCATTCTGTCTCAAAAAGAACCACAAGTACTACAATCAAGTACAACTTCACATGTTTGTATTTGAGGTACAGTACTGCGACTTTGTGATGTGGACACAGCAAGATCTAATCATCACTCGTGTTGCCAGAGATGATCCATTCCTTTCCACAGCCCTCCCTATTGCTGAACAGTTCTTTAAACTTTAAAATATTCTGCCTGAGCTGTTAACACGCAGCATGGACCAGCAACAACAAGCACCGACGGTCTGCCCTCACTGTGAAAGACCAGAATTTGGAAAGATCATTACCTGTGCAAAGTGCAATAAACATTTCCACTATGAATGTGCAAAGGTAAAAAGAAAGGTGAAACAATGGTATTGTGCTAAGTGTAAGTGAAAAGAGCTGGAGTATGCACTTAAACAAGCTTTATTTATAGGACCAGTTCCTATTTAACTACTGAAAGTTTGCACTTAGGTTCAACATATAAAACAGTAAGAAATAAAAACATATCTGAATTAAAGCTGCAAGCAGCGATGGATGGGTCCTCGCATCCACGCTGGTCGGTGAATCCACGCACGTCCACCAGGTGGCGCTGTGACTGAGAGTGTATGTCGGCCTCTGAATCGCATCTGGACCAGAGTCCAATCATACATGTAAAATTTCAGCCAGACTGTAGCATGTTCAGAGCAGTTATAGAGCATTTCCTGTCTATCCACCAGGTGGCGCCGTAACTCAGAGTGTATTTCACACAGTGGATGTGATGAGGGTTGGACTCTGATCACTCATGAAAAGTTTCAGGCTGATTTGATCATGTAGAGGCCAGTTATACAGCATTTACTGTCCCTCCAACAGGTGGCGCTGCGACTGAGAGTGTCTGTTGGCCTGTAGATGTGATCAGGATTGGATTGTGATCACACATGGAAAGTTTGAGGCAGATTGGAGCATGCAGAGGAGAGTTATACAGCAGTTGATGTTTCATGGCGAAGCATCAAAACGCTGATGGTCGCCATGGCCACGCCATTTGGCTTCTGGTTAAACTTTTGATAACTTTTCATCACCAAGTCCTGCTGTGTGGACTGACAAAATTTCAGGTCTCCTGGAATTATCCCCTAGGAGGTATTAACTCTCAAAAATGAGAAAAATCATCAAAAATCTCACAATTAATCCAAGATGGCCGACTTCCTGTTGGGTTTAGGACATGGCTCCAAGAGGCTTTTTTGTGCGTCCTGATGTGCTCTATAAGCCTCCCAAATTTCATGGATGTAGGTGAAATGTGCTGGGGGGGCTGTTTGTTAAAAATACTGTAGGGGGCGCTAAAGCATGTGCAGTGCCGAGATGCATACGGTGTCGTTGCTTGGGTCGATGGTGATGTGTGTGGTAATTTTAGTGAGCATTGGAGTATTTCTAACCTGTCAAATAGCACTTTGTTTTGCATGGCGATATTTGGTTGCTACGGCAACAGCGTTGCATGAAATGTCACACCCTTGACAATGTGGGATTGTCAAGAGGTGAAGACTCGACTGACCAATTTCCAGCATGATATCACCACGTTTGGGGCCATTGTACCTGAAAATATAAGGCCTTAAACTTACTATGAAGTCATAAACTGCGCTATGACTTTTTCAGAATTTATGAGTGTGGATGTGTTCAGACTGGACCTGGTGTCCATCATGTGAAGTTTGGGGCAGATAGGATCTTGTTCAGCTGAGGTATGAATCGTTAAATTTTCATGGCGAAACATCGAAATTGGTTTGGCCGCCACAGACACGCCCTTTGATGACAAGTCACCATTTTCACTGGGATGCATCATCAATGTGTTTAGGCTGTTGTCACTGCATTTGAAGTGAATATGATCAACCGGGTAACAATAGGGCATGAAAGTGTAAAAGATGTCTATTTCCTGAAACCACAAGGTGGCGCTATGACTGTCAATGAATATCCCTATGTGGATGACATCAGGACAGGACTGTCATCATACATGTAAAGTTTCAGGCAGATTGGAGCATGTTGAGAAGAATTAGACACCACTTCCTGTTTCATGGCGAAGGATCAGTTGTTTGAGGCTCTGCCATGGCCACACCTTTTGGCTTCTGGTTGAGTTTTTTGATAACTTTTCATCAGAAAGGTCTGGTGCATGTACTGGCCAAATTTCAGTTCTCTCAGACTTATCCACTGGGAGCTTTAAATTTTGACAAATGTACAGCAAATTCAAGATGGCCGACTTCCTGTTGGGTTTAGGGTGTGGCTGTGATTGACTTTTTGGTGTGTCCTGATGTGGTGCATATGCCCACCAAATATTGTAGCTGTAAATAAAACATTGTGGAAGTTGGCCTAATGACCACTTTTTCAATTTTGCAGGTGGCGCTATAGAGCCATTTTTCCACACATATGCGCAACTCCCATAAAATATCAAATTTTTCGCCAGTCCTGATGTGCACGCCAAATTTCACGCGTTTGGTTCATGATAAGGCCCCCAAAAAGGCAATTCATTTGCCGGGAGAAATTAATTTTGACAAATTTACAGCAAATTCAAGATGGCCGACTTCCTGTTGGGTTTAGGGCGTGGCTGTCATTGACTTTTTGGTGTGTCCTGATGTGGTGCATATGCCCACCAAATATTGTAGCTGTAAATGAAACATTGTGGAAGTTAGCCTAATGACCACTTTTCAATTTTGCAGGTGGCGCTATAGAGCCATTTTGCCACACACATGCGCAACTCCCATAAATATCAAATTTTTTGCCAGTCCTGATGTGCATGCCAAATTTCACGCGTTTTGGAATATGATAAGGCCGCCAAAAAGGCAATTCATTTCCCGAGGAGCGATTAAGTTTGAAAAATTTACAGCAAATTCAAAATGGCCAACTTCCTGTTGGGTTTAGGGCGTGGCTGTAATTGACTTTTGGTGTGTCCTGATGTTGTGCATATGCCCACCAAATATTGTAGCTGTACATGAAACATTGTGGCAGTTGGCCTAATGACTACTTTTTCAACTTTGCAGGTGGCGCTATAGAGCCATTTTGCCACGCACATGCGCAACTCCCATAAAATATCAAATTTTTCGCCAGTCCTGATGTGCATGCCAAATTTCACGCGTTTTGGAGTATGATAAGGCCGCCAAAAAGCCAATTTACTTTACGGGAGAAAAAAAAAAAAAAAATTAAAGCTGCAAGCAGCGATGGACGGGTCCTCGCATCCACGCTGGTCGGTGAATCCACGCACGTCCACCAGGTGCCGCTGTGACAGAGTGTATGTCGGCCTCTGAATCGCATCTGGACCAGAGTCCAATCATACATGTAAAATTTCAGCCAGACTGTAGTTATAGAGCATTTCCTGCCTATCCACCCAGGTGGCGCTGTAACTCAGAGTGTATTTCAAACAGTGGATGTGATGAGGGTTGGACTCTGATCACTCATGTAAAGTTTCAGGCTGATTTGACCATGTAGAGTCCAGTTATACAGCATTTCCTGTCCATCCAACAGGTGGCGCTGCAACTGAGAGTGTCTGTTGGCCTGTAGATGTGATCAGGATTGGATTGTGATCACACATGGAAAGTTTGAGGCAGATTGGAGCATGCAGAGGAGAGTTATACAGCAGTTGATGTTTCTAGGCGAAGCATCAAAACTCTAATGGTCGCCATGGCCACACCATTTGGCTTCTGGTTAAACTTTTGATAACTTTTCATCACCAAGTCCTGCTGTGTGGACTGACAAAATTTCAGGTCTCCTGGAATTATCCCCTAGGAGGTATTAACTCTCAAAAAAGAGAAAAATCATCAAAAATCTCACAATTAATCCAAGATGGCCGACTTCCTGTTGGGTTTAGGACATGGCTCCAAGAGGCTTTTTTGTGCGTCCTGATGTGCTCTATAAGCCTCCCAAATTTCATGGATGTAGGTGAAACGTGCTGGGGGGGCTGTTTGTTAAAAATACTGTAGGGGGCGCTATAGCATGTGCAGTGCCGAGATGCATACGGTGTCGTTGCTTGGGTCGATGGTGATGTGTGTGGTAATTTTAGTGAGCATTGGAGTATTTCTAACCTGTCAAACAGCACTTTGTTTTTCATGGCGATATTTGGTTGCGACGGCAACAGCGTTGCATGAAATGTCACACCCTTCACAGTGTGGGATTGTCAAGAGGTGAAGACTCGACTGACCAATTTCCAGCATGATATCACCAAGTTTGGGGCCATTGTACCTGACAATATAAGGCCTTAAACTTACTATTACCAACAGGTGGCGCTATGACTTTTTCAGAATTTATGAGTGTGGATGTGTTCAGACTGAACCTGGTATCCAGCATGTGAAGTTTGGGGCAGATAGGATGTTGTTCAGCTGAGATATGAATCGTTAAATTTTCATGGCGAAACATCGAAATTGGTTTGGCCGCCACAGACACGCCCTTTGATGACAAGTCACCATTTTCACTGGGATGCATCATCAATGTGTTTAGGCTGTTGTCACTGCATTTGAAGTGAATATGATCAACCGGGTAACAATAGGGCATGAAAGTGTAAAAGATGTCTATTTCCTGAAACCACAAGGTGGCGCTATGACTGTCAATGAATATCCCTATGTGGATGACATCAGGACAGGACTGTCATCATACATGTAAAGTTTCAGGCAGATTGGAGCATGTTGAGAAGAATTAGACACCACTTCCTGTTTCATGGCGAAGGATCAGTTGTTTGAGGCTCCGCCATGGCCACACCTTTTGGCTTCTGGTTGAGTTTTTGATAACTTTTCATGAGAAAGGTCTGGTGCATGTACTGGCCAAATTTCAGTTCTCTCAGACTTATCCACTAGGAGCTATAAATTTTGACAAATGTACAGCAAATTCAAGATGGCCGACTTCCTGTTGGGTTTAGGGTGTGGCTGTGATTGACTTTTTGGTGTGTCCTGATGTGGTGCATATGCCCACCAAATATTGTAGCTGTAAATAAAACATTGTGGAAGTTGGCCTAATGACCACTTTTTCAATTTTGCAGGTGGCGCTATAGAGCCATTTTTCCACACATATGCGCAACTGCCATAAAATATCAAATTTTTCGCCAGTCCTGATGTGCACGCCAAATTTCACGCGTTTTGGTTCATGATAAGGCCCCCAAAAAGGCAATTCATTTGCCGGGAGAAATTAATTTTGACAAATTTACAGCAAATTCAAGATGGCCGACTTCCTGTTGGGTTTAGGGTGTGGCTGTCATTGACTTTTTGGTGTGTCCTGATGTGGTGCATATGCCCACCAAATATTGTAGCTGTAAATGAAACATTGTGGAAGTTAGCCTAATGACCACTTTTCAATTTTGCAGGTGGCGCTATAGAGCCATTTTGCCACACACATGCGCAACTCCCATAAAATATCAAATTATCCATGCACGTTCACCAGGTGGCACTGTGACTGAGAGTGTGTGTCGGCCTCTGAATCACATCTGGACCAGAGTTTAATCACACGTAAAATTTCAGCCAGATTGGAGCATGTTCAGACTAGTTATATAGCATTTCCTGCCCATCCACCACCAGGTGGCGCTGCAACTCAGAGTGTATTTCAAACAGTGGATGTGATGAGGGTTGGACTCTGATCACTCATGTAAAGTTTCAGGCTGATTTGACCATGTAGAGTCCAGTTATACAGCATTTCCTGTCCATCCAACAGGTGGCGCTGCAACTGAGAGTGTCTGTTGGCCTGTAGATGTGATCAGGATTGGATTGTGATCACACATGGAAAGTTTGAGGCAGATTGGAGCATGCAGAGGAGAGTTATACAGCAGTTGATGTTTCTAGGCGAAGCATCAAAACTCTAATGGTCGCCATGGCCACACCATTTGGCTTCTGGTTAAACTTTTGATAACTTTTCATCACCAAGTCCTGCTGTGTGGACTGACAAAATTTCAGGTCTCCTGGAATTATCCCCTAGGAGGTATTAACTCTCAAAAAAGAGAAAAATCATCAAAAATCTCACAATTAATCCAAGATGGCCGACTTCCTGTTGGGTTTAGGACATGGCTCCAAGAGGCTTTTTTGTGCGTCCTGATGTGCTCTATAAGCCTCCCAAATTTCATGGATGTAGGTGAAACGTGCTGGGGGGGCTGTTTGTTAAAAATACTGTAGGGGGCGCTATAGCATGTGCAGTACCGAGATGCATACGGTGTCGTTGCTTGGGTCGATGGTGATGTGTGTGGTAATTTTAGTGAGCATTGGAGTATTTCTAACCTGTCAAATAGCACTTTGTTTTGCATGGCGATATTTGGTTGCTACGGCAACAGCGTTGCATGAAATGTCACACCCTTGACAATGTGGGATTGTCAAGAGGTGAAGACTCGACTGACCAATTTCCAGCATGATATCACCACGTTTGGGGCCATTGTACCTGAAAATATAAGGCCTTAAACTTACTATTACCAACAGTTGGCGCTATGACTTTTTCAGAATTTATGAGTGTGGATGTGTTCAGACTGGACCTGGTGTCCATCATGTGAAGTTTGGGGCAGATAGGATCTTGTTCAGCTGAGATATGAATCGTTAAATTTTCATGGCGAAACATCGAAATTGGTTTGGCCGCCACGGACACGCCCTTTGATGACAAGTCACCATTTTCACTGGGATGCATCATCAATGTGTTTAGGCTGTTGTCACTGCATTTGAAGTGAATATGATCAACCGGGTAACAATAGGGCATGAAAGTGTAAAAGATGTCTATTTCCTGAAACCACAAGGTGGCGCTATGACTGTCAATGAATATCCCTATGTGGATGACATCAGGACAGGACTGTCATCATACATGTAAAGTTTCAGGCAGATTGGAGCATGTTGAGAAGAATTAGACACCACTTCCTGTTTCATGGCGAAGGATCAGTTGTTTGAGGCTCCGCCATGGCCACACCTTTTGGCTTCTGGTTGAGTTTTTGATAACTTTTCATCAGAAAGGTCTGGTGCATGTACTGGCCAAATTTCAGTTCTTCAGTTCAGTTCAGGAATTTCAGTTCCAGGTGCGTCGTCCTCTCTTCACTCACTGTGTAATCACTCTTCCAGTGATTACACAGTAATCCACGGAGCAAATGTGCTCACACAAGCTGTGGGAGACTCCACTCCATTTTGCCAGTAAATGATAGTGGTGACAGTCCTCCATCTCACAATGAGAAATATGTTGCTGGGCCAAAGTTAACCTCTGAACATGGACAGGTACACTGAAACCACGTGCAGCTTTCATCACTGCATAAATACCATTGTTTTGATCCAGACACATACTTTTAAGGTGTGAGCTGGCTGTGACATCTCTTTGTTGATTATGTTTTCTTTGGATATGTAATAGTAATTTTTTTATATATAACACAAACTTGCAGTGAGGGCAAGTCACATGTGAAGATGGAAATTCTGCTTCATCTGTGGTTGTAGGTGGAGAAGAACGAGAATAGGAATGGTCAAGCAAGTTTGATGATGATGACAGAATCTGCTGGCAACAGAGGAATTCCTGCTGGTGATGGAGGAATTCCTGCTGGTGATGGAGGAATAGCTGCAGGTGATGGAGGAATAGCTGCAGGTGATGGAGGAATTCCTGCTGGTGATGGAGGAATAGCTGCAGGTGATGGCGGAATTCCTGCTGGCGATGGAGGAATAGCTGCAGGTGATGGAGGAGTAGCTGCAGATGATGAAGGAATTCCTGTTGGCGATGGAGGAATAGCTGCAGGTGATGGAGGAATTGCTGCAGGTGATGGAAGAATTAGTTCTGAATGATTTCCTGATGATGATGGAGGATGAGGTGGTGCCATTACAACACATTTTTTAAAGCATTCATTGACATGTGGTGATACGCTGTCTTTCCGGATGATGATTTTTCCGCAGAAAGGACAATGATAATGTCCTTTCTCTCGACAAGCCATGTTGCACCGGCAGATTGTTGTTTCTGTAATGGGAGAGTTTTGTTAAACATAAGATCAAACATTATAAACATAAAAGATGTGGTGCATGTTGTACCTTCATTGAAGAGAATAGCTTAACAGCAGACCTCAAATGAGTGCAACTTGATTCTAGCACTGCCTAAATTGTACATATCTTATATACTAAAAACACAAATATGATTAAAAGTTGCTATTAAAAATATAATATCAATAAATTACTTGTTATCAACATACCATTGAAATGAACTCCACATTCCATGTGCTGTTGAATGTGCCTGTGGATTGCCCCCTCGTTTTTAGTTTGAAATTTGGGACAGAGAGGACACCCAAAATCTCCAGATAAAAGGACAATGTGACAAAGATTGCCATCTTTGTCAACAATTGATGGGTGCATCTGTAAAAGGAGAGGCCAAACACCGATATGTGAATATTGTCCATATGTTTACAATAGTGGATGGTCTTTAGGTATCTATGTGTAACTACACTGATGCATTAATAAACACAACATGTATTTTTACAGACACCAGGAGCTGTAGGTTAACAGCTCATAGAAGAGGGTTTATGCGAAGATCAACATGCAATAAAAATAGATAACATGTGGACGCAGCAGTACGTTACGCATCTAGATCACAACACATATCACTAGGGCAGTAATGGTGTCTGACAAATATAACATTATTCAACCGTACCCCCATAATGACATTAGTAAAACGTAGCGCGACAAATCTACGGTGTAGTAATACTAACGCTAACGCTAAGTTAGCGCCAGCGCTAACGTTAAGCTAATCGATTATACCTAAGTTTTTTGGTAAAATTGCATCATATTACATTTAAAATAAAAACTACTATCACCCTTATCGTTTTGTAACACTATCGCCACTCACATTAGTGCAGGGAGAAACATTTACTTTTGTTCACTCACGAGAGAAGCGAGAAGGTACAACTTCCACAGAGCCGATGTGGGCAGAGATGAACATCTTCCGGTATGGATTTCCGGTAAGGACTTCCGGTATGGATTGGAAATGGCGGCCACTGTCTTGTCTGCAACTGGGTTCCTTGTGTGGTCCAAAACTTTGTGTAAGTGTGTAGAGGACATCTAGTGCTGTTTTCTGAAGGCAAAGAATGCTCATTGCAATTGTTATTTCATTTGCATTTTTGTCCTCTTTAAATGTTTTTTTAATTTAAAAAAATGTTTGATTATTTGTTGAAAACATCTTCACTTATTTTTAGTTTTTACCACAGCTATATTGTATATATGTTCAGGCTCCCATCATTTTCTTTTTTGAAGTCCAGTTGTAACCCAGGTTACCAGGCTTATTAACAGTCCAGTTCACCAGTTGATTAATTGGACCAATAAATTAATAAATTCATTTTTTTCCATGTGACAGATAAGTTACATGAGGCTACACTTGCATAAAATGAGTAAATAGGATTTATGGTTAAAAATCATAAACATGTTAATAAATAGATTAAAAAGATCAACACACACAAGTTCATTTAATTGTTTTAAAAGAGTATTTTATTTCATTTTAAGTGTGGCGAAAGTGCCTTTCTCAACATGTAAAAGATTCGAGTGACATGAGGAGTTCGTGTGATAGTGTAACCAATCAGACGCCACCAGGGCGTACGTGCCTGGCTGCTTTTTTTCTCTCTCTCTGCCGGATTGTCTCTGAGGCAGCGGTGTGCTAGTTTCCTGCTGCAGATTATGCCGATTTTCGTCTGAGAGGGCCAGATATTCCAAGTCTAAGTCGCTTTTATTGTTAGGGCAGAGAGTGGAGCCTTTCCTTTTTGCCGTGGTAGATGAGCGGACCGTGGGTTCACAACAGAAGCGGAGGAGAACCGGGATCCTGGACTGATGAGAGCGTGTATTGTACCCTGTACCTGGAGTGTGTGTGTACATGAACTGTGAGCCTCTGGCCGGGTCTTTTGTTCTTCCCCTTTGTATGGATTCCTGTGTCAATCTGCAAGACTTCTTCTACTGGGGATTCTTCCGGTCTCTGTAAAGGTAGAACGGGACCTCAGTGGTTGTGGCGAGCCAACCCAAAAAGAAACTGAGATTTAGACAGAGACTGTGATTTATTTGAGGAAAAAAAGACTGATTTATTGAGGACTGTGGTTGATATCTCATGTCTGAAGAGCTGAAAAGCTAAAATTGTTTTTTATTTTATTTTTCTACAACTCTTTTTTTTTTCAATACAACACACTTATAAACTTACCTTTGATGTGAGTGAGGTTCTTTACTTGGTCACTCACTGCATTTTGCTAACACTCCCTTTCTCCTGTAGCGACCTAGAACTTCTGACTACTGGTCCACAAGGTAATTGATGCATTGATGGAATAAATATCTGTATCTCCCAGTCTTTTACCGTTAACAGTTAGAGCTGAGGTAGGTTACAGAAACTTGGCGAGCCAGCCAGGAGAAAGTGGGGTGTTATTGAGTGACACGAGTAAAGAGTAAAATGGATATAGTGAAAGATGAAAAGATAAATGTTCGTAACTCAGTTATTGTTCATGGGTTAACTCAAACTGTAATTGATGAGGAGCTTGAGAACCACTTAAAACGCTACGGCTCCATTAACAGAGTGCTAGTTATAGATGATCCTGAGTCAGAGTATCATCTCTGCTCCATTGTGGAATTTGCAAATAGCTCTGCAATGCAGACATTTAGACCCCTACTGCCAAAAGACTATCTCAGCTCAACAGATGCAAACGTCACCTTTAAAGTGCACTCCTTAGATAGTGTTTACACTAGCACTGCGAGTAGCAGCGCCACCAAGGGGTATCTTGAGGAACTGCAAGCCATTGCAAGTAAGTGTGGAAAGTCATTTGAAAGTGTACTTCAAGCAGAACTGATGAAGATGAGTGCAGGAAAGGGCGTGAATCTCCCTGCTGACACTGCACCAGTCGAAGACTCTCAAATAAACACCTCTGATGTAACTGGTCAAGGGATTGTGAATATTAATGTGTCACCACAGGTCATGCAGCAGCCTTCTCTCCTGCTTGGTTCTGTCTCACCTGAGATAGTCAGGAACTTACCAACTGTGTTCCCACCGTCTCCTTCACCCAGGCGTGGTCAGTGTGGCTTGAGAGGTGATGTCCAAGCAGCATCAACACCAGCTTTGCAAAGGCTCGAGGCCGCTGCTCAGAGCCCACAGGTAACGTCCTTACCTACCAGTGTGAATGGTCAGTCGCAACCTGTTGTTTTGACAGCCACTCCATCACCAAGCATGGCTGCTAACATGAACGCTCGACACCCAGCGTCCCTGTCCATCAAAACCAGTAGTAATGATGACAGTGCTACAGTCACACGTTCACTACTTACCATGAATGATGTTAATCCTCCTGCTGTACAACGGGTCGTTGTTGAACATGTCATGCGAGCTAATGAAGCTATGTCTCCCATGCACTCTTCATTTCGCCTCAGACCCTTCTCTGGCAAGTCCCCCCGCCCAAACAGTGAACTTGATTATGATACCTGGAGAGCAAATGTTGATTTGTTCTTAACAGATCCCTCCATGTCTGACCTGCACAGAACCCGCAAGATCTTAGACAGTCTATTGCCTCCAGCCACTGACGTCATCAAGCATGTCAGCCCTCAAGCCTTGCCATCAATGTACCTTCAGCTGCTTGATTCAGTCTATGGCTCTGTGGAGGACGGAGATGAGCTGTTGGCCAAGTTCATGGGGACACTGCAGAACAATGACGAGAAGCCATCTGACTATCTGAACCGCTTGCAAGTTGCTCTGAGTGCCGCAGTCAGACGTGGTGGCATCGCAGAGAGTGAACGAAATCGTTACCTCCTGAAGCAGTTCTGTCGAGGCTGCTGGAATGATGGATTGATCGCTGATCTCCAGCTGGAACGGAAAACAAATGCACCGCCCTCCTTTGCTGAACTACTGCTCCTCGTCAGGACAGAAGAAGACAAACAGGCAGGTAAACACAATCGCATGAAAAAACACCTTGGGCTGCACAAACCAAGTCCTGCTGTCCCAAAGTTCAGAGCTGCAGCACAGCAGTTAGCAGCATGCAGTTGTGCCACACCTGAGAGAGATGCAACTGATGCTGAAGTCTTAAAGAACCAGCTTGACGAGATACAAGCGCAGGTCGCTGCCATGCAGACTACAACTCCACGTAAAACCAAAGTCAACTGTTCTGACACGACTGAAATCAGCACATTGAAAAGACAGATTGCTGACGTTCAAGCACAAGTAGCTGATATGAAGAAAGCAGCTCATAGAACTAAAAGTGAGCACCAAGAAGCAACAGAGATTAAAGCATTGAAACATCAGCTTGTTCTTCTCCAAGCACAGGTGACTCCAACCCAAGTCCAGAGCCAACAGATACTATCGCCTGCATTCCAAAGAGACTCCTCCATCACAGTTCGACACCAGTCACCTAACAAGAGAGTGAACACACAGTTCAGTTCGGGGTCGACAGCAAACAGTAGGCCCCGTCCATGGTACTGCTTCCGCTGCGGTGAAGACGCTCACCTGGCGGTCAACTGTGAGAGTGAACCCAATCCTCTTCTGGTCGATGAAAAGAGACAGCTGCTGAAAGAGAGACAAAGACAATGGGATCGGCAAAATGGCAGCAGTGGCATGCAGCAGTTAAACTACTAGAAGCCCCTGTTGCAGGGCAAACAGGGACTGAAAGATCAACCAAGCGCCCTAGAAGGACAAGGCGAGTGGCTAGCAAGTGTGGTAATACTAACACCTCCTCCACCATACTACCGCCTAAGCTGGTTGGAACAAAATGCACAGCCAAAGTCATCATTGAAGGCCATAAAGCTAACTGTCTGCTACACACGTGGACAAAATTGTTGGTACCCCTCAGTTAAAGAAGGAAAAACCCACAATTCTCACTGAAATCACTTGAAACTCACAAAAGTAACAATAAATAAAAATTTATTGAAAATTAAATAATCAAAAACAGCCATTACTTTTGAATTGTTGATTAACATAATTATTTAAAAAAACAAACTAATGAAACAGGCCTGGACAAAAATGATGGTACCTCTATAAAAGATTGAAAAATATTTGACCAGAGTGACATGATTAACTCAGGTGTGTCATTTAATTGACATCACAGGTGTTTCCAAACTCATAATCAGTCAGTCTGCCTATTTAAAGGGAGACAAGTAGTCACCCTGCTGTTTGGTGAAAAGGTGTGTACCACACTGAACATGGACAACAGAAAGCGAAGGAGAGAATTGTCCCAGGACATCCGAAAAAAAATGATAGACAAACATCTTAAAGGTAAAGGCTATAAGACCATCTCTAAACAGCTTGAAGTTCCTGTGACAACAGTGGCTCATATTATTCAGAAGTTCAAGACCCATGGGACAGTAGCCAACCTCCCTGGACGTGGCCGCAAGAGGAAAATTGATGACAAATTGATGAGACGGATCGTTCGAATTGTATCCAAAGAGCCCAGAGCAACCTCCAAAGAAATTAAAGGTGAACTCCAAGGCCAAGGTACATCAGTGTCAGATCGCACCATTCGTCGTTGTTTGAGCCAAAGTGGACTTCATGGGAGACGACCAAGGAGGACACCACTGCTGAAAAAACTCATAAAAAGCCAGACTGGAATTTGCAAAAATGCATGTTGACAAGCCACAAAGCTTCTGGGAGAATGTCCTTTGGACAAATGAGACCAAACTGGAGCTTTTTGGTAAGGCACAGCAACTCTATGTTCATAGACTCAAAAACCAAGCATACGAAGAAAAGAACACTGTCCCTACGGTGAAACATGGAGGAGGCTCAGTAATGTTTTGGGGCTGCTTTGCTGCATCTGGCACAGGGTGTCTTGAAAGTGTGCAAGGTACGATGAAATCTGAAGACTATCAAGGCATTCTGGAGAGAAATGTGCTGCCTAGTGTCAGAAAGCTTGGTCTCAGTCGCAGGTCATGGGTCTTCCAACAGGACAACGATCCAAAACACACAGCCAAAAACACCCAAGAATGGCTGAGAGAAAAGCGTTGGACTGTTCTAAAGTGGCCTTCTGTGAGCCCAGATCTGAATCCCATTGAACATATGTGGAAGGAGCTGAAACATGCCATTTGGAGAAGACACCCATCAAACCTGAGACAACTGGAGCTGTTTGCTCATGAGGAGTGGGCCAAAATACCTGTTGACAGCTGCAGAACGCTCACTGACAAATACAGAAATCGTTTAATTGCAGTGATTGCCTCAAAAGGTTGTGCAACAAAATATTAAGTTATGGGTACCATCATTTTTGTCCAGCCCTATTTCATGAGTTTGTTTTTTTAAATAATTATGTTAATCAACAATTCAAAAGTGATGGCTGATTTTGATTATTTAATTTTCAATAAATTTTTATTTATTGTTACTTTTGTGAGTTTCAAGTGATTTCAGTGAGAATTGTGGGTTTTTCCTTCTTTAACTGAGGGGTACCAACAATTTTGTCCACGTGTGTAGATACGGGGTCTCAGGTGACCACCATCCCACTTTCATTTTTCCAGACCCACCTGTCCCATCATTCCTTGAAATCCCTGGATGATCTTTTGGATGTAGAGCTGCAAGTAGAGGGAGCCAATGGAGAGGCTGTGCCTTACCTTGGGTACGTAGAACTCAACCTAATGTTTCCAGAGGAGTTTTTGGGAAAAGAGACTGAAGTCCCTACATTGGTGCTGGTTGTCCCTGATGTGAGCAGTGCGTCTCAAATCCTCATTGGCACCAACTCATTAGACGTCCTCTACTCCAGCTATGTTGAAGAGCACGATCGCCGCCCTCAGTCATCCCTTCCTGGCTACAGAGTGGTTTTGAAAATCCCTGAAGTACGGAAAAAGCAGGCAGGTACTGGAGCTCTGGGGCTGATCAAAGCACAGAACAACACCTGCCAAGTGGTGCCAGCGAGCAGCACCATCGCTGTGGAAGGGCAGGTTCACATGAGTGATGCTCACAAGGATAAGTGGGTTGTGGTGGAGACCGCGTCTGTGTCGTCTCTTCCTGGCGGACTGCTGGTGGCTAGCTCCCTGTGCACCTTACCTGTCAGGCGCCCTTGCTCAATGTCAATCCTGCTGAGGAATGAGACCCAACACGACATCACCATCCCTCCAAGGACCGTGTTGGCTGAGATTCATGCTGTTCAACAGGTGATGGGTAAGGAGCCCTCCGCCGATTCAACCACTCCTGAAACCAAGAGGATGGAATTCGATTTTGGGGATTCCCCCTTACCACCAGAGTGGAAAGAGCGAATCACCAGGCTGCTCAATAGCATGCCTGAAGTCTTCTCTCAGCACGACATGGACTTTGGCCATACCAGCAAGGTAAAGCATCACATCAACTTGAGTGACAACACCCCTTTCAAGCACCGACCCAGACCTATCCATCCACATGATGTCGATGCAGTCAAGAAACATCTTCAAGAGCTACTAGATTCTGGTGTCATACACGAGTCTGAGTCCCCCTTTGCATCTCCCATTGTTGTCGTGCGGAAGAAAGATGGTTCTGTGAGATTGTGCATCGACTTCCGGAAACTCAACTCCCAGACCATAAGAGATGCATACGCTCTGCCAAACCTGGAGGAAGTATTCTCTCTTTTGACTGGCTCAAAATGGTTCTCAGTCCTTGATTTAAAATCAGGCTATTACCAAGTCGAAATGGAAGAGGCTGATAAACAGAAGACTGCGTTCGTGTGCCCATTGGGCTTCTGGGAATTCAACAGAATGCCCCAGGGGGTTACCAACGCGCCGAGTACTTTTCAGCGACTGATGGAGAGATGTGTGGGCGATCTCAATCGCAAGGAGGCGCTAGTTTTCATCGACGATGTCATAGTCTTCTCTGATACTCTGGAGCAACATGAGTCAAGATTACTGCAGGTCCTCAACCGACTTAAAGAGTACGGTTTGAAGTTGTCATCTGAAAAATGTAAGTTTTTCCAAACCTCAGTTAAGTACCTTGGCCATATTGTGTCCGAGCATGGAGTCGAGACAGACCCACAGAAGATTGAGGCCTTAAAGACCTGGCCAGTACCAGAGAACCTCAAACAGCTGCGCTCCTTCCTGGGTTTCTCGGGGTACTACCGACGATTTGTGAGGAACTACTCAAAGATCATCAAACCTCTAAATGACCTCACAGCTGGGTATCCACCTCTCAGGAAACACAGTCAAGGAAAAGGGAAAACTCACCTGTACTTCCATCCAAAAGAGTCCTTTGGGAAGAGATGGACTCCAGAATGTCAGAGAGCGTTTGAAGAGATCATTGACAAGCTCACCACCGCACCTGTCTTGGGATTTGCTAACCCCAGCCTCCCGTACCTCCTTCACACTGACGCAAGCACGACGGGGCTTGGTGCAGCTTTGTACCAAGAACAAGACGGACAGATGAGGGCTATAGCTTTCGCGAGCAGAGGACTGACGAGAAGTGAAGCGAAATACCCTGCTCATAAGTTGGAGTTCCTCGCACTAAAGTGGGCGGTCACAGCTAAGTTTAGTGATTACTTGTACGGTACCAACTTCACTGTTGTTACTGACAGCAACCCCTTAACTTACATCCTGACTTCCGCGAAGTTGGATGCCACGAGCTACAGGTGGTTGTCAGCACTATCGACATACAACTTCAAGCTCCAGTATAGAGCAGGAACCCAGAATCAGGATGCAGATGGACTTTCTCGTCGACCACATGGAGAGCTCCAGGATGATGCTGTGTCCAGAAAAGAGCGTGAGAGGATTAAACAGTTCACTCTATATTACCTGAAGGAGCAGGAGACTCCAGATGTTGTTCTTCCAGATGCAGTGAAAGCCATATGTGAGAAGCATGACGTTGAGTGGTCTCACAAAAACTCCACATGTCCATCAGTCACACTGGTGGAGTCCCTCACCGTCCATTCCGATGCTCTGCCCTGTGGTTTCCAGCATGAAGATAATCATGGACTCCCTGTCATTGGTCATTGGACTGAAGAGGAGATGGGAGCAAAGCAGCGAGCCGATCCTGATCTCAGAGTGGTCATTGAGCACAAAGAGTCGGGTGACATGCCCTCACCTGCCCTGAGACACGAACTTTCAGATCTTGTTTTGTGGCTCCGAGAATGGAAACGTCTAGTACTGAAAGGTGGAGTGTTGTACAGAGCACGACAAGAAAATGGACGAGTCACACACCAGCTGGTTCTACCAACCGAACTCAGAGCCACAGCATTGAAAGGCCTACATGATGATCTAGGTCATCTAGGCATAGAGCGGACCCTCGACCTCGTGAGGTCACGCTTCTATTGGCCTAGAATGTCCGCCTATGTAGAGCAGAAGATCAAGATGTGTGAACGCTGCGTGCGCCGGAAGACTCCGGCCGAAAGGGCAGCCCCTCTGTGTAATATCAAGGCCAACAGGCCCTTGGAGCTGGTCTGCATGGACTTCCTGTCGGTGGAGCCCGACCAGAGCAACACGAAGGATATATTGGTGCTGACGGACCATTTTACTAAATACGCAGTAGCGATACCAACACGGAACCAAAAAGCCTCGACGGTGGCTAAGTGCTTGTGGGAAAACTTCCTTGTGCATTATGGGTTTCCCGAAAAGCTTCTGAGTGACCAGGGTCCAGATTTCGAATCTCGTACCATAAAAGAATTGTGCTCTATTGCTGGCATCCAGAAGGTCAGGACTACCCCTTATCACCCCAGAGGGAATCCAGTGGAGCGATTCAATAGGACCCTCCTCCAGATGTTGGGCACTCTAGAAAACAAGGACAAATCTCACTGGAAAGAATTTGTCAAGCCTCTGGTGCATGCGTATAACTGCACGCGGAATGACGTGACCGGATTCAGCCCCTATGAACTAATGTTCGGCAGACAACCACGGCTTCCAGTTGATTTGGCATTCGGTCTACCCTCCACCTGTGAACCCAAGTCACACTCCCAGTATGTGCATGACTTAAAGGGTCGCCTAGAGGAAAGCTACCGAGTTGCCATGGAGAACGCCTCAAAGACAGCTGAGCGCAACAAGCAACGGTTTGACAGGAGAGTTGTTGAGTCCACTCTGGAGACAGGAGATCGTGTCCTTGTGAGGAGCGTTCGGCTAAGAGGGAAACACAAGTTGGCTGACAAATGGGAACCAGACGTGCACGTGGTGGTCAAGCGAGCTGGCGACCTACCTGTGTACACCGTCAAGCCTGAGGGAAAGGATGGACCGCTTCGCACCTTACACCGTGACCTTTTGCTGCCGTGTGGATTCTTACCTGTTGCTGAGCCTGAGCAACCGCCGAAGCAGACTATCAGCAGACCTAGAACAAGGAGACAGTCGAGAATGGAAGTCACAGCCGAGTCTGAGGTGGGAGATGACAATTCAGAGTCAGAAGACATTGACTACCACTACTACTTACCTGGAGAGACACTGAACACTGACTTCATCGAGACACGGCTTTTGACCTGGCCAGAGATGACACCTGCAAGGGAGAGACACCTTGGAGAGACAAAACAACCAATCCAGACTTCAGTTGGTAGACTTCCTGCTCCTGTCGACCTGGAAGGAATAAAAGAGACATTGAGCGTGGAGAAACAGGACAGAGGGACGGGATGTGCACCTGCAAGAGGAACCGTACAGTGGATACCTGTGGAGATCATTTCATCTAAACCAGAGGAGCCTCCAGCTCCCGGGGATGCAAATGAGCCAAGCTCTGACAGATCAAACTGTTCTGAATGGAAAGGAAGCTCAGCAATTGTGGATCCGGAAGCTGAGGTCATCTCAGGGCACAGGGAAATTAATGACCCCAAAGTGAGGAGAGCTCTATTTGGGAAATCTCAGGATACTCCCCCTGATGTTTCAAGGGAAGAGGATGAGACCTTACCTGTCCAGCTGAGCATGTTGGAGTCTGCCCCAGAACCAAACATCATGGATGAAAGTCTTCCTGTTTTCTCAGGCCTGTCATTCAGTGACAGCAGCAAGGCTGAAGGATGTTCTGTCCACAAACCATGTGAGGACGTGTCAGTGGACAGAACCAACGAAGAAACAGCAGTTGGGATGCTTGGGAGAAGAACTTCTCCAGTCATCATGGGAGAGAGTGAGAGTGACAGTGTTCCCAGACGTTCTCAGAGGCACAGAGAACAGCCTGAACGACTGCAGTATGCTCAATTGGGAAACCCCTTGCTGTCTATAGTCCAGTCACTCTTCCAAGGCCTCAACCTTGCCTTTGCCGATGCCCTCCAGAACAATGGCTATGCAGATACTCCCCAAAGAACCCCAAGGCCACTTCATAGTCATATGGGTGTAATGGGACATACACACCTTTAGGAGGGGAGGGTGTAACCCAGGTTACCAGGCTTATTAACAGTCCAGTTCACCAGTTGATTAATTGGACCAATAAATTAATAAATTCATTTTTTTCCATGTGACAGATAAGTTACATGAGGCTACACTTGCATAAAATGAGTAAATAGGATTTATGGTTAAAAATCATAAACATGTTAATAAATAGATTAAAAAGATCAACACACACAAGTTCATTTAATTGTTTTAAAAGAGTATTTTATTTCATTTAAGTGTGGCGAAAGTGCCTTTCTCAACATGTAAAAGATTCGAGTGACATGAGGAGTTCGTGTGATAGTGTAACCAATCAGACGCCACCAGGGCGTACGTGCCTGGCTGCTTCCGTTTTTTTCTCTCTCTCTGCCGGATTGTCTCTGAGGCAGCGGTGTGCTAGTTTCCTGCTGCAGATTATGCCGATTTTCGTCTGAGAGGGCCAGATATTCCAAGTCTAAGTCGCTTTTATTGTTAGGGCAGAGAGTGGAGCCTTTCCTTTTTGCCGTGGTAGATGAGCGGACCGTGGGTTCACAACAGAAGCGGAGGAGAACCGGGATCCTGGACTGATGAGAGCGTGTATTGTACCCTGTACCTGGAGTGTGTGTGTACATGAACTGTGAGCCTCTGGCCGGGTCTTTTGTTCTTCCCCTTTGTATGGATTCCTGTGTCAATCTGCAAGACTTCTTCTACTGGGGATTCTTCCGGTCTCTGTAAAGGTAGAACGGGACCTCAGTGGTTGTGGCGAGCCAACCCAAAAAGAAACTGAGATTTAGACAGAGACTGTGATTTATTTGAGGAAAAAAAGACTGATTTATTGAGGACTGTGGTTGATATCTCATGTCTGAAGAGCTGAAAAGCTAAAATTGTTTTTTATTTTATTTTTCTACAACTCTTTTTTTTTCAATACAACACACTTATAAACTTACCTTTGATGTGAGTGAGGTTCTTTACTTGGTCACTCACTGCATTTTGCTAACACTCCCTTTCTCCTGTAGCGACCTAGAACTTCTGACTACTGGTCCACAAGGTAATTGATGCATTGATGGAATAAATATCTGTATCTCCCAGTCTTTTACCGTTAACAGTTAGAGCTGAGGTAGGTTACACAGTGTTTTGTCCATTGATGCACTGACTGTGACCTCTTACCCAGTGCTTACTATAGCCTACCTACCCTGTGGCTTTATAGCTACATTACCTTGACTTCAGTGTTAGCTCTTTTCATAGTCAATTAAATTTCCTTGTGACAGGTGCTTGGAAACCATATCCTGTCTCATATTACCACCCATAGCTATAGTTTTCTGCTTCAGTGGCATTTAGGCTACTAAAACTAACAGCATTTCATATCTTTTATTCATTTCATGAGTTTAGACATATATGAAATTATGTAACAAAAATGTCAGCTTTTAGAATTTAGTCTCTGATATGTCACCTCTCAAGATCAAATTTGTTTTACAAATACATGACAGCTCTGACAAGGCACCCAGTGTGTTCTAAATCAGTGGTTCCCAAACTGGGGGGCAGGGAGTTATGGCAGGGGGGGCTCGGTGACAAGATGGCCAGGTCTGTGTGTGTGTGCACATATGTACTGATCTGGAGTTTGGCATTGTTTAAGTAGAAATAAATGATCTCACTTCAATCGTGGATGTGTATTTACAGGTAAAAGCCAGAAAATTAGAATATTTTCATAAACTTGATTTATTTCCGTAATTGCGAACAAAAGGTATAACTTTTACATTATATGTAATCATTGCACGCAGACTGATGCACTTCAAATGTTTATTTATTTAATTTTGATGATCATAGGTGGCAACAAATGAAAATCCGACATTCCGTGGGTCAGAAAATTAGAATATTACCTGAGGCCAATACAAAACAGGATTTGTAGAAATGTTGGCCAACTGAAAAGTATGAACGTGAAAAATATGAGCATGTACAGTACTCAATACTTGGTTGGAGCTCCTTTTGCCTCAATGACTGCATTAATGCGGCGTGGCATGGAGTCGATCAGTTTCTGGCACTGCTCAGGTGTTATGAGAGCCCAGGTTGCTTTGATAGTGGCCTTCAGCTCTTCTGCATTTTTGGGTCTGGCATTCTGCATCTTCCTCTTAACAATACCCACAGATTTTCGATGGGGCTAAGGTCGGGCGAGTTGGCTGGCCAATTGAGTACAGAAATATCATGGTCCTTAAACCAGGCACTGGTAGATTTGGCACTGTGTGCAGGCGCCAAGTCCTGTTGGAACATAAAATCCCCACCTCCATAAAGCAGGTCAGCAGCAGGAAGCATGAAGTGCTCTAAAACTTGCTGGTAGACGGCTGCGTTGACCTTGGATCTCAGGAAACAGAGTGGACCGACACCAGCAGATGACATGGCACCCCAAACCATCACTGATGGTGGAAACTTCACACTAGACTTCAGGCAACGTGGATCCTGTGCCTCTCCTGTCCTCCTCCAGACTCTGGGACCTCGATTTCCAAAGGCAATGCAAAATTTGCTTTCATCAGAAAACATAACTTTGGACCACTCAGCTGCAGTCCAGCTCTTTTTTCCTTAGCCCAGGTGAGACGCTTTGCGCGCTGTTTCTTGTTCAAAGAGGCTTGACACGAGGTATGCGGCAGTTGAAACCCATGTCTTTCATGCGTCTCTTGGTGGTGGATTTTGAAGCACTGACTCCTGCAGCAGTCCAGTCCTTGTGAATCTCCCCCACATTTTTGAATGGGTTTTTTTCACAATCTTCACCAGGGCGCGGTGATCCCTGTCGCTTGTACACTTTTTCCTACCACAGTTTTTCCTACCCTTTGCCTCTCCATTAATGTGTTTGGACACAGAGCTTTGAGAACAGCCAACCTTTTCAGCAATAACCTTTTGAGTCTTGCCCTCCTTGTGCAATGTGTCTGTAACCCGGGTGATAAAACTCTAGTTCCAAATATAAAATAAATAAATCCTCCATTCCCGTTTTCCATAACTGGTTTGTCAAATGCGTAATGACGTCATACGTCACGCTGTGTGTCCCGTCATGTGACGGCGCGCGGCCAGTCGGGTTGTTTTATACCCGGAAGGCACTCGCGGGCCGGGAGCTTTGAGAGAGGGACGCATTGGGAATATTGCTGCAAGGTACTGTGCTATTTTCGCTTTTATTTCGCAATATTAACTTCTAAAACTAAAGCAACACGTCTTAAATCATAGGAGCCAACTACCGGAGCCGCCAGGCGTCGTGTGGAGTCGCGGGTGTTGATTAAACAAGGAATCGGCCAGGTGATGGCGAGCTAGACCCAAGAATTCTAGGCCCACACTGCCTGAAGAACCCTGGAGCTTGAACTGAAGTGAATTGAACTGGACCTCCTGCACCTCCTCCACCTGGTTGGGCTGGTAGGAGGCTCCTTTAAGGCAGCCGTCTCTCCCTTTTCAGTCTTTGCCTCGCAACCAAATCGTTCACACTTAACAAACCTGCACAATTCACCCCCCTTCCATGGACACCTACCTCTCCCTCTGGACGCTTAACTTATGAACGATGGTTGTGTTAAATGCCATCTTGGCAAAAGCTTTGAACTCGTGTTGTGGGAAGGCCTACGTGGACACTCTGATGTTGCACATTAGATTGTAACTTGGAAGTGACACTTATTATGAATTTATTGTGTTTTCCCATTTGAATGGCCATTTGAGTTATTGTTAAACGTTTGTATGTCATGTTGTTTAAATATAATATACTGGTGCCACTTAATATTTAATCCTGTGTCCAGTCTTCTTTTCTCCGCTCCTAGAGCTGAACTTAGAATCTTCTGAACTCTAGCCCAACCCAACTAATAATTTACTGCAAATTAGTACCAATACAGTGCTAATAGTAGCGGCATATAGGCTACATAACGTGGCGAGCTAGCCAGGAGCGGAGATAAAGTACTGAACATATTTTTAACATTTCTGAATTTACTTGTTTTGTGGTATTTTGTATATTGAAAAGATAATGGACATATTCGAGAAACGTGGCATTAAGATCCCCAATGCAGTTTTGATTCAAGATGCGACTAAAACAGAAACGGATGAGGAAGCTATTGAATTTTTAGGACAGTATGGTAAGATTTTGAGATTTGAATTTATTGATGACCCAGAGTCAGCTTTTCATCAGTCGATTGTTGTAGAATACAGTTCGGGAGCGGCGTTGGTTGCGTTGCGTCCAATTTTGCCCTATACATATGTGTGCAAGGATCATAAAGTTACCTATGACATTTGGATTTATCTTCAGCCTGTGCAGATGTGGTAGGCAAATTTCAACTGAAAGTTATTTGTCTGAATTGCGAAAAGTTGCAAAGTCAACTGGTCAAGATTTTGCGGTTGTTTTGAGTGGGGTGATGTCTCTGCTTGGTCAAACAGTCTCTAAGCTCCATCCCACTGAAGAGGAGTCTCGTGCGGAGGACAAGGCCACCGAGCCATCATCTATTGCCTCCCTTGAAGTTCAAGTCGCTCCTGCTGCCACTATCCACCATACTCGACCGCAGCCAAAGGTTGAGCCGGAACCAACAGCCCGGGTTCCCTCAAGACCTTCTTTGCCAGCCATGCCACATGTCGACCTTCATCCACCTGAAGTTCAACGATATGTAGTCGAGCATATCGTTAAGAGCGATGACAGTGCTATGAACTCTTCCACACAACGTCTCAGAGCCTTCTCTGGAAGATCGCCCAGACCCCAAACAGAGTCTGATTATGATACGTGGCGTTCCGGAGTAGAGCTGTTGCTGCAAGATCCTGCTGTGTCCGACTTTCAGCGCTCACGCAAGATCTTCGATAGCCTTTTACCGCCGGCGCTGACATGGTTAAGCACCTGAGACCTGATACTTCGCCGAACATCTATCTCCAAACACTCGATTCAGCATATGGCACGGTTCAGGATGGTGATGAGCTATACGCCAAATTCATGGACACGTTCCAAGATGCTGGAGAGAAATCGTCAAGCTACTTACAACGTCTACAGGTGGTACTAAATCTGGCTGTGAAACGAGGTGGAGTGACAAAGAGAGACTTTGATCGACACCTACTGACCCAATTCTGCCGTGGTTGTTGGGATAATTCACTAATCACAGAATTACAGTTAAAGCAACGTAAACAGAATCCCCCATCATTTGCCGAACTTTACTTTTATTGCGAACTGAAGAGGATCGTGAAGCAGCGAAAGCCGTTCGCATGAAGCAACATCTTGGCTCATCACGACCCAGAGCTGTAGCCCATGCGCAATATGTCTATGCTGACGGTGCAGAGAAAAATGAGATTGCTGCACTCACAAACGTCACGCAGCAACTCGCCCAACAGTTGGCCGATATCCAGAAGCAGCTAGCAATACTCACTGCTGCCCAGTCAAGTTCCAGTTCTGCTGCTTTAAAGTCCACGCCTAGCCGTATGTCTGGTGCGGGGCAGAGGGCGGGCAAGTTAACAAAGAACCCGTCTTCTGTTCCCAAGCTGGGCTACTGCTATCGGTGTGGTGAAGATGGCCATATCAAGACTCTCTGTGATAACCCCCCGAACTCTGCACTTGTCGCGCATAAGAAGAAGCAGTTTATAGAAAAACAGCAAAGATGGCAAAAGTCAAACTCCACATCAAGAAATCCTTTAAACTAGATCCAGTTCCAGTTGTGGGGCGAACCGGAACTGTTGTGGACTCACAATGTCCCCACAAGAAGAAGAAATCTGTTCAATGCAAAGAATTAACTCAGATTCCTCCCGTTGTTCCTACCCAGCTACCCAAAGGCCTCATCGGATCTCGGTGCACAGTTAATATCAAAATTGCTGGTGAAGAATTCAGTTGTCTTATGGACACAGGATCGGCAAGTCACTACGATCCCAGTTTCGTTTTATAACCAGCATTTTACGGACCAGCCGGTTAAATCCCTGGGTGAGTTACTGCAAGTCGAAGGAGCTGCGGGGCAAGCAGTTCCGTATCTTGGATATGTGGAGATGGTGGTCACTTTCCCAAGTGAGTTCCTTGGAGCTGATTTTGACGTCGCTACACTGGCTCTTGTTGTTCCAGATGTTAGAGCCTATCAGGTACCAGTGTTGATCGGCATGAACACTTTGGAGCCTCTGTATCGTCAGTACATGGGGAGCGAGTTTTCAAACGTCCCGCCAGCTGCCCATGGCTACAAAGCAGTCCTCAAGCTTCTGCAGATACGCCACCAGCAACAACAGGTGGGCAACGACGGGGTTGTGAGATTAGCCAGCAAGTCTCCAGTTGTCATCCCTGCTGGACACACCACCGTTGTCGATGGCTCCATGCACAACACCATAACTGCTCCAGGTCAGAGGGTGCTTGTGGAGCATCCAGCCTCACCACTGCCAGGTGGGCTGCTTGTCAAAAGCTCTTTGATAATGCTTCCCAGCCAATCCCACAAGAAGATCCCGGTCATCCTCAGTAACGAGTCCGACCAAGATGTGACCATCCCACCACTCTCCACCATCGCAGAACTTTCAATGTCCCTCAGATCCTCTCGCATAGCGTGTCCACAGCCAAATCATTAAATCCTCATGCTTTGAAGCTGGATTTTGGAGATTCACCTATTCCGCCGGAGTGGAAAGCAAGTATCACGACAAAGCTGAATCAGATCCCAGACGTCTTCTCACTTAGTGACATGGACTTCGGACGTACTGACAAGGTGAAACATCACATTAAATTGAACGATGAAACTCCGTTCAAGCATCGAGCCAGACCCATCCACCCTCAAGACATCGAGGCAGTCCGACAACATCTGAGGGACCTGCTGGAGGCCGGTGTAATTCGTGAATCGGAGTCGCCATTTTCATCACCCATAGTTGTGGTCCGAAAGAAAAACGGTGACATACGGTTATGCATTGATTATCGGAAGCTGAACATGCAGACAGTTAAAGACGCCTATCCGTTACCCAATCTGGAAGAGTCTCTGTCTGCCTTGTCCGGTTCCAAATGGTTCAGCGTGCTTGATCTGAAAAGTGGATATTACCAGATTGAAATGAATGAATCCGATAAAGAGAAGACCGCCTTTGTGACGCCCGTTGGATTTTGGGAATTCAATCGGATGCCCCAAGGGGTCACTAACGCTCCATCCACGTTCCAGCGATTAATGGAGAAAAGCATGGGGGATCTCCATTTAAAAGAAGTTCTCGTTTACCTCGACGATCTCATTGTTTTTTCTGACTCGCTGGAAGAACACGAGCAGAGGCTGCTACGAGTTCTAAATCGTCTCAAAGAATATGGACTGAAACTTTCTCCTGAAAAATGTAAATTTTTCCAGACATCAGTGAAGTATCTGGGCCATATTGTTCGGAGAGAGGAGTAGAGACTGATCCAGACAAGATCCATGCTTTGAAATCCTGGCCAGTTCCAAGAAATTTGAAGGAGCTCAAGTCATTCTTGGGATTTGCTGGATATTATCGAAGGTTCATAAAGGGATACTCTGCCATTGCCAGACCTCTTAATGAATTGACACGAGGCTACGTACCTACCTCCAGGTCCAGGAAACCATCCAATTTAGTGCAGTTCCACGACACCAAGCAGCCCTTTGGAGAAAGATGGTCCACAGAGTGCCAGATTGCTTTTGAAACACTCATTGAGAAGTTGACCAGTTCGCCAGTCCTCGGCTTTGCAGATCCTAAACTCCAATACATACTACACACAGATGCCAGCACCACAGGGCTTGGAGCGGCTTTATACCAAGAGCAAGAGGGCCAGCTCAGAGTGATCGCATATGCCAGCCGTGGTCTATCAGCAAGTGAGTCGAGGTATCCTGCACACAAACTCGAATTCCTCGCACTGAAATGGAGTGTGTGTGAGAAGTTTCACGACTACCTGTATGGGGCCCACTTCGTAGTAGTGACAGATAACAACCCGCTCACGTACCTGCTAACATCAGCAAAGTTGGATGCTGCCAGCCACAGGTGGCTTGCCGCCCTCTCCACCTACACTTTCAAGCTGCAGTATCGAGCAGGGAAGCAGAACCTCGATGCTGATGCCCTATCTCGCCGCCCTTATAGCCATTCTGTTGACGTGTCAGTGCAAAAGGACTGGGACCTGATCAACAAGTTCACGGAGGAACATCTAATTGAATTTGGTGAAGTGGAGGAACTTGATGTGGACATTGTCACTGCTATTTGCCATCGCTGTCTCGTCACCAGCCAGCCTAGCAGTTCAGCAGAGAGTCCCATCACGCTGGTTGAGTCGCTGGGCCTGCCAGCCAATGCAATCCCTGACAGTTACGTCAGTGAAGACTATCATGGACTGCCAATTGTTCCATCCTTGTCAGCCCTGGACCTTAAGGAGAAGCAAAGGGCAGATCCCGTGATCAGAGAGGTCATCCACCAAATGGAGACTGGTGAGAAGGTTCCCCAACAGTGAGACCAGAACTTCCAGACCTGATGCTGTTGTTGAGGGAACTGAATCGCCTCGAATTACAAGAGAACATCTTGTACAGAAGGAGGAATGAAGGAGGAAAAATTTCATTCCAGTTGGTCTTACCTGAGGAGCTAAGGTCCATGGTCTTCAAGAGCTTACATAGTGACATGGGTCACTTGGGCATCGAGCGGACGCTGGACTTAGTACGCTCCAGGTTTTTCTGGCCTCGTATGGCAGCCGATATCGAACTAAGGATCAAATCGTGTGACAGATGTGTGAGACGAAAGGCACTCCCGGAAAGATCTGCGCCACTCATTAACATCAAGACTACTCGTCCGTTGGAGTTACTCTGCATGGACTACTTGTCACTCGAACCAGATCAAAGCAGTATCAAAGACATTCTCGTGTTCACTGACCATTTCACAAAATTTGCAATAGCCATACCCACAGCAAACCAAAAAGCGAAGACTGTGGCAAAGTGTCTATGGGAGAACTTCATAGTGTGCTATGGGATACCAGAACGTCTCCACACTGATCAAGGACCCGACTTTGAGTCAAAGTTGATCAAAGAATTCTGCCAACTCGCTGGGATTGTCAAGACCAGAACAACCCCTTACCATCCTAGGGGCAACCCAGTTGAGAGGTTCAACCGGACCTTACTCAACATGCTTGGGACCCTCGAGAGTAAAAAGAAAGCCAAATGGAAAGAACACGTAAAGCCACTAGTGCATGCTTACAACTGCACACGGAACGACGTCACGGGTTTTACGCCGTACGAGCTTATGTTCGGTCGTTCTCCACGTCTTCCAGTGGATTTGGCCTTTGGCTTACCTGTTCGTGAAGAGCAGTCCACTTCTCATTCCCAGTATGTCGAGGATCTCCGGTCCCGTCTTGAAGAAAGCTTCCAAATAGCTTCAAAGAATGCTGTCAAGTCTGGTGAAAGAAACAAAACTCGCTTTGATCAACGTGTAACTCCATCAAGTCTGGAGGAAGGAGACCGTGTGTTGGTACGGAATGTCCGGCTTCGTGGCAAACACAAGCTCGAAGACAAATGGGAGCAGGATGTGTACGTCGTTGTGAAGCGTGCTGGAGAACTGCCCGTATATACCGTGCGGCCAGAAAATAGGTCAACTGCATCCACTAGGACGCTGCATCGTGATTTACTTCTTCCGTGTCCCTTCTTGTCATCTAGTTATGATCAAGGTCTGTTGCCAGTCACACCACCACGTCGTCCGCAAACCCGAAGCCAGAAACCTATTAGTGTTGATTCTAGTGAAGAGCTTGGTGAGGAGGGAAGTGAATGGAATGTGCCTCAAGTCCAGCTTCAGCCGACCACATTCCAGTTCGAGAGATCGTACACAGTTGAACCTTCTGTTGAATCCGTGCCACTGCCTTCGTCTAAGGCTGCTGTTGCTTCACCTGTGCCTTCTGCCGATCTAGTTCCTGAAACACTGCAAACTGACTTACCTGAAGATGGGGAATCCTCTAAGTCCGACCTAGAACCAGAGCCTGGTGAGAACTTACCTGAGTCTGAAGAGATTCATTCTACCAATGTTTCTGAAGATTTACCTGAGGAAGAACCAGAGCTGTCGGACCGAGTAGAGATATCACCCCATCCGAATGAGCCATTGCTCAATGAACCGGAAATGCTTATAGAAGTTCATAACTTACCTGAACCAGTTGTTGAATCCGTTCCGACTGTCAAACGTTTGAATAGACTGCGTCGACCTCCTGATCGCCTTCAATACGCGGCTCTTGGTAATCCAATTATTTCTGTTGTTCAAACACTTTCCATAATATAGTTGATGCTTATAGTGAAGCACTGAGTACCGCTGCAGCAACTAGAGATTTGCAACCTTGCGTTTATGAAATTTAGCATGCATCAGGAGTTGCATGATCTAAAGGGGGAGGGTGTAACCCGGGTGATAAAACTCTAGTTCCAAATATAAAATAAATAAATCCTCCATTCCCGTTTTCCATAACTGGTTTGTCAAATGCGTAATGACGTCATACGTCACGCTGTGCGTCCCGTCATGTGACGGCGCGCGGCCAGTCGGGTTGTTTTATACCCGGAAGGCACTCGCGGGCCGGGAGCTTTGAGAGAGGGACGCATTGGGAATATTGCTGCAAGGTACTGTGCTATTTTCGCTTTTATTTCGCAATATTAACTTCTAAAACTAAAGCAACACGTCTTAAATCATAGGAGCCAACTACCGGAGCCGCCAGGCGTCGTGTGGAGTCGCGGGTGTTGATTTAAACAAGGAATCGGCCAGGTGATGGCGAGCTAGACCCAAGAATTCTAGGCCCACACTGCCTGAAGAACCCTGGAGCTTGAACTGAAGTGAATTGAACTGGACCTCCTGCACCTCCTCCACCTGGTTGGGCTGGTAGGAGGCTCCTTTAAGGCAGCCGTCTCTCCCTTTTCAGTCTTTGCCTCGCAACCAAATCGTTCACACTTAACAAACCTGCACAATTCACCCCCCTTCCATGGACACCTACCTCTCCCTCTGGACGCTTAACTTATGAACGATGGTTGTGTTAAATGCCATCTTGGCAAAAGCTTTGAACTCGTGTTGTGGGAAGGCCTACGTGGACACTCTGATGTTGCACATTAGATTGTAACTTGGAAGTGACACTTATTATGAATTTATTGTGTTTTCCCATTTGAATGGCCATTTGAGTTATTGTTAAACGTTTGTATGTCATGTTGTTTAAATATAATATACTGGTGCCACTTAATATTTAATCCTGTGTCCAGTCTTCTTTTCTCCGCTCCTAGAGCTGAACTTAGAATCTTCTGAACTCTAGCCCAACCCAACTAATAATTTACTGCAAATTAGTACCAATACAGTGCTAATAGTAGCGGCATATAGGCTACATGTCAATGGTTGCCTTTTGGACAGCTGTCAAATCTGAAGTCTTCCCCATGTTTGTGTAAGCTTCAGAACTGGACTGAGAGACCATTTAAAGCCCTTTGCAGGTGTTTTGAGTTAATCAGCTGGTTAGTGGGTGGCACCAGGTGTCTTCAAACTTGACCCATTTCACAATATTCTAATTTTCTGACCCACGGAATGTCGGATTTTCATTTGTTGCCACCTATGATCATCAAAATTAAATAAATAAACATTTGAAGTGCATCAGTCTGCGTGCAATGATTACATATAATGTAAAAGTTATACCTTTTGTTCGCAATTACGGAAATAAATCAAGTTTATGAAAATATTCTAATTTTCTGGCTTTTACCTGTATATATATTATTGATACAATTTGCATGCAATAGAGGTCAACCCAATCAACCAAACTAAATCATCCAGCAGCAACATTTGAAATTCTGCTGGAAAAACGTGGACCTGTCAACCCTGCCTGGCTAGGCTAAACATACACAAACGATGCATGCTGCAGCGCAAGCTAGCAGAGCATGGAGAAGTTTGTGACAGGAGGACGGCCAGGTAAACGGAAAGCAAATGAAGCTACACCAAACCTCACAACAAGTAAAACAAAAGCAGGAAAATATGAAGAAGCATATCTCGCCCTCGGCTTCACAAGTAATGAAGAGAGGCCGCAGTGTGTCTCAAAATATTAGCTTCTGACAGCATGAAGCCAAATAAGTTAAGGCACCACTTGGAGACTGCACATCCCGAACACAGAGAAAAGCCAGCTGATTTCTTCAGAAAGAAACTACTCGACTGTCGTGAACATCGGAGTCGCTTCACTAAAGCAGCATCTGTACCTGGAAATGATCAACTCGCCTCATATAAGGTCGCCTACAGAGCTGCTCAGTGTAAAAAGCACACTATTGCCGAGGAATTAATACTTCCTTCTGCTATTGACATGGTTTCAACCATGATTGATGAATCAGCAGCAAGGCAATTCCTCTGTCAAACAATACTATCAGGAGGCACATTTATGACATTTCAAAAGACATAGAGGAGCAGCTTAATGATAAGATGAGAGACAATTGTTTTGCCCTGCAGGTGGATGAAGAGACTGATAGTAACAAAGACTGTTTATTGATAACATACGTCAGATTAATTGATGCCGATGGTTTGAAGGAGGATTTGCTCTTCTGCAAACGTGTAACTAACAGCCACTGCAGAGGAATTATTCAAAATCATTGACACTTATTTGAAAGAGGCTGATCTGAAATGGGAGGACTTTGTGGGGATCTGCACTGATGGGGCTCAGGCTATGTCCTGGAAATGAGGAGGGCTGCCAGCGCTCATCAGGTGCGTCTCCCCCAATATGCAGTGGACACACTGTATGATACATGGAGAGGCGCTGGCGTCTAAACAGCTGAGTCCCGAGCTGAACGACGTAATGACAGACATCATTGCCAGAGCGAACTACATCAAAACAACCCGTCAAAGCCCGGATTTTTGCAGCTCTCTGCGAGGAAATGGGTTCCAACCATACAGCTGTTGTGTTTCACAGTGAGTCCCGATGGTTGTCACGTGGGAAGGTTCTTTCTAGGGTGTTTGAATTGCGCGATGAAATCAGAATCTTTTTGGAGGAGGAAGGTAATGAACTCGCTCACAAGTTTAGCAATAACAACTTCCTGCTGAAACTTGCATACCTCAGTGACATGTTTCAGAAACTCAAAGAACTAAATCTCCAGATGCAGGGCACTAAAACACCTCTTCCACAGCTGGCAGATAAAATCACATTGTTTACAAGAAAACTGGAGATGTAGGAGAAACGAGTGAAAAAGGGACTATAGACTCATTTGAGAGCCTGAAATCATTCATTGAGGTAAACAAGCTGCAGAACACATTCATGCCATGCACAATAAGCCACATCTCTACCCTACAGAAACAGTTTCTGAGGTATTTCCCAGTGGAGGATCCTACTGGATATCACTGGATCCGTGACCCCTTCAGTTCAGCACCAGCAGCTGACTTCAGCGCTGCAGACGAGGAACAGTTCATTGATGTCACCGCTGATTCAACAATGAGACTCAGAGACATTGGCTGCATTTTGGATTGGAGCAGAAAAGGACTACTCACTGCTGGGCAGGAGAGCCCTGACCACACTTCTTCCTTTTACCTCATCTTACCTGCGTGAGATAGGTTTCTCTGCATTTGCCTCAATAAAGAAAAAATACAGATCAAAGCTGGACATTGAAAATAAGCTAAGGGTGGCGGTCTCAAAATGTGAGATTCATGTTCCAAAATCACTGCTTCCATTCCAGTGACTTATTCATTTATTTTTTTTGGAAGATGTCCCACATTTGCCGTTTTCTCTGTTAAGTTCAAATACAAAATTGAGATATGTTTGCTGCTAAATTACTTTTAATGCTTCAGCTCTTAAAAACAATGTGTTCTTTTTAAGAGTTCTCAGTAAGATGTCACAAACTAAACTTCATATAAATTCTAGGAGTTTGCAAGCAAAAGATGTGTCTGAGAGTGTGTTGATGAGGCTGCATGCAGGTAGAGGGGGCAGAAAATATATTTTTCTTCCAAAGGGGGGCCCTGCAGAAAAAGTTTGGGAACCACTGTTCTAAATGACACTTATGATTAAAAAAATTTACAATATTTATAAATAAAAATAAATATTGACTACATATACGTGGCGAGATAGAGATCTTTGTACCCAATCAGACCAATTATGGTCCCAACAACGCCACCTGGGAATTGCACCCAGGAAATCCTAGCTCAGATGTGTTCCACTGTCATGAAACCAATTAAGGATGCACAGAACCATTACCACAGGGGGCAAGATGTGTTCCAAATTAACAATTTTTATTAATAAAAACTACTAACACCCTTATCGTTTTGTAACACTATCGCCACTCACATTAGTGCAGGGAGAAACATTTACTAGATAAAAGAATGGGCAACAGAGAATAAAAACTGTGCTGGGGCTTACCTTGCAGCAGGATAACCAAAATATACACTCAATAATAGGTGAGTTAAGTTCATTATTATGTAGTTTCTTGCACTGTGCTTGATCAATAAATAATAGAAAATGTTAAAAATGTGTACGTTGCCATATGACAACACCGTACCATTATGGATTGCTAACCTGGTATGTTGATAACATTTTGTATTTAGTTATACACCTACTTTGCAATTGCACTGGTGTACACTGATCTTCTATAGTCTATAAACTACAACAATGCACTTTGTGAGTCCTTTCCACATTGCATATGATGATATTTGACACATCTTTCTTCCATTTACAGCATGAATGCAAATTTTTTTTATGGTAAATCACGGAAAAAAGCTGAACTAGCCCTGCCACTTGACGATAGTGAAGATAACAAAGGATTCAGTGATGAGAAAAATGAGCTGCTCGAAACACAGTAGAGTGAGAGTGATGAAGACAGTGAGACGGATGAAGACTATGAGCCAGAGAATGAGGACAGTGGAGACAGTGAGGGCAGAGACAGTGAAAGTGAAGTGACAGGTATTACCAGTAAGAGAGTTTAAAATGTATATGGCAATCATGTTCCAGCCTCCATTTATGTATTGCATTAAACTATTAGTTTAGTTAGCTACTGGGGATTGTTTATACTATAACATGAGTTTTAAAATAAATGTTATATACAATTTAAAGCAAAACTCTCTTGTTTTCATTACTTTCCATTATGGTACGGTGTTGCCATATGGCAACAAACCCTAAAAGCTACTAAAAAATAATATTTTTTGAAAATGTCTCTTAATTATGTTTACTTGATCTGTTTTAAGACAAAAAAAACACCCCAAACATTTTTTTACCAACTGGGATCATAGTGCGTACTGTCACGATTTTAGAGGGCGGACCCAAACAGAAATCCACACTACCAAGGCCGGTGGAGCTGAGAAGGATTTTTATTATAGAGGATGAATAATGGCTGGGATGGGGAAACCAGGATGCAGGAGCGGGGAGTGGCTGATGTAGTGGGGGCTTGGCGTCCAGCAGGTGGCGAGGGGTTCGGAGGAGGCGGAACGTCAGGCTCTGATGAACCGGGGGGCCGAGGTGGTAGGTTGGCCAGGCAGAGGAAGACGTCTCACCGGTGGTGCTCTGGGAGGTTCCAGGAGGTAAGGAGCACCCGGTTGTGCTGCGGGTTCCAGCAATCGGGGAGGGAAGCAGGTCGGGGTTCCAGGGAGGGGTCCAGGCAGAAGGGGGGATCCAGATGGGGGGAAACCGGTGCCGAATGAGTAGGGGAAAGCGGACTAGGGTTCTGGGCGGTGGAGATCCCGGACAGCTGGGTCTGGGTGAAGGCAGGAAAGAAACAAAGTTAAAAAGGTGTCAAAAACTCAGCAAACTTTCAGGAGGCTAGAGAGCAAACTGACTGTGGAGTCTTGTTTAACAATCTGGCAGGGAGTGGAAGGATGAGCCGGTTCTTATTGCTGAGGTGGTAATCAATGAGATGTCCCTCAGCTGTCCAGGAGCCGTAGAGGTGGTTGATTGCCTGAGTGGAGTCAGCTGGGAAGCCGAACTCCACTCAGGCACCGAGCTGTAGGGGAAGACAGGGGTAGAGGAGCAGATGGGAGACAGAGCGAGAGACAGGGGTAGAGGAGCGGATGGGAGACCGGGGAGAGACACAGAGACCGAAACCAAGGGACAGAGAGAGAGAGGGGAGCATGAGTGGGAGAGGAGCAGGAGAGGGAGAGGAACAGGAGAGGGAGAGAGGAGCATGAGAGGGAGAGGAAGAGAGGAAACAGATGGGAAAAGGGGTATTTGGGATGTCAGGTGGGAAGGACGGGGGTGAGGAGGGAGCCCTGACAGCGTACCATAGAGGGTTAATGAACCCATTGAATAAAATCAGGACATCGACTGAGAAAACCAACCAAGCACGTACCCGACAGCCGCAGGATGTGAGCCGCAAAAAGATGGCTCACACACACACACAGAGCGGGTCTGTAATCCTACGCCCAGCAGGGCTCCAGCAGAGTCCTGTTTTGCCTCAACCTCAACAATCAGCCATGCTGAAAGGAGCAGAGATATTGTGATCACCAGGTGTACTCACGTGCAACAAACAAAAGAAAGCGACAGAGCACTTACATGTTCCGACAGCGCGCCTCACAACAGCTGGACACACCCGAGAAATGGCTGCGTCCACCAACGCTGTCACGCCGAACCATGGCAGACAGAAAGCTCCACTGGCAGACCTGGATATAAAGGGGGTCTGGCACCGCGCAGCAATTACAGCCCCTGCACTGCTGGCACGGCCCCCAACAGCGGCCAGGAGGGACACAACCTCCCATCACATACAGAATATGATCAGTTTTAATAATAGCTAGTTTAATTTCACAATAACAAAGTTTACTAAAAGTTCTTCTATTTTCTTCCAGCAGTTACTTATCTCAAAAGGTTCTTCTACTTAACTATTTTTATTATAATTTTATTTCATTATGACACTTTTTTAAAAGTCTTTGTGTGACAAATTGATGAGAGCATGTTATGTGACTGTTTACTCTCTTTTTCTCAAAGAAACAGGCAGTAAAAGCTACTAAAATTTTCAGCAACAAATTCTGTCATAACAAGCTTGGTTTTCAAATTTTGATAGGTTATTTCATGTTTCTTAGGTGTTCGTTCATCACACTGATAAATCGCCACCTTATCACATTGGAGGGGTTTGAGTGTCTGTTATCCTGGGAGCTATGTTGTCTGGGTCAATAGGCAACTTTGGCCCAGAGGAGAGACTGGACAAAGAGCGATTCAAAATACCTCAATGAAATTTGTAAAAAGGAAAGCCACCTCTTCGCCTGGGTCAAGCAAACCGGGGGCATCTTCAATAAGCCCCCTGCTGTCTGCTTGTCTACATGCTAGCAGAGCTGCTAAGCAGCCTCAGCCTGGTCTTCCACCTGCCACAGTCTGGACCTCTGCCAGCTCTGTCGTGGCCTGGCCTATGCTTACAAAAGCCTGGACCTTGCTGGAGCTACCTCTGCTAGCTTTAGCTTGGTCTTCCACCTCTTTCAGTGTGGATCTCTGCTAGCTCTATTCGGGCCTGGTCTATGCCTACTAAAGCTTGGACCTCTGCTAGCTTTAGCCTTGCCTGATCATCCACATGCCACAACCTGAACCTTTTGCTACACCTGTTACAGCCTGGACTTCTGCTAGCCCTATCCTGGCCTGATCTTCCACCTGCCACAGCCTGGGCCTCTTCAGCCTGACATGATGTTCCACCTGCCACAGCCTGGAACCCATTAGCCTGGCCTGGAATTTTTACCTGCTACAGCCTGGACATCTGCTAGCTCTAGCCTGGCTTGACCCCACCATCTGCTATAGCCTGGATCTCTGCTAGCTCTAGCCTGGCCTGATCTCCCACAAGCTATAGGATGGACCTAATTAACCTGGTCTGGACTTTCACCTGCCACAGCCTGCACCTCTGGCTCAGCCAAGCCTCCTCACCCAGCGCAGATTGGATCTCTGCTGGCTTTGGCCTAGCCTGGCCTTCCATCTGGTACAGTTTGGACCTCGGCTAGCTTTAGCCTGGCCTGGCCAAGCCTGACCTTCCACCTGCTACAACCTGGACCTCAGCTAATTTTAGCCTGGCCTGGCCTAGCCTCCCACCTGCTACAGACCGGATCTCTGGTAAAGATAATATTTTTTCTTATTACCTTGCCTCGAATCATGGGTACCTTGCTATCTCAAGACCTTCACCTTCTCATGACACAATATTCATGCCTTGTATTTGCTATGGTTTATTGTTTAAGTTGTCCATTTGTTTGTCAGTTTTTCCTTCTGACTGGAAATCAGCCATAATTACCCCTCAAAGGCAGCTCTGGCTCTGACCCCAACTGTTACAGGCCAATCTCCATCTTGCCTTGCCTGGCCAAAATCATGGAGAGGCTAGTTCACAAACAGTTAAACCACTTCATTACACATCCTGTCAGATTTGCAGTCAGGTTTCTGAACTGGCCATGGGTGCATCACTGCCATCCTAAAGGTCCTTGATGACATCTTTACCGGTATGGACAACAAGCAGGCCTGCATAGCCACCTTCATAGGCCTGACCAAGGGCTTTGACTCAGTAGATCACACAATCCTTCTGCAAAGGCTCTCTAATATTGACCTGTCCTCAAGCTGTACTAACTGGTTTGTCAGCTACCTTAATAATCATATACAGCGAGAAATGTCAGAGAACTTTACATCAGGACCACTGATCATTGCTAAGGGTGTATCTCAAGGCTCCATCTTGGGCCCAACTTTGTTATCCATCTACATAAATGATGTGGCCAAAGCTACTGATGTCTTCCAGATACACCTCTACGCTGATGACACCACTGGCCCATCACTTCACTCTGCTGCATCTATCCTGCAGCTCAGCCTTACTTCAATTGAGTCTTTTCAGGACCTTCTCTTCTAAGAAAACAAAATGTATTGTTGCAGGCCAAGCTTGCTCCTTTAACCTAGGCAGGTAGCGGTGGGCGTGTGTGAGAGAGTGTGTGTATGTGTGTGAGTGAAGAGTAAGGGGGCCCGCGGTGGGTGTATGTGTGTGGTGGAGATGGAAGTAGGACGGAGGTGTAGCAAGCTGCAGAGGATGATATGAAAAGCCATGAAGGAAAAATGTGTAAGCCAGTGTAATCTGGATAAGCACTAAGTGTGGACAGTTGCTGCTGTTCTAATAAAGTGCCCTGTTCTTCCCACCTGCAAAATTTGTTGGACTGAATACTGGCTGTTACCACCAACGAGCCATGCTCAGCTAAGTGGGCTAGCACTACCCGAGGCTGCCCAACCACGGTTCGGTGGCCGGCAGAAACAGGTCGTTAACAGTATGCTGTTCAACCAGAAAAACAGTGTCTCCAGCCCCTCAGATATCACCTGCGCAGATGGCTCAGATCTGGAGTTCATTAATTCCTACAAGTATTTAGGCCTCTGGCTGGATTCTTCACTCTCTTTTATTCCTCACATCAACATTCTACAGGCTAAAGTCAAATCCAGACTGGGGTTCTTTTTCGTAATAAGGCCTCCTTTACATACTCTGCCAAAAACACTCTTGTGAAGATGACCATCCTCCCCATGTTTGACTACAATGATGCCATCTATAAAATGGCCAATAAGTGTGCCCTTAACAGGCTTGATGTCCTCCATCACTCAGCCATCCGTCTTGCCACTGGTTCTCCTTTGTAAATGAGAAATTGTTCTCAACTGAGCTTACCTGGTAAAATGAAGAATAATTTAAAAGTACCTTAGGTATCAGGCTGAAGAAAGAGGCTTTCAGGCCTGCTTGGATCGGGGTTCTCCTGAAGCAGCAGATGGATACTGTGTACTGAAAAATGCTGCAGCTGTGGTGTCGGCAGCAATGCGTCGTACTGGACTGTTGTGATGACGAGGGAGCTAAGCCACAAGGCGAAGCTCTCAGTTTTCCAGTCTATGTGTTCCAGCCCTCACCTATGGTCATGAGCTCTGCGTAGTGACCAAAAGAACAAGATCACAGAGACAAGTGGCAGAAATTAGCTTCCTGCACAGGTTGGCTGGGCTCAGACTGAAGGTGAGAATGAGATAGGGTGAGAAACACTGGAGGGAGCTCGTTGAAGAGTCGCTGCTCCTTTGCATAGAAAGAAACCACTTGAGGTGGTTGGGACTTCTGATTCGGATGTGAGTGAGGAGACTCCCGTTGGAGGTTATCTGAGCATGTCTGCCTGGGAGTACTGCAGGGTAGACCCAGAACGAGCTGGAGGGATTACGTATCTCATTTGACATGGGAATGCCTTGAGATCCCCAGGAAGAGCTGGAAAGCTCGAAAGCACTGGGGGAGGGACATTCAGAATGACCTGATTATGCTCCCTCTTTGACACTGGATAAGCGTAAGAAAATAGATGAATGGATGGTTGTACATTTTTCTATATATAATATGAAAATCTTTTTTATAGTATTGTATTTCATTTTACTTTTACCATCTGGTCTCCATTTTCCTCCTCTTAGAACCGACTTTTCACGTTTAATTTCATCTGATGCTGTGGGGCAGCAGCATGTCATACAGCCGTGCGTGGATATTTACATTTGCCTGTACATACAGAGATGGGTTACAACCATAGGCGTCAGTTTAGGGGGGACGGTGGGGATGTGTCCCCCCCACTTTTTGTCAGGGGTCATTTTGTCTCCACCACATTCAAATTCTCCACATGTAAGCCGTTGTAACCCCAGTTATTTTCAGCAGTATAGAAAATTCCGACGCTCCTGAATGCACCATCCGCACTTGAGTTGCACAGACAAGCAGCACGCCTTCGTGAGGTTAAAAAAAACATGCAGATGCTAAATTTGCGCCTGTGCCAAGTGGAAGCTCCGACCCAGGGTGTGCATTTCCATCTGACAATGGCTGTGGTGAGTTTGAAAACTTGTTTGCTTTTTAACCCTGTGATTATCATATTTAATAAATATATGCAAGGGGGGGCGGTTGTTTTGTTTTGACGAGTGGATGTCTTTGAATAACTACTCTGAACACACTATCATACCAAATTTACTAATGGTACAATTTGCCATGAGTAAAACGTTCTGTCAGGAAAATGTGCATTATTCCTGATATAATAATACCAAATCCAGTTAGAATATGGGATGCCAGATGAATTTCAGCACTTTTGGAGCAACATTTTGAAGCTGTTCGGCCTTATCTTAGCAATACCTCAGTCGGGATGGAGCAGAGCTGACGTTAATTATCACTAATAATTATCGTCCCTGGGATAGCACCACGTGGTGCTACTGAAACTAAAGAAACTACTCTTTGTACAAAGATGTACACAGGGCTCTCACGTTTTGATCGCAGGTCACAGAGATTTTGCTAGCTTGCGACTGGAGTGTGGTGGTGGTGGGGTGGGGGGGTCATCACCCATCCTTAAGCACTTATAATATTTTAAAACGAAACCTAGTTAATTAGAACTCGTGCTTTTTTTGCTGCCACTATTACCTAATGGGTCATAATGTTACTTTGTGGTGTTAGCATATTATATCAGGTAATGATGCAACATATACTGCAAATGTTACTCTTTTTTTAGTAACATTTCTACAATACTCTTTCAAACTGAAAATGTGCAGTTTTTATTTTAATAAACATAATTAATAAAACAGAACTACCTAACTTAACATTGATTATTGGTTTAAGTGTGGTACCTGGGGTACCTGCATTTATACGGAGACCAAAGTCTCCGTATAAATGCACCTGCTCTGTGATAGTCTCAGGGTTCTGTTTAAAGTGCAGAGAGCATCATGAAGACCAAGGAACACACCAGGCAGGTCCGAGATACTGTTGTGGAGAAGTTTAAAGCCGGATTTGGATACAAAAAGATTTCCCAAGCTTTAAACATCTCAAGGAGCACTGTGCAAGCAATCATATTGAAATGGAAGGAGTATCAGACCACTGCAAATCTACCAAGACCCGGCCGTCCCTCTAAACTTTCACCTCGAACAAGGAGAAGACTGATCAGAGATGCAGCCAAGAGGCCCATGATCACTCTGGATGAACTGCAGAGATCTACAGCTGAGGTGGGAGAGTCTGTCCATAGGACAACAATCAGTCGTACACTGCACAAATCTGGCCTTTATGGAAGAGTGGCAAGAAGAAAGCCATTTGTCAAAGATATCCATAAAAGTCTCGTTTGAAGTTTGCCACAAGCCACCTGAGAGACACACCAAACATGTGGAAGAAGGTGCTCTGGTCAGATGAAACCAAAATCGAATTTTTTGGCCACAATGCAAAACGATATGTTTGGCGTAAAAGCAACACAGCTCATCACCCTGAACTCACCATCCCCACTGTCAAACATGGTGGTGGCAGCCTCATGGTTTGGGCCTGCTTTTCTTCAGCAGGGACAGGGAAGATGGTTAAAATTGATGGGAAGATGAATGGAGGCAAATACAGGACCATTCTGGAAAAAAACCTGTTGGAGTCTGCAAAAGACCTGAGACTGGGACGGAGATTTATCTTCCAACAGGACAATGATCCAAAACATAAAGCCAAAGCTACAATGGAATGGTTCACAAATAAACGTATCCAGGTGTTAGAATGGCCAAGTCAAAGTCCAAACCTGAATCCAATGGAGAATCTGTGGGCAGAGCTGAAGACTGCTGTTCACAAACGCTCTCCATCCAACCTCACTGAGCTCGAGCTGTTTTGCAAGGAGGAATAGGCAAGAATTTCAGTCTCTCGATGTGCAAAACTGATACAGACATACCCCAAGCGACTTGTAGCTGTAATTGCAGCAAAAGGTGGCGCTACAAAGTATTAAGGCGTATACCGCTTACTAATGTCAATTTAGTTGAATAACTTACTTTATCACTTGGCGATAACCTGTTGTAGTATGCTGACAACATCGCTAGCTAAAATTAAAACCGCTAACGACCACTAACGCAGCTGAAAACTGTGTTGACAGCCGACTTGACAATTTAAAGGGCCCGCCTTTCTGCAGCCGTGATGCGCGCGCATCCTCTCGTGTTTGTAAACAACAAATCCCTCTATAAATAGAGCCTCTGCCAGCACGGTTGTGTGACTATTCACACCTCGGCTCCGGCTGCAGCAGGAGCCTCTCTGTCTGTCCCTCCCAGTCCCTCTGTCTGATCCACACTGGAGCTGCTCTGAAGTGCCTTTTTTGAGTTCTTTATGAGTTTTTGGAGTGAAAATAATATGAAAACGGGCTGAAAAACGAACATATACCATTTTTGCCCAGGTTGTGCAGAGGGTGTACAGAGGGTGTCCAAAATTGACAGCACTTGGCCATAGCAGTACAAATACATGTGTGAAACAATCATTTCTTGTAGTATTGCTCTGAAATTTTGACCTGAACTATGTACGACCCCAGACTGTCGCCTTTTTGTGTTTTCAAGCTGTCACAGTGCTGCCACACTTATTTTCAGGTGTGTTATTAGGGATAAAATTCATCCTAATTCAGTGTGTTCCAACATAAAATACTCTGTGCCAGTAGCACCTAGAGTAATTCTGACTGCACTGTGTGAAAATTCAGGTTGTCAGCTTTCAAAGGAGACCCCAACCATACCTGTACTCCAAACAGTTCAAGAACAGCATTCAATTTACTTTCCGTACATTTTCAGTAGAAATTTCAGGCGAAAATTGTCGGAAGCTTATGGGAGACGCCAGCGTGTCGTCATTTGCTATGGTCACGTGGTACAAGACTGCTACTGGTTGGCAAGAACCGGCAGTAACATAACGGCTTGCTACGAGAACGGTATCGGGTTTGAAACAAATACGTAAAGTTATCGCTTTTCATGAATGAAATTGCACATGTATTTACCACAATGGTAATATCATGTGTAGTTGTTGGTTGTACGAAGCATTTTGAGAAGGGATCAGGCTTGAAATTTCACCGAATACTGATGTCAGGAGAGGGAAGATGGCGGTGGCTTCAGCCATCAACAGGAAAAATTGTACCCCAGTAAGCAGCAGAGATTGTGTTTGTGGCTCCCACTTTTCTTTAGGTAAACTATTCAACAGTTTAGCATGTTTAGTATGTCCAACTTTGAGCTTATTTACCAAAAGATATTGATTTAGTGTCGCATCCTTCACGTGAAGCGATCTCTACACTTTCGGTTTGGTTCAGTGTTGTCATGTGTTACCGATCGCTTTTTAGGCGATGAAAGTATACTAAAGTCGAATGAAGCATATTCAATAACATCTCCTTAAGCCAGCAGCCTCCTATTTGTAACCACATTTGTTTCTGTATGCATCTAGCGATCGTTTTTTAGAATTGTCCTATTTTCGATCACCAATGCTGTGGGTCTATTACTGTTACATAAAAGCCATACTGCAGACAAAAAATACAGCAACTTCTTGACGTTTCTTTGACATCTTGTTGAAGATTAACAGAAGATATATTATTTTTAATTCATAATTATATATTTTTGGGTGGGTGAACTGCCCAGCGGTGTCAATCAATTAAAAATAAATGTCGGTGAAGGAAATGTCGGGTCACAATGAAGGATCGTCAACCCACCCAGTCTTCAAATTGTAGGGATCTGGCAAGATTTTACTGTTTCCCTGATATCTCAGCTTACTCACGTATATTTGTCAGGCCTCAAGTGATAAGGATTGAGCATAATCGGACAATTTCACTGAAGGATAGTTATCAGCCATTGTTCCTCTGGTTCCTCTTGCCAACCAGGGCGGTAATCACGTGACTTCGTGACGTCACTGTTTGTAAACACTGGCGTCTCCCATAGGGTTTTAACAGGCCCATGCTCCGGAACACCACAGCATACCCAGATGGGTGTTGACAATCTTGACACAGCTACAGCTGTGTCCTTGTCAAAATGAAGCAGTAAATGTGTTTTTCTACGTAGGTTCATCATTACATAGTTTCACCTCCCTTTTTTTAGAACCCACCGAAAGTGAAAAAGACAACGTCAGCTGTGAAGCAACACCCCTGGCATCCAATGAAGGACAACACTGTGGCCCTCACTGTGAAAGTCTGACTAGGTTGGAGTCCGTTGAAACCAAACGGTCCTCCTGGTCATTTACCTTGCACCACAACCAAGAAGAAGTGGTAATCACTTACTAATTTTTTATGCATGTGCAGAGGCTCGTGATTTAAAGCTTCATTTCAGAGTCAAAGTTATTTTAAGTTTTTTTTCCCCACAGCTTAACTATGTTCTGGACAAAAACAGACCAGGCAGTGAACTAATAGTACAAAGATTCAAAACGTCCCTGTCTCGGTCAGATTTTCTGACTATGAGGCAGAATGAACAGATGGAATCCACTGTAAGTGAATTTGTCGAAGTGCAATATAGTGTTATGAACATAGTATGTATGTTTTATTTTGCAATTAACCTTTTTTTATAGATTGGAAACGCCTGCTTTGAAATGATTCAGGAGATAGCTCATTTCAAGGTACTATGTGCTCAGAAGATAAAACTATATAAACATGAATGTCTGAAACATTCAGAGTTACAAATCTTTGCCATGACAAATGACAACTATGCAGTCATTGTCTTAGAAATTTTATTAACTTCTTGTTTCAATGTTGGTTTAGGGGAAGAATGTCCCCATCATAGATCTGTATGTCTACCCCACGTGGCTACCACCTTCAAATGCAGATCCTATGCAAACAATACCTGTAAGTAGTACAGTAGGTCTTATGTATGTTTTGATATATGGGGCTATAATGGGCTTACTACAAATTCATGTTTAATCTTTGAATATCTGTTTGGAAGGTTGATGCACATCAGAAGGATGCAATTTTCATCCCTTTGTGGATACCTGCTCATTACCAGATATGTGTGAGTATGTGAGTGTATGTAGTCAAAGCTTATTGATGTCATAGTTATGTTTGAATATAGTATTACAGTATATTTTGTGAGAAAAGTTACAGCATAACATTACTTCTGTGTCTTGTTAACATATTGTCACTTCCTTCACAAATTCTAAAAAAAGTACAACCAGGCTCCAACATCGCCCTGAGGCACATGCCAATCCACCAGTGACACAGTAATCCCAAGGACTGTGATATGTTGTGTATATATGTATATGTATGTTGTTACATGGGTTTCTAAAATCAAAGGCTGTTTTGTTTAAGTCATCAAGCCTGCTCAGAGAGAGATCGTCTTTCTAGACTCCCTTTATAAAAAGGGTGGATCTAGAGGACAGCAGTACATGCCAATCTTGAGGTTACACAGAAAATTTGTTATAGGTCACGTTCCTATGACCTTTACAGTCTTTGGTCACGTTCCTATGACCCTAGAATTCCTAACAATACCAGCAGATATGGTCTCTTTTTTACAGTTTTCTCCCAGTATCGGAAATGTCATTTTCTTTGTGTTAAATGTACAGGGATGCTGCTCAAAAGATATATGCTGGCACATGGACAGAGAAAACTGCAGATGATTTGCAGGTAGATATATTTGTTAAAGGATCATACATATGTGTGTGATGACAGTACTAACCACTGACTCTTCTTAATTCAGGACTTCCCAAGCCAAGACTTTGGCGTCAATTGTGGGATATTTATGTTAATGGTATGTTATCACAAGTTGTGTTTCAATTAGGTTTTTTTCCCAACCCCTTTTGAGCATTCAATTTTTAATCAAATTTGAGAGCATGGTGTATACTATGCTTTGTAGAACAGTTTTATTGTTGTGCATACTGTCATGTTTTATATTGAAACTTATAGTCTTAACTTGTCTTGTTTTTGAGTACAGGCTGCCCTGTACATTGCGCTTCAGGCAGATTTTGACTACTCGGTTGTAAGCACATTTCTAGAGTGAACAGTACATATTCAAGATTGCATGTTCAACTAGAAAAGCACTCGGAGAGCGCATACCTCCGCCATGCCGTTTGTCTCTCTGTCTGTCTGTCCGTCTGTGTGTGTGTGTGTCTGTCTGTTTGTCTGTTAACAGCATAACTCAAAAAGTCATGGACGGATTTTCACCAAATTTTTACAGGATGTCCGGAAGAGCACGAGTAAGAATCGATTACACACGTGGACAAAATTGTTGGTACCCCTCAGTTAAAGAAGGAAAAACCCACAATTCTCACTGAAATCACTTGAAACTCACAAAAGTAACAATAAATAAAAATTTATTGAAAATTAAATAATCAAAAACAGCCATCACTTTTGAATTGTTGATTAACATAATTATTTAAAAAAACAAACTAATGAAACAGGCCTGGACAAAAATGATGGTACCTCTATAAAAGATTGAAAAGTATTTGACCAGAGTGACATGATTAACTCAGGTGTGTCATTTAATTGACATCACAGGTGTTTCCAAACTCATAATCAGTCAGTCTGCCTATTTAAAGGGAGACAAGTAGTCACCCTGCTGTTTGGTGAAAAGGTGTGTACCACACTGAACATGGACAACAGAAAGCGAAGGAGAGAATTGTCCCAGGACATCCGAAAAAAAATTATAGACAAACATCTTAAAGGTAAAGGCTATAAGACCATCTCTAAACAGCTTGAAGTTCCTGTGACAACAGTGGCTCATATTATTCAGAAGTTCAAGACCCACGGGACAGTAGCCAACCTCCCTGGACGTGGCCGCAAGAGGAAAATTGATGACAAATTGAAGAGACGGATCGTTGGAATTGTATCCAAAGAGCCCAGAGCAACCTCCAAAGAAATTAAAGGTGAACTCCAAGGCCAAGGTACATCAGTGTCAGATCGCACCATTCGTCGTTGTTTGAGCCAAAGTGGACTTCATGGGAGACGACCAAGGAGGACACCACTGCTGAAAAAAACTCATAAAAAAGCCAGACTGGAATTTGCAAAAATGCATGTTGACAAGCCACAAAGCTTCTGGGAGAATGTCCTTTGGACAGATGAGACCAAACTGGAGCTTTTTGGTAAGGCGCATCAACTCTGTGTTCATAGACTCAAAAACCAAGCATACGAAGAAAAGAACACTGTCCCTACGGTGAAACATGGAGGAGGCTCAGTAATGTTTTGGGGCTGCTTTGCTGCATCTGCCACAGGGTGTCTTGAAAGTGTGCAAGGTACGATGAAATCTGAAGACTATCAAGGCATTCTGGAGAGAAATGTGCTGCCTAGTGTCAGAAAGCTTGGTCTCAGTCGCAGGTCATGGGTCTTCCAACAGGACAACGATCCAAAACACACAGCCAAAAACACCCAAGAATGGCTGAGAGAAAAGCGTTGGACTATTCTAAAGTGGCCTTCTATGAGCCCAGATCTAAATCCCATTGAACATATGTGGAAGGAGCTGAAACATGCCATTTGGAGAAGACACCCATCAAACCTGAGACAACTGGAGCTGTTTGCTCATGAGGAGTGGGCCAAAATACCTGTTGACAGCTGCAGAACGCTCATTGACAAATACAGAAATCGTTTAATTGCAGTGATTGCCTCAAAAGGTTGTGCAACAAAATATTAAGTTATGGGTACCATCATTTTTGTCCAGCCCTATTTCATTAGTTTGTTTTTTTAAATAATTATGTTAATCAACAATTCAAAAGTAATGGCTGATTTTGATTATTTAATTTTCAATCAATTTTTATGTATTGTTACTTTTGTGAGTTTCAAGTGATTTCAGTGAGAATTGTGGGTTTTTCCTTCTTTAACTGAGGGGTACCAACAATTTTGTCCACGTGTGTAGATTTTGGAGGTGATCCGAATCACAGACGGACAGACAGACAAACAAACTCCAGTGATTACATAACCTCCTGGCGGAGGTAATGAAATGCCAACAAAAATTTCAGCACGACATGCCTGTGTTGCAGAGATGGTGGTGCCTGTGACTTCTGGAGAACAATACCTTGAGCAGGTAGGAATGAGTATTCAGAAGACAGCCTAATAAACTTATATTTTTCCTTTTAGTGTTGGTTTGTGTTATGTATTATCTTAATGCAAGTGCTGACCTCTGGCCCTTCTTTATTTCACACTTTCTCTATTTGTTTATTATCTGTTGCACTACACTGGAGTAGAAGAAGCTCAGCATGCTTGTATTTGTGCCATATGTCATTATAGTTATGGAAAAGTCTTTGCCCACTGGACCAAGGATTGCTTGGACCTCCTTAAGGGAAAACATGCTTCAGTGTTCTGAATTTTTATTCTGAACACTGGAAGGCTGAACAGGACAATGTCACTGAGGTTAGTTATCAAGAAGGATGTTAACTAAAGTTAACTCACCAAAGTTTGAGTGATTTTTGTGTTATTAAATTAGTTTAACACACAAAGATGTGACAGCTGTGACTTCAAAATGCACAAGGTTATCTGGATTAGAATTGTCATGACCAATTTGTCGCTTAGCCGTGGATGTAATTCTGCAAATTGAATTGTCCAGGAAACCATGGCAGCAAAGGACTGTGATGATGACAGACAGTGCATGGCTGACCCAGAGAGATTCTGTGTTTTCCAGACATCACAAAACACAGGACAGTGGTTGGTTTGAAGAAATGAAAACTTCAAGGCCTATAAAGGCTTTCTAAGAACCTGACTGAAAATATGTTTAGTTTTATAGATGTGTGTAGTGTTTGAGGGAAATTAATCATGCTTTCCATTCACATTGACTGTATTAGGGATGAGGGTAAGGATAACAACTGAATAGTATGTAACAACTGGATAACAACTGAATAGTTAAATGTCGGATATGTCTCTCATGTGTTTAGACTTTTATACCCAGATGTTGAGTCTCTGGGATGGGTCCAGTGCCAGGCATGCAAGGGTTGGACCCATTCAGCTGTGGATGCACAGATATTGATGAACACCCAAGGTAAAGTATTATTAAATGATATCTGTGTGCTATCCATGTCAAATGATGGAACAACACTTCCTAGAATCATTGTGGCTGAGTAGTTCAGTTTTTTCAGCTGCTGGTTGTCCTAATTTTTTATTCATCTTTTTCTGCAGCATCATGGCCACTGTTGAGGAAGGGGGAGTTTTGGCAGTGTCAAGGTAACTTATGAATAGACTTTTGTTGTTGTTTTGTTGTTATTGTCTCTGATACATTCTCTGATGATTACATGTTCACCTTTCGCTCTTTGGTTTCAGAGGTTACATGATGATCTCACAAGTGGAAGCATCTGTTCCAATAGGATGTATCTGTGGCAGAATCCCTCCACTTCAGTGAGCCTCAAGCAGTATCTGAAGCTGAGGGCATTAAATTTTAGTGACCAGCGGGTAAATGAAAATGCCATACCTTATGTGTATGCATGTCCACAGAGATATAACATTAAACAGGTTACTTTGTTTATTTTGTAATTTTTAATTCAATAGATCTTTGAGCTCCTGAGGTTGATAGAGAAGGCCACAGGCATAGGAGGAAAGATAAAGAAAGGGGAGATAAGACTCCTGGATTTTGTTTTTGATGTGATGCTCCCAGATGTGAGAAGGTCAATCTATCTTGCTTGGATGGTCAACTTTATTCAGTTGGAAAGCATAACAGCAATAGTGCAGCCTTTACAGCGTCACAAGGTATGATTGGATCATGTAACTACTTTTCAGATACTGATTGAAGTTCTTCAAGAGGGTGGCATGACACGATATATGGCAGAAGTAAGGATGGCAAGGGGCAACCTATTGTAAGGCCCCCACCGACACAAATTAACAAGACATGATGCAATCCTGAAGACGACAGCCATTGTTTGTTGCATGTTTGTTGTTTGCTGTTTTATTTGTATGTTCTCTGTTTTGTTTGATTTGCCAGACTTTTTCAGTAAAGATGCTTAAGAAAAAGGAGAGCTCAAGGTCTATTTTTTTTTTGCCAGCAGGATAGTATAATAATGTTTTACTGGATTCTAGAAATGACATAGAATTCATAGAATATAACTATTGGATGATTTTAATAGCTCAAAATTAGCTCTGGATAATTAACACATCTGTAGACCCAGGAAATACCAGTCTGGTGCAGTAACTGACCATTGTGTTGCCCTTGATGCCCCTGGTTATCCCTGAAATCCTATCGTGGATGAAAATCCAACCAGCAGGATCGATGTCATTTTGCAAAGCTGTTTTTCTGTGCCTTACAACAAACAAAATGTGGGGAGCTGTCAGTGTTGTGCGTATGTTTCAGAGCCAGGTAAATACACCAGGAATCTACAACAATTTTCCTTCCTCCCTGCAGCATAGAACAGCGCACACACCACAGACAATACAACATCTGCAGCATTTTACCACAGATGTGAATATATCTGAGCATTCTTAAGAAGGCAGCTCTGCGCCTATTTGTGCAGAACGTCTGTTTGGGGACCATTTCAAATTATTGTTCACTTAAAGACTTAAGACATGGCACCACCTTTATGTCCACCCTGGATGAAGAGGAGACTTGGACCTGTATTATTGCCTTGGTTCTTCAGGAGACAGTTCTGACTCCAGTCAGTGATGGCTTTTATCCTTTCATCAGGTCCCTATATTCAGATCTTTGTCTTTCCTGATACACACCACAATAACATAGATGTAAAATGCCTTCTTTGTTGCTGTGAGAATACATTAATATTATCCATCCATCCATCCATCCATCCATCCTCTATACACCGCTTTATCCTCATTAGGGTCGCGGGGGGTGCTGGAGCCTATCCCAGCTGACTTGGGCAAAGGCAGGGGACACCCTGGACAGGTCGCCAGTCTGTCACAGGGCTACATATACAGAGAAACAAGCACACTCACATTCACACCTACGGGCAATTTAGAGTGATCAATTAACCTCAGCATATTTTTGGACTGTGGGAGGAAGCCGGAGTACCCGGAGAAAACCCACGCATGCACAGGGAGAACATGCAAACTCCATGCAGAAAGATCCCAGGCCCACTCCGGGATTCAAACCGGGATCTTCTCTGCAAGGCGAAAGTGTTAACCACTACGCCGCTATGCAGCCCACATTAATATTAACTATATGCTAATGTAAAAAATAATTGTGACGTTGTTGTAACCAAATGCAATTTGAAAATGTTCATAGTGTTTCGTTGTTAGTTTATCCCCAGTCCTCTGGTGTGTGTGTGTGTGTGTGTGTGTGTGTGTGTGTGTGTGTGTGTGTGTGTGTGTGTGTGTGTGTGTGTGTGTGTGTGTGCGTGTGCGCGCATGTACGTGTTTTCATGACCTAACTTTAACTCATAACATAACTTGTTGTAGGCATTTAACTCATAGTTATCAAAGACATGGACACACAATTAACTATTAAATTCTACCGTTGTAACAAACGTGCAGCTGCAAAAAATGCACAAGGTAAGTAAAGAAGCAAATGTACATGTTTTTTAAAGCATCTATTTTTATTTTAACTGCGATTCTTCCGGTAAGGACTTCCCGGTAAGAACTTCCGGTATGGATTGGAAAATGGCGGCCACCGTCTTGTCTGCAGCTGGATGCTCTTGGCAATTTTTGGGTGACTTATAAGAATCAAATTACCTGTTGAGCCTGAAACTTTTGCACACTTCAGTACTTTATGATAAAAAAATCATCATGAATTAATACAAAGTGACAGCAAAGAAAAGCTAGACATTGTTCCAGTTTCCTCATTTGTGGTCTGTCTTGAATACTACCCATTATTCCATATCCTGTTACTTAAATGCTTGAGATAAAAGAAATCCCCCCCCCCCCCCCCACACACACACACACACACACAGTAAAGGTATTACAGTAACCAATGTCTACTTCTGTTTAATTTCAAAATAAAGTCTTAGGCATGGTGGATCTGTCAGAGAGAAATAATAGATTTTTGGACAAAGACTGACTCACTAGTAGCAGTAGATTCTCAGGGTTCTAGACAAATTACCAGTAGGCGCTACTGGAGTGAAATATGGTTGGTTTAAAGGTAAAGTCTAATGAAGCTGAAGTGCCTGCTGTGATGTGTACACCATTCATGACATGAAGAGAATACATGGGTCACAATGTACAGGGACATTAAATGGCAGAAACTCCATGGGTAAGCTGTTCCAATTGGACAAAACTATGTTTAAAAATAATGATAAAACATCTAGGTGTTGAGTGCAGCAAGGTGGTGCAGTGGCTGGCAATGTTACCTCACAAGTTCAGGGTTTGAACCTGTTGGAATCAGCTTGGTTAAGTGCTCCAGCATCTTCCTACAGTCCAGAACATTCATGTTAGATTAACTTTTGATTCTAAATTAATCGTGTTTGCGAGTGTGCATGGTTGACTGTCTCTGTGTCGGACCTGGGCAGGCAACTTTTCCAGGGTGTGCCCTGCCACTGACCCAGTGTCAGCTGGAATAAACTCCAGCTGTCCACTCCCCTCTACAAGATAAAGTTGGTATCATAGAGTGTATATAAAAGATGGACAAAGCTGGTGGGACTGACAAGTGAGGCCAGCACAGAATTGTCTTAAATGTTGCATTCTTTCTAACAGCTGGCAGCGAGCGACTCATCTGGTTGCAAAAAAAATGTCTGCTGGGATGCAGTCTATAAGAAAATGACTCCTTCTTTCTCCTTGATCTGTCACCTCATAAAAAACACTTCCTTAAAACGTTATAGTCTCACTTGCTATTTTTTAAAAACAGCACAATGTTTTCTTCGTAAATGATGGCCTCATTTCAGTAAAATCAACAGTAAGGCAGGTTGTGTTAAAGGATGGGACTACCTTTTGGTTGACAGGTATTAATGTGTGTGCAGTGTCCCCAGATTTATTTCTCACTTCCAACTTCTGGTTTCAAAAGACAAAAATGGACATCCAAATGTTACTGACCAGTTAGAGTTCTCATTGTTTCTATGTCCAGCTTTTATAGAGTCTATAATAGTTGGATGGATGAATCATTCTTGCTCATACTGTGCTGTCATACTGTTAAAAGACAAAGGCCAAATATGCTGTTGAGTGCATACATTTTTGAAAAAAAATTAATCTGTGCTGTCAACATATTCTAAATCAAACAAATCTGGAAGTTTCCTTTTCTACAAGGCTAAGAAATTTTGCATTATCACACCACAGACAAAAGATGAAATCCTAACATTTAAAAAATGTTCTACCTGAGTCTTTTAAGTACATAAATTCTGTATTCCATCACACAAATGGCTCATTTTAGGTTAGATATCATCTATCAATGAATTCCATCCTTTCATTTTGCCAAAATGTTGAGCCAAAAAAGTGCTTTTATTTTTCAGAGCACAGTCGTCCGTTTGTTCTGTCTGTGGCGAACTTGTCGCAGCCTACGGACCGCAGACTTGCGCCACCTGTGCCCTCACATGCACACTGACGATGACGAACACCCACACACGCACATACATTCCATCAGTGCAGCTGTAGTCGTCGCCTTGCTGACAGAAACGGACGTGCTTTTGGATGTAGCAGCCCGATCCTCCGTTCAGCGATGCTGTGAGCAGCTGTCAGCGGTAAGTCCGCCTTTAACCCGCACATCCATTGATTCAGGTTCGACTGCGTGACCGGCTCAGTGTTCAACAGCTTATCAATAGGACCGCTGGTTGTAGACGAATGAGTCACAGCGGGGATGAAATGTCCTTTATAAACTGTGACAGCCATAATTAACAGCAGTATGCTTCATTCATTTGGCTCACAGCTGCATTGGCGTTAACGGAACACCGATACATACCGTTCTTGCTCGTGTGGAGATATTCTGCCGTCGCCTTCCACATTTTCTGGTAATTTCATACGGACTGGCTTATTATCCTAACGCTACACAATGCTTCACACAATATGGCGAAAAATCTTCGGGTGAATCGTCAGAAATACTCCGTGTTAAGCCAATAGCCCACGCAACGCGCCATAGATTCCAACCCAAGTCAAAGTTTGGACGTTGACTGACGCTGACAGCCGCCCAGCTAGCAAACATTTCTGCAGACTGGAAGCCGCGGCTTTATCAGCAAAGTGCAGTGGTGTCGTGTGCGATGAAAAGAGGATTTCTTAAAGGAGGTCGTGAATAATGAGCTGAGATGGGGGTTTGTGTTCGTAACTTCAAAGGCAACATCACAAGACAGAATATGATGTGACGCCGGGCTGCCCACAGCCTCAGACCGTAGGACTCATCCTCCGGGCTCAGGCAGCTCTACCACAGCTGGATGACGGCTGCTGTGGAAGAAAGAGACCAAAGCTCGTAGGGCTGCTATACTAGCTCAACTGGCCTACACCGTCACTGAATATAAAAGGCTGATGCAATGTCAGAAGTGCTGTATATTGCAGTCATTTTCGACGGGGATGTGATTCGGTGACAAGTTGTGAGCTCAGAGATGCAAGCGTCAGTTGTCGCCTCTGGCTGAGGATGAGAGGACATGCAGATCCCATCATGTTTCTAATTCAAGGAGACCAACTGGTAGGCTAATGGTAACAGTGTGGGCAGTGTGAGTGTTGGCTCTGAAAGCATTATTTTCGGAAAGCTGAATCAGTCATACAGCACTATATTTTTCTGACGGAATGGATCTAGACCTGGTAGTTTCGATCTAATTCTATCATCTGTGGTTATACATTCATCATAATGGAGCGTGTTTTCTTATCCGCTAATTAGAGCTGCATGCAATATTAATGCACATTTTCAGTAAATCTCTGTTATTTTTTGAGTATTCACTTGTATTCACAGTTGTTTGGTCTGTAAAGTGTTAGAAATGGTGAACAGTGACAATCCGTGTTTCCCATAACCCAAGATGACTTGTTTTGTTGTTCACAACAAAGATAATCAGTTTTGCTATTGTAAGTAAACCAAAAATTATTCTTATTTAAGGAGCTGCAATCACACAATGTGAACTTTTTTCCTTAAAAAATTCTCCAACAAATTAATTGATTTTTAACATAGCTCAATTCAATTTTGTTTCTGTAGTGCAAATTCACAACAAATGTCATCTCACTGCCCTTAACATAGTAAGGTTCAGATGATACAAATTTTAAATACAACAGACAACCAAACAATCCAATGTTGCCTTTGTATTCCCTCTGAACAAGCAGTTAGCGTTGGTGGGAAGGAATAAAAAAACACAACTTAGACAGAACCAGGCTCAGGAAAGGTGGACATCTGCCTTGACTGGTTGGGGTGAGAGTGGGGATGAGAGGAGTGGAGGATAACAGGACAGGATAGCAGCGCTCGATTTAGACTGTCGCCAGGTCGCCGCGAGCGCCGGGAATCATGGCAGGCTGATGATATCATACAAAGTGGCTGCCTCCATGAAGAAAACATGATAGGTGGTTCAGCTCAATCGAGCGCTCGATTTCGACGGTCGCCAGGTCGCCATTTGCGACGTTTTTAGTCGCAAATGGAGACCTGGCATGATTCCCGGCGCTCGCGGCGACCTGGCGACCCTCTAAATCGAGTGCTGGGATAGTAGATGGAGAGCTGATAAACACTCCAAACAGAACAATGAACATTTTGGAGATAAATGAGGCCAGAAACTGCAGATCACAGATGTGTAGCTCCATATCCAGATCCAGAGACATTGGTGGAGAGAACAAAACACAGGACCCCGGGGAGAAACGCAGAGTTAGTGACATGTAATGGTGATATATAGCTGTATGGAGATAGAGAGGAGAGTGCGTTAGAGGAGCCTTGTGCACCATGGGAATACCTTAGCAGCATAAACTTATAGCAGCGTGACTAAGAAACAGCTCAGGTGACCCTGAGCAGCTTCTAACTATTAATTTTATCCAAGAGGAAAATTTTAAGCCAATTTTGAAAAATAGAGAGAGTTTCTGCCTCCTGAACCTGAACTGGGAGCTGATTCCACAACAGAGGAGCTGACAACTGAAGGCTCTGCCTCCTGTTCTGCCTCTGGAAACTCTGGGAACCACAAGAAAACTTGCAGTCTGAGAGTGAAGGGCTTTGTTAGGATGATGATAATACAATAAGGTCTTTATGATAAGAATGATAATGGAGCTAAACATGTATCTTTTTTTAAATCAAAATTGTAGTTTTAGACTGTTGAGTTAGCAAGTTGTAAGGGCTGCAATTTCATGAATGTATGTTGCATGGGTCAGGCATTTGTATACTTTTAGGTTTTGATAAAACATATGATGATGTAACCATGCATTCTGGAAACAGCGTGGGCATTTTTCACAGTTTTTAATATGGAAATTATGACTTGTTGCAGCCTCATATCAGTCCACTGAGTGTCACATGACATAAATGGAAAGCAGCCAACCACAAAAGCATTTATTTGGTTATTTTCCAGCAAAATGCCTCCAACTTTGCTAGGTGATTGCGGTAGCGCATTTGGTAGGGGTTGTAGATTGGAGTTGACAAGACTCTTTCCTTGAACTGCACTTCTGAGAATTATTGCTTGGTTGATATAGTGGTTTTGAAACAATATCTGGGGCTGAAAGTTGGAATTCTCTGTAAAGCTTCATCCAAGGTTAACAGAATCTGTGTTTCCAAGAACTCCAAAATGGATTATATTTACATACTGATTACCTGATTTCATAGAAGGGATCTTAATTGTCTGTCTAATGAGTTTATCCTTTAAAGTAAGGAATAAGGCCTTGTTATTTGTCTAACTGATAATTGGCATTTTTCTGATTATTGATATCCTTAATTTATATGCCTGATTCCCAGTATCATATGTTAAAGCTGCTGTCCGGAGTTTCCGTTTGTTTTCAATTTATGTATCATTTTTTAACAAAGCTTAAATGTGTTAGTCTAGTTCGATACTATAATATAAAGTTAGTATAACGCGATATGAAAATTTATTCCTGAGCTCCGCCTTCCTCTCACAGACCCCCATGTTATTCCAAAAAGCGCCGGTCGCTGCCGACCAATCAAGTTCGAGCTTCAGCTTTGTCATGCTGTCAATCAACGGTTACGCACACAGCAAGCAAGCCCATGCAGAGATGGGCGAGCTACGCACTACGCAACCGCGTACACATTTGTTTTGCTTGTGGAGGAGAGCGCATCAGGGCTCAGCAACTTCCAGAAAAGTTACCAATCCCACGGCATGTCAGGCCAAGAGACTGCAGGACGTTTTTTGGCTCGGGGTGCTTGCGTCGCTCCCCGACCACGGCCTCCATAGCCCTCCTGACGGCTTCGTTTAGATGCCGCGGTCGGGGTGCTCGCGTCGCTCCCCGACCACGGCCTCCATAGCCTGCCTGACGGCTTCGTTTAGATGCCCGACCTCTGGAGGAAGATGTTGGGGCGTCTGGGACATACTCTTCGTCAGAGGAGTCATGCAATTCTGAACTCTAGATAGAAATAAATAAACAATGTAACACATATGCACGCGTAAATGCACTAAGTTTGATAAACAACGTCATCGAGAGGGATACACGAGTGTAATCACATATTGAAACTTTACTCGTTCGTCCTAGCAGATTCATGTTATTTTGGTATTAGGACAAGTTAGACTCAATACAGCATTCTAACGTAATTCCTTTATTATTTACTAAATGTACTAAATGTAGAAGAGTGGAAAACAGCAAAACAGGCAAGATGCTGCAGCACTCCGGGCACTCCTCTCATGTACTGCGCGCGTGCACAAATAAAGGGGCGAAATCAGAGGTAGGGAGGGTGGGACCAACAGTGTTTTGGGAGACGCTGCGATTCAAACTCCGGACAGCAGCTTTAAATGTGTTACTTTGGCTCTGATGCAGCTGCTTCTCTCTCTGTAGTCATGCTGTAGTCTCTAACATGTCTCATCCACAGGAACATTTGATTGGTTACATGTCACGATGAACTGTTTACTGATGCGGACAGAGAAGTCTATTTGTAGAATGTAGCAGCTCTGATTAGTTAGTGTAGTTAGTGTGGTAATGTACCAGATATTGGTGCAGTTGTAAGAAACACCACAGTCCCTAGACATACCCTCTTTCCCCTTGCACTGAAAATGTCTGAATAATGCAGTTGCCAGTGCAACTTATTTTGCCGACCATGCTAGGTTACTGTTATCACTATAAGGCTTTCTGTACCTCTTAAGCAGTGGCCAGCCCTGGAGTACATGAAAATCCTTATGTGCAAGATGCATTTTTAGCAGTCTCCTCTACAGGCACATCGCTGTAGCAGAAACACAACCAGCAAATGGTAAATAAGAAGCACAAGCTAGCTACACAAATTCGTTACTAACAGTTATCACTCTCAGAGTAAACAGAGGAGAGCGTTGTAGCATCACGTAATGCTCTGACACCTTCACTTTTTTTGCTGTTGTACATATTCGGTTGTGGTAATCCTTGGTTAAATAACCTAATGATGAATGACAGGTTCCTGCTTATTACATGCTGGTAATATTAACATTAAGTGTGTATCAGTTCTAAATATCAGTTATCGGTCTTTTTGATTATAAACAAATCAACAGAATGAAAACAAAAGCCAAAATATCAGTTGATCCCTCCTCATCTGACCCACTTGAGTGCATGAGCTTTGTGTGTGTGTGTGTGTGTGTATATATATATATATATATATATATATGTATGTATGGGCCAATGGTCTATGTTCTTTGTCTTTTTTTTTTTTAAATAACCAGGGATGGAAATTACTTGCTTTTTGGTGAATCTCACTTTTTCCACCTCAGTTTGGGAGACTTGTGTGCATCATCTCAATGTGAATGGTTTTTTGTTTCATGGTGGGGTCATAAAGTCAAGACCCTGTCAAGAATCAATGCTATGCGTGTCATGTAAGTTCTTTCTGCTGTGTGAATATCAGTCAGTGAGTCCTTTAAAAAGCAAATCAAACAAACAAAACCTCCCTTGTCAGCGCCTTTTTGTGTGTCTGTCACATCATGGCAACACTTTGTAACCTTGCAAGTGGCACAAACTCTCTTTCATCCTTTACAGTATTTGAAGGTGAAATTACTGAGGTAAGGACAGTAACTTTTTCTGTTGGCTGACTAATTAGTGGTTTTGGCGATGTTCGTAAGCGAATGTAACTGTACTATGTGCTCCAGCAGCTTTATCGCTTGCAAAATGAAGAAACTGATCCCATCCATTCAGCTAGAACATTTAGCAAGAATATTTAAAGAGGCTTTAACATTATGCAAATAAATATAACATTTCATTGTATGCCACTGACTAACGGCTGACTAATTTTGGTGACCGATGTTGGGCATCATGTTTATTTTGTGTACCTATTATTCCTCTTGATACTATCACAACATAAATCTATTTCAGCTTGTTCATACCTCATTTGTTTATGCCTACTAAGAAAATATCATATATTGGTTTCCCCCTGGAATTACAATCAATGGATGATGCTTTTGGGGTCAAAATGATTGTGATGAAATGGAAGCATTTTTTTGTGCAACAGCTCATTGCAGGTAGCTGGAGTATTAGAGGTGGTCGCAGCTAAGGCCAAATGCTACAACTAAGGTGAAGTCAGTAAGGCATGAGTTCCTACTCTGACTTTTTCACAGAGTTTGAAAAGAAAGCATGAACTAGAAATTAGTGATAGTAGCATGGGTGTCCATGTCCTGTTTGCACAATCGTTAAAGCAATCAGGATGAAACTAGTGTGTGTGTGTGTGTGTGTGTGTGTGTGTGTGTGTGTGTGTGTGTGTGTGTGTGTGTGTGTGTGTGTGTGTGTGTGTGTGTGTGTGTGTGTGTGTGTGTGTGTGTGTGTGTGTGTGTGTGTGTGTGTGTGTTCTTGTACTTGCTACATGGTGAGTACCACTTTCTGCATTTAACTATCAAAGTGAGGACATTTTTACAAAGTGAGCACATTTTGGCCGGTCCTCACTTTGAAACAGCCATGTTTGAGGGTGAAGACTTGTTTTTAGAGAACAGGTATGAATTGAGGTTTGGTTAGGGTAAGGATTAAGTTTAGGCAATCAGTTGTGATGGTTAAGGTTAGGGTAAGGCTCTAGGAAATGCATTACGCCTATGGATGTCCTCACTAAGATAGAAGTACAAACGTGTGTGTGTACATTTTATGCGCGTGTCACTCAACGACGCCTCTAATTCTACAGAGAAAATCAACTCACTATTTAACATTTGTATCTCTATTAATGATCTGAGTATGTAGTAATATACTAGATGTGAGTAGTGGAATTTGCTTACTATTTTAAGTGTATACTTGCACAGACCTTTGTGCTAGTATACACTTAAATATAATTGTATATGATAATGTTATGGTTATAGTGTGCTGTTTTATTTTATTCCAACTTTGCGTAGTTCTCTATTTTTCCACCATACTTGTGTTTGCATCCGTGAACAACCATTAAACTGACCTACTTAACACTTGGTTGGTGATCCTCAGTTGGCCTTTATCTTCAGGGGACACTGGCAGCGAGTTCACTACAGTTTTCACTTGACAGCCTGCAGCTCACTTACAGCAGCTCATTTAACGTTTGGCTCATTGTTACTACATAACTGTACGCTCTCTTTCGTGACCATCGGCTATCACCCTCTTTATTTTGCCACTGTAGTAGTTATCTGAAAGCAGAACAGAACCAGTCCAGAGTTTACATCTGTTCCTTTTAAATGAAATAATGAGGAAATAACACCCACCTGGCCATGGAACAGCTGAGCAGCCAATTGCCAAATTATTTTTGGTACCTTAAAAAGGTGGAGGGCACATATAAAATGTCTTGTAATTCCTACACTGTTCACCTGATTTAGATGTACAATGGTGAAAAAAAAATTGGACACCCCATGTATTTTTGAAATATTGCACTAAAAATCACATTGAGGTCTTCAAATGCAATTTCTTTTAGTACAGTCATACCAAAATACTAGACAAATGCTAAGAAATGCCATTAAAAACCTAGAATTTATTGGTTCCATAAAAATACATAAGAAATTTTGAGTGTTGGCTGATTTTGGTGCGAGTGATCCACTAATGAAGGTCGTGCTTTTTATTAAAAGACACAATTTTTGCTGCTGTGCTTTCTGTCTATATAAAGCCAGCACATAAGAAAGTTCTTCAGACGCAAAAATGGCTAAAACAAGGAACCTAATGCAGAAAACACACCTGAAGATAGATTCTCAGCCAGGAAGGGTACAGCTAATGCTAGATTGCCAGGAAGTGCAGATGCAGTCCTTCAGAAGTTGGATCCACTCTGCAGAAGTACAGATGAACCAACAGCTTGGAAGACAAACCAAGATCTGGGCATCCAAGTTTTCTTCATCAAGAAATGACCACATCCTGATCTACATGTGCAGGGAAAACCGCAGAATGACATTACAGGAGCTTCAGCAGCAGTGATCAAACCAAACTGATGTCCAGTGTTCCACCTGTACTATACGTGGCCGACTTTTACATCATAACGTAAGGTCCTACAAGGCTGTCAAGAAGCCCCCTGATCAATGAGAGACAGAGGTTAGCCCAGCGCTGTTGGGCCCAAGCACACAAGAACTGGACAGCCAGCAAATAGAAGAAGATTCGGTGGTCAAATGAGTTCAGTTTCCAGCTTTTTCTTCTTCCTGCTAATGGGAGGGTATGCAGAATGCCAGGCGAAGCATTATCTCCAGTATGTACAGTACCTACTGTCAAGCATGGTGGAGGCAGTATCATGATTTGGGGATGCATGAGTGCTTGCTAGTGTTGGTCATCTCACTGTCTGAGATGGCACATTGAACTCTGCCAAGTATTGTACCGTTCTCCAAACTCACATACTACCTTTTGCATGTGCACTGTTCCATCAATGTCAAAATTGGATGTTTCAGCAAGACAATGCCCCTTGCCACACATCTAGGGCCAGTAGAACTTGTCTGCAGGACCAAAGTATTCAGGTCTTAGAGTGACCAGCTCAATCCCCTGACATGAGCCCCATTGAAAATCTGTGGTGGATTTTCAAAAGGACTGTTTCAAAGCGTAAACCAAAGAATTTTGAAGAATTAAAAGCAGTAATTCAAGAAGAATGGGACAAGATTGTGAAAGGCTTGGGGGGAACATGCCAGCCAGGATCAGAGCTCTACTTCGTGCTAATGGGAGCACTACTACATGTTATTTTGATGATGTGTTGGCTTATTTATTTTTTATTCAGTTTTAAACACATTCTCTGTAATTTGTTTACTTTGATACCGGAAATGCTGAGAACTGAGATATTGAAACTGTCAACAACTTAGTTTTGTTAGTTTTTCTTGTAAACAATAAACAAAAAGAAATCTCATTTGTGTTTGTTTGTGTCTGTCTAATGCAGCCACACCTTTTGACACACCAATTTTTTTTTCCACAAATATTTCATGATATTTGAGATTTTAAGGGTATCCAAAAACTTTTTGGCACCACTGTGAATACCCCCAAATTAACGATGAAAGTCTGCACTTAAAACGCATTGTGATTGTTTCATTTCAAATCCGATGTGGTGGTGTACAGGGCCGAAATGATGAAAATTGTGTCAATGTCCAAATGTTGGTGGACCTGACTGTAATTAAGTTTTAATTTTAATTCATTGTTGGTTGTGAAGTCTTTTAGATAAGTGATCAGTAATTGGTGTTGATATTGAGACTGAGAAATACCAATATTTGGAAATACACGAGGCCAGAAAAATTGGGCCATTCTGAACAGACACATTGTGAAGGGGGACTGCGCTATCAAGAAAGAGATACAATGTTGCTTGGTAGGTTCAAAGTTTACTCTTAGAATTCTACACAAGCAAGAGGATGGCATGATGCTCACAAGCAAAGGCTTCCACAAAGCTTCCTAGTGGACTGCAATTAAAATATATAGCTGGCAATGAGTGTAATGTGTTCTTTTTGTGGACCACATCATGATAAAGTTCAGAGGAAATACTAATTAATCTTCTCTGTGTTCTTGGTTTGCTTTTTGCTGCTTTCTTGAGTGTTTTTTTTTTTTTTTTTTTTTTTTTAGGGAATAGCTCGCCTCTGACCTTTAAACTGTTTCAATACATTTGCTGCTTGATGAGTCACTTGTGGTGTCAGCGAGAAATCTTGCTGGTACTTTAACAGTTTTGGTTTGATGTGTTCCCTAGACAAGACATCCCGTGTGAACACAATGAGTCGCCTGACACTTAAAATATGATGTGACAAGTTCTGGATGATTGTCCTGTTACTCAACCACTGTTTCTAGTAGATGTGTGATGATCATTGCATACATAGCACTCAGAAATCATTTTATAATGTTACTTTTTTGGTCTGAGGCTTGCAGGTTTCTTGATCCTTTCGAATATGTCTGGCCATATGCAGAGCGAGTATGCATTTTGTAGAAGTAATGAACGTGTTTTCATGAACGACAAATTTATTTTCACAGTTTTATACAACAGAGACTCAGAAAAAATATGCCACCCAGTAGGTAATCCCTATCATTGTACTTACATGGGGCATTTTTTAGCCAGCCATGTAAGGTTTTCGGTGGCTTTTCCAGCACATGAAAACACCTGTTAAACTGAAAAGACACGACAAAGAATAGTTGATTTTATTGTCCTTCATTACCTAATGATAAATGTTTCAGGTTGATTTCAGGCAACTGTTCTTGAAGCAGAAAAGCCTAAACTTAGACATATTCTACCTCCTGCTAACAAGCCACACAGAGAGAACTATCTGAGGCATGGTAAAATGTAGTTCCTACTGTTCTTGAGTTGTCCTTAAATCTCATTCCATCGAATAGTTTGGGCTGCATATTTTCTATTGTGCCAAACCAACTTGTCGACTGCTGCCCCTGCATTCCTCTGCAGCTGTCTCCCTCCTCTCCCCCATGCCACCCATATCTTAAGTGCAGGTATTTTAGTATACTGATATCAATTATACATTATCTCTAGCGGTGATTTATGGCACATGCATGCTTGTATTTTATATTCTTGCCATACAGGAGATGAACTCTTCTGTCCAGTGCTGCTCTGCTCTCTGTTACACTAATGGCTTCATGCTCCATTTTTTGTGTAGTCTTTTGTATGGAGTAATAAAGCTTTGAAGCTTCACCAACATCATTCATTTAATTTTTGGAACTTTCTCAATATGGTGAATACTGAGTGAAGCACATAGTCAAACAGTAAGACTGCTAAGTTGGGAAATGTTGATTCATGGACTCACGATTTGGTTTTCACTCATCAAACAAAGGCCGACTGAACCAGTGAAGAAGAACAACAATACTTCCAACCACAATAAGCATAGTAGCTACCTGTGCTGGCCAGAATGGCTCAAAATCAAATTAATGATCATCATTCACTCACCAATGAGACCACATGGGCCTGAGAGAGGAATCGACAATGATACACATTGATCTCTAGACATTTTCTCAATAGATAGAAGCAAATGTTTGACAGAATGTTTGCTGGTTTCAGTTAGACGCAATTTCAGATTAAGTTTTTTAAACACCAAGCTGCTCTGTTTTTGCCTCATAAACAGCCAGTCAGAGCTGTACATCATAACAGTAAACTATGAATCAGTTTCAATGTTAGCTTCTACTTTGTATCATCTGTCTTATCATGCATGTATCAAATTGTGTGTTTTATGTTCCCTGTTCCCCTCCCCCTCTCTACCCCTCTCTATCTCTACCTTTATACCTCTCTACCTCTTCTGTCCCTCTCAACCAGCCTGGCCAGCAGGCGGATGGGTGCCCCTACATAAAGAGCTGGGTTTTGCTCAAGGTTTTTTTCCCTGTTAAAAGGGTGTTTTCCTTCCCACTTTTGCCTTTGGGCTTGCTCTGGGGGTTCTGTAAAGCATTTTGAGACAATTTGACTGTAATTGGCGCTATATAAATAAAATTGAATTGAACTTAATTGAATTGAATTCATCAAGTGGTGCATTCTACAAATGACACCCAAGTAGCCAATTCTTATACAGATTGTTGTTTTGTCATATGGCATGCTGTTTAGGAAATTATATATATAATGAAAGTACGAATATATTGAATGAAAATCGATATATATTGAATGAAAGTTGATATACACTGCTAAAAAAATTAAAGGAACACTTTGAAAATACATCCTATTTCAATATGGGGAAAAAACAAACTGGATGTTAGCATTGATATGGACTGGTTAATGTGTTAGGAATGAAAAGTGCCACATTGTTTGATGGGAATGAAAATTATCAACCCCCCAGAAGGGCTAAATTCAAGACACCCAAAATCAAAGTGAAAAACTGATGTGGCAGGCTAGTCCATCTTGCTGAAATTCCTTGGCAGCAACTCAAAATGGTATTCAGTAGTTTGTATGGCCTCCATGTGCTTGTGTGCATGACTGACGATGCCGGGACAAGCTCTGAATGAGACGATGGATGGTGTCCTGGGGTATCTCCTCCCAGAACTGGACCAGGGCATCGCTGAGCTCCTAGACAGTCTGAGGAGCAACCTGATGGTGTCGGATGGAACAAAACATAATGTTCCAAAGGTGTTCTATTGGATTCAGGTCAGGTGAGCATGGGGGCCAGCTAATGGTATCAATTCCTTCATCCTCCAGGAACTGCATGAGTTCTCTTACCACATAAGACTGGGCATTCTCGTGCACCAGAAGGAACCAGGACCACTGCACCAATGTAGGGTCTGACAATGGATCCAAGGATTTCATCCTGATACCTAATGGCAGTCAGAATGCCATTGTCCAGCCTGTAGAGGTCTGTGGGTCCCTCCATGGATATGCCTCCCCACACCATCACTGACCCACCACCAAACCGGTCATGCTGAACAATGTTATAAGCAGCATAATGTTTTCCACGGCTTCTCCAGACCCTTTCATGCCTGTCACATGCGGTAAGGGTGAACCTGCTCTCATCTGTGAAAAGCACAGGGCAACAGTGGTGGACTTGCAAATTCCTGTGATTTATGGCAAATGCCAGCCGAGCTCCACGGTGCCAGTCAGCGAGCACAGTGGGCACTAGAGGATGCTGGGCCCTCAGACCACTCTCATTACATCTCTTTCTGATTGTTTGATCAGAGACATTCACACCAGTGGTCTGCTGGAGGTCATTTTGTAGAGCTATTGCAGTGCTCATCCTGTTCCTCCTTGCACAAAGGAGCAGATACCTGTCCTGCTGATTGGTTGAGGACCTTCGACAGCCCTGTCAAGCTCTCCCAGACTAACTGCCTGTCTCCTGGAATCTCCTCCATGCGCTTGAGAATGTGCTGGGAGACACAGCAAACCTGGCAATGGCACGCATTGGTGTGCCATCCTGGAGGAGTTTGACTGTCTGTGGAACCTCTGCAGGGTCCAGGTATCGCCTCATGCTATCAGAAGTGACTGTGACCCTAGCCAAATGCAAAACTAGTGAAAAATAGTCAGAAAACATTAGGAAGGAAAAAAGGTCAGTGGCCTTCACCTGTAAAGTCATTCTTGTTTTGGGGGTTGTCTCATTGTTATCCCTTCAGTGCATCTGTTGTTAATTTTATGAACACCAAAGCAGCTGAAACTGACTAAAAAGCCCCTCAGTTACTTACTTGACCAGATCAGTATCCCACGTTTCACTGATTTGATGCAATACTTAGATTAAAAAGTGTTCCTTTAATTTTTTTGAGCAGTGTATATTGAATGAATGTTGATATATATTGAATGAAAGTCGATATATATTGGGTTAAAGTCGGAATATATGGAATGAAAGTCGGAATATATATAATGTTCAGATTTTCATTCCATATATTCAGACTTTTTTCCTACGGAGCCCCGGAAGGGACATGGCAAACAAAAACAGGAGTCTTATTGGACGTTTGCTCTTCAGATTAGCTCTGCTGTGATTAGCTATCTGTCTTCATCGTTGTCACAGGCAACGGCGACTACGTTTGAGAAGACAGGTCATTTTTAGAGATGTTTTGATTCTGAACACTGAACATGTTAGCATTAGCTTAGCTACTTAGCTTCAACTATGTTTGCATCCACTACGTAGCAGTTAAACACACGCTATATGTTGATGATAATGATAATATCTATGTTTATCTTTATAGCTGGTCTTAAGGCTAATTATGAGGCAGAGGTCAGCTGTTGCCTGGACACATCCACGATCACGCCACTGGTGGGACACAATTGTACTGGATTTCAGCTGAAGGCTGCTGTTCTGTCCAAACTGTGATGAGACATTTTTATTGTGACATACCCTCCACTGTTAGCTTTTGATTCAATAAATTTTTTTGAGTTTAGGAAATCACTATTATTCCATGAACCAGATAGGTTGGTCGGTACCACTCAGGGGGGCAAATTGCCACCTATACCATTTTATTGTGCTACTCATGCATACATCAATTTGGTATGATAGACCTCTCAAAGTGGCAGCTTAATGTATTTTATTCAAGTCTCAAGTTTTCGCAGACTGTGTCCCATTAGAACAAAAGGGCTAGCCATTTACCAGCCTATCCCTTGCTTTAGTTTGGGAAGAATGTCTTGAACATCTCCAGAAATGCTCCAGAGACATTTTGGAATGGCCCTTTGTGTTCAAAACAGATCTTGATGCTATCTCAATTAAAAATGTACATAAATTCTCATATTTTTTGTTTTCATGCGCCTGTAATAAGCTGTTTTCCCTAATGCATGAACTGACTGAGTATATACTGTTGCTATGACCGTGGGCACGCTGTGTGCTTTCCTAGGTGTTAACTGATCAAATCTATTGAAGAAAATATTTGTTGTTTGCTTACTCCTTGTCTCCCCAAAACTGGTGCTAGAGTTTTGCTTTAATATGTAAATCTTTGTTTCCATCTTGTTTTGTGTCATGGTATACTGTTGTACCTAAATAAAATAGTTGGTTTTTTTTGTTTCTTTTTTTAGATTATTTGGTACAATAGTCGATAGTTTCATCCATAGAAAAGTAGTCATTGGTGGCAGCATTAGTCATTTACCTTGATAACATGTAAACGCAAGGTGGGCAGTAGAATGGGAGAATCCAATAGTGTGAATGTGTGTATTTCCATTATGACCACTGACAAGTGAAGTGAATAACACTGATTATCTCTTCTTAATGGCACCTGTTTGTGGGTTGGATGTGTTGGGCAGCAAGTGCACATTTTGTTCTCAACGTTGATGTGTTAAAAGCAGGAAAAAATGGGCAAGCGTAAGGATTTGAGCCAGTTTGACAAGGGCCAAATTATGATGGCTAGACGACTGGGTCAGAGCATCTCCAAAACTGTAGCTTGTTGTGGGGTGTTCCTGGTCAGCAGTGGTCAGTATCTGTCAAAAGTGGTCCAAGGAAGGAACAGTGGTGAACCGGTTACAGGGTCATGGGTAGCCAAGGCTAATTGATTGAGTTGCTGATGTGTAAAATCTGGGGTCATAGGTAACATATTGTTTTCTTTGTGCCAATTTGTGAAGCAATGTTTGTAGCATCTAGAGTCCTCAAATGTTGCAACCTCACTGATATTTGCATATTGTCCTTGATGGCACAACTCTGTCTTGACAGAACAATACAAATCAGTTGTATGACAGTGTAAACTTGATAAAAAAATGCTCATTTTTTTCTGTTCTGATATTCCCCCGACTACAAAATCTTCAATGTTCACAGTTAGAGACAGATGTTTTTGCCCTGTGATTCTCATCAGAAGGAGCTTTAAAAATATAGAGTATGGTGCCTGTCAGAGGGATACTTTATGAGTAAATAATTAAATGAAGTTTTTTTTTTTTTGTTGCATTTTTGGCCAATATGTCAACATGCACGATCAGATATGATGGGTAAAACCACTTTAATTGTGGTCCCAACTGGAAGAGTTACATAACATTGTTAATGGTCTAAACGAAAATTATATTTTTTTTTAAACTCATAGTCCTTCAAGTAATTTCATGGAAAATGGTACCGTAAGTAATTTTGATGGTGTGACTCAATGGTACCCAGCAGACATCACACCTGAGAGGCCACAAGTAGCTTTTGGCTGGTCCATAAGGGTGCATGAATTGCACCTGCACTGTAACAAATTGCTGTAAAAATACAGCATATTTTGTACGTTCTTTGTAAATACAGCTGAATACTGTAAATTAATATGTTTTTAAAGAACAAAATATGAACACCAAGCTACTGTACAATCTTACAGCAGATTGGGTTGACTTGAGTGTGACTATTGGTGCAGTCCGACCGTTACTCGTCTCTGCAAATCTTCCTGCACATAACCGCTTTCACCAAACAGTCAACACAAAGAAGTGATGAAATAGGTTTAAAATATTATGTATCCGTGATTTTACTCATTACTGAGGGAAGAATTAGGAGAAAAGGAAGAATTGAGGACGATGATTTTCAGCATGACTCAGACCTGCAAGGACCACCTGCAGTTGATCCATCCTGCTCCGGTGGTTCACTTACCAAGGTAACTGATTTTTTTAAAAAGTCAGCCTTACTTTTAATTCTGTCAGTCTATTTTATGATTTAGTCTTTGACAGTAACATAAACATGGCCAAGTTAGTTATTGCTTGGTGTTAACCACGAGTCGCTAGCATGAATGCTATTGTTTTACAGACTGTTAGCTAGCTAGCATACTCCCCTTTGGCTGCAGAGTGGACAAAACTTTGGGTCTTTCTTTTAAACCAGACCAAGAAAAATGAATTTCCAAGTAACCAAATCCAACTAGGTTAAGTTAGCTATCTCTGTCTTTTGTGTAGTTTTCGATCAAATACACAATGTGATGCTCCACTGGTCAGGAACAAAAGGCAGCAGCAGAAGGTGATGTCCAAGAGGTCAGGAAGGCTGCTCCAGAAAAAGGCAGATACAGTTTTGAAGTTCCAGGTTTGTTTCTTGACTTGGTGTTTATTGAACATGATCATGAGTTATGAAAGACTAATTCTGAAGGCAGGATACCTGAAATGCGATATGCAATTTTTATACAGATTGTTGACATGTTAAACATGTTAAACATCATTAATTGTTTTTTATAGATTTTATTTTACAAGACTTGAATAACTTCAAATTTCTTAGCTCAGCTGCTGAATGTGTTCAGTGCAGTAGAATAATAATTGAAATGATATATAAGAGGTTAAAATTTAATGGGTTAATTAAGTCAGTTTTTGAAATATGTTTGATACAGAGTTGGCTTTAATAAAAGCTTAATGTTGAAAAGTGATCCCTTGTCTGAACCATTTCTATGCTACACTATTTCCTGGGGCTTTCATTTTGAGATGTGACATTTTTAAATAATTAGTTTTTAGCAATGTTATAACTTTATATCATCACATTCTCTATCAATTTTATAGTAATAAACTGTTTATGAAGTTTACGGTATAAACAGTAAAATAACAGTATAATGGCACCAAAATACTGACCGTAATATACTGTAAGCATAAACTCTAAACAGCATAATGCTGTAATATTTTTTATAGTAATAAACTGTTGTGGGAAATTTAAAGGGAAATTTCTTAGAGTGTGGTAATTATTATCTCTATGGTGTAACCCAGGTTGTGATGAGATTCACCACAACCAAGTTATCATCAACAGGATATGTTCTTTGAACTTCCTCTGCTAATGACAGATATTCACAAAATACGCACCCAAGTTGTATGGCATCAACAGCTTTTGGAATACCCAGAAAAATATGGTCAATAACATGGGCGTTAATATTGCATAAAGACAAAGTGAACTGGGAAACCTATTTTCAAAAAATAATTGGGCACAAACTATTTCAAAATAGGGATTTAATGCTGAGTACCCCATGTATTATTGCTATCAATTTTCCCAACGCAATGTCTCTGTGTGACTAACTTTGCCAATAAGGTAGTCATGAATTAAATCAGATCTTGATAAAGAATCCAAATTAAGTAAAAATAAAGAAATGTCTGACTCGCAGGCAAAATGGATGTGATTGCATATGGTACCACCTTTCATAAAATAGTTTGAAGCACTATGAGTTCAAAAACTTGTTTTTTTTTGTACAACAACAACCTTACATAACTCTTCCTGTTGAGACTGCTTTCGAAGTGCTCAATACATGTTCAAATGGCTGTCTGTGTTGTGATAGACTAGAGGCCTGTCCAGGGTATACCTTGTTTTTAGGTTCCAGTCCCTGGGTAGATGAATTTTTCCATAACATGAAATGGGTAGCATTAAACAACATTTCCTGAAAAAATAGAAATCGGTACCATAAGAAGAGAGCATCTCAAATCAAAGAAAAAATGTATGGTTGCTGGAAATCTTAATCTCATGAGCAGTTGTCACAGAGCTGACAAGATTTTGCGCTCTCAGCACACAGCATGCTAAACACTTCACAGATGACATGTTGGATTGACAGTAAGCTCTCTGGATGATAACAGGAACACTCAAATCAGCACCTCAGTTTTTCACAGTAGGTAACTATACAAAACCTACGCAAATATTGACTCTTGCATGCAAAGTCCTGGAGAATCTGTGGTAAGGAAGTGAAGAAGACTTGCTTATTTGTTAGGAGGCAGAATGCAGCTTTTCCACATGAGTTGGCATGGAAAGCTGCTGTATAAGTTGAGTAGAATGTCTGCTTGCTATAGTGTGGACACACCGGGCAACTTAAGATATGATTACAATGCTGTGTGACTGCTATGTGGCTGGATAATACAAACAGGGAGTTAAAGGAGGAAAGGTTCCATCAATGAACCAAAACTGCAAATGTGGCAAGGGGTATTTGGACAAGAAAACCTTATTGAAAGATTTTTTGAGCATATTCCAGCCTTCATTATGGAGCAGTTAAAGAGTGACAGGGAGGATGGGGATGAAGAAAGGAGGAGTGAAATGCATGAAATCATGCCATGGGTAAATAATACTATCAACGGGTTAAGTGGGCTACCCATGTGCAGGGACTGGTCCCCCACGCAGCGACCTGAGTTCCATTCCCGCTTGCGGCCTTTTGCTGCATGTCTTCCCCCCACTCTTCTCTCCCTCCTTTCCTGTCTGTCTCCATTGCACCTATAGAATAAAGCCGAAAAAGGCAAAAAAAAAAAAAAAAATGCTATAAACTTGTAGATAGTAGAATAGATGATATAAAATAGATTCATAAACTTGAATACAGTAAGGAGTTGTGAGGTTAATAATGACATTTTCAGTAATTATTTTGACACCAGCTGCAGAATTATCTGCAGATCCTGTGATGACATTTGAGGTTCTTCGAGACATCTTTTTGCATCAAACAGTCTGTTTTGGGGTAGCCATTCCCTACAGTGTGTAGGGTAAATGTTTCTTCACCGATATATAAATGTATTGTGAATGTTTTTGGGAAATGAGGTTTGAATACGTAAGCAGAATTATTACACAATTGAAATGATATTTGACCAGTGAAATATTTATATCAGATTAATACAGTAATGCAGAATATGAAGCAGTTCTTGTCAAGAACAGCTCCAAGAATTGTAGAGAAATTATTTGAACCGAAGGTTATTTATAAAAGTGAGGTAGCTGGAATCAGTACAAATTACGGACCAAAATGTGAAGAACAAATCGATGGAGGAACTGAACTTAAAACAATAACAACTAACTATGACACAACAATGACATACATTAAGACAAACAACACAGAACAAAAATGAATGTGAGTGAAGGAAAATGGAAGGAAGAGAACACATTTTAATTTTACTTTAATGTATTATTGGGGTTAATATTACATTTGAAATATGGTGTTCTGAGAGAAAGGGATAAATAGACCACACCTGAAAGCAGCCGCTAATTTGATAGTAAGCTAATGTGTTAACCTGTAAAATGTATCTTTGTGAAAAACATAATTTGAGAAAGTTGCACCAAGTTTCAGTATCTGAAAGTTACTTGCGTGCACATCGTGATTCTGTGGTGGTGCTTCTGCTGAGGGATGGTCTAGTCACTCTGTTGATCTGTGAGTCAGAACAGCTGTGGACAGAGTGGAGCCTCAGAGTCGGTATTGAAGAAATTAAGAAGTGTTTAGGTTGGACTTATAGGAAGGAGGAATGTGGAAGGGAGGGCTCATGGAAAGGAGGACTCAAGGTGGTTCTTTCAGCTGTGGTCTTTTAAAGTGGGTTTCTGCATATCATTAACTCAGGAGGACTCGCATCCTCCAACAAGGAGGGCTGATGTCCAGATGTCCCTCACAGAGTTACACTTTCAAATAACTTTGAAGAGTTTATGGTTTCTATTCAGTCCAATATTGTGACACATTGTTTCTATATTTTTGCTCCTCGTAAATAGATGAGCACACTGAGGCTAAACATATATATGACATCAAACATATTATATATATATTATATATATATATATTATATTTGCAATTTATCATTCACTATGGGGATATTTTCAGATCATATGAAAATAGCAAAAGTGATTCCACTTCACAAAAAAGGAAATAAGAATGACATCTCAAATTATAGACCAATATCATTACTACCACAACTTTCTAAAATTTTAGAAAAGTTGTTTGTGATCAGACTAAACAAATTTATTGGAAAACATAACATTTTAACTAAGAGCCAATATGGATTTCGCTACAATCACTTGACCGCTACAGTAATTATGGAACTATCCGAAGACATCACCAATGCAATGGATAAACAACACGTCTTAGTGAGCGTCTTTGTTGATCTTCAAAAAGCGTTCGATACTTTAGATCACAAAATATTATTGCATAAATTATATAAATACGGTATAAGAGGTGTTGCTCATCAGTGGGTCAAGAGTTACTTAAAAGACAGAAAACGTTTGTTGAATTAAACAACATAAAATCTAAATATTGTAATGTATCTTGTGGAGTACCACAAGGATCGGTCCTTGGACCAATGCTTTTCCTTCTGTATATAAACAATATTGAAACTGTCTCTAAATTATTGAAATGTATCTTGTTTGCGGATGATACCACTTTATTTTATTCCGGTAAAAATATAAAAGATGTACTGCTAACTGTAAAGAACGAGTTAGAGAAAATGATGAAATGGTGCAATGCAAACAGATGTCTTTAAATATTAGCAAAACTAAATATATGATCTTTAGTTGTAGGCGCAAAGACACTGATGCTACACTAACTATACAAGATTTTGAGATTGAAAGAACAAATGTAATACAATTCTTAGGTGTTATGATTGATGAACATTTAACATGGAAAGCCCATACAGAGCTGGTTAAAACAAAGGTTTCACAAACCATAGCAGTGTTACATAAGGTCAAAGAATCACTAAATAGTCACGCTTTGTTTCTGTTATTTAATTCACTTATTGTTCCATATCTGACATATTGTATTGAAGTGTGGGGAAATGCCTGTAAGACTTATATTGAACCGCTCTTCCTTTTACAGAAACGTGCCATTCGAGTCGTTAACGGAAGCGGATACAGAGACCACACAAATCCAATATTTGTAAAATTGAAATATTTAAAATTTAATGAAATGGTTGAATTTAATCTTCTCAAAACGATGTATAAAGCTCACAAAAAAACATTGCCAGAGAATTTGCAAAACAGATTTAAAAAGAGAGAAAGTCGGTACAAACTAAGAGGAACCAAAGTCTTTTTGAGACCTGTAACAGGCACAAAAACAAAAGAAAGATGCATCTCAATCCAAGGCGTCAATCTGTGGAACAATCTGAATTCTGAAATTAAAATGTCTCAGTCGATTTGTATTTTTAAGAAAAGTGTGAAAGAGTTGCTATTGAAGAGATATGATACTTGTGAATAACCGGAAATTGTTATAAGAGATATGATGCTTGTGAATAACCGGAAATTGTTTTTCTTTTTTCTTTAGATCATGTTAAATGTCGGTTAAAAGGGCTGTGTGTGACAGCCAAACAGTACTGAAATGTGTTAAAATTATTATTGATAAGGGGCAGAAATTATAAGCTATAGCTTCTCTCTGCTCCTTTTCATTCATTTAACATATGCTGTGTTATATTGTTTTTAATGAATGAAATAAATAAATTAAATAAATAAATAAAATAAATATTAACCCTTTTAGTGTGTCAAATGAACTTTACTGACCAATAGATTGAAAGAGATATCATGGTGATCATGAGGTTCTTGAAGTCAGTGTTAAACAGCTCCTTTAAATAAGTACACATAAAAATAAATCTAGGATTGTGGAGAAATTGTCTTACTTTGTTCTAATATGACCAGTGTTCCTTGTGGTTTTGTCAGTAGAGGTGAAATCCGTTTGATGTTGCCTTCAGATTCTGACCCCACTTCTTGCAAGGTCACAAGTCGGTCAGAGTGTTTCTCACAGCCACTTTGGTCCCCTGTAGGCTTGGTAGCGACTAGGCGTTTAAGCCAGTCTTTCGGCTAAACTAGGCCCAATATAAATCCTGCATGTCTATAGGTGTGTGTTGTGCAATCTGCTGAATGTCTGCTTTCTCGTGGCCTCTTCCTGATAGCATAATCTTCACAACATCCTGCGAGATCTGGAAGGTGTTTTCCTTTACAGTTTTACATCTAGTGTGGTGCCTTGGTCTCTGGAAGGTGACTCTGGATGAAGGAAAGCTCGATCTTTCTCTGTTTTAAAGCTGAATGTGGCTGGTTGATCCTACAAGTGGAATAATTAATGTAAAAGAAACTGGAGATCTTTCTCAATCTCTTGACCTTAACCTTTTGCATTTGAAGCTCTGGGGGACCTCTTTAGAAAACAAGATTAGTCAATTAGGTTGTAAAAATCACCTAACGCTAAATGTCATATGTAAAAAATGAGACAAGTTCCTCTTGCCACTCCCTGTGAGGAGGTCCTAATCATTGGCACCTAACCATAAACTCCTGACCTTTGTTTTACGGGCTTTTGGTGTGACAAATGTAGGGATGCACTTGTTTTTCCATGTGACTTATCTTGTGTTTTAGTTAATTTAAATGATGAAAGGAGCTTTGTTTAATGCATCAACTTTGATAAGAGGCATTGTCAAGTAAAATTAGACCACCTGCCTAATCAAGATGTGAGCTCCACTAGCCCTTTCTCAGTGTCCTGTGGTGTCAGGCACTAAGATACTAATAGGCTTTATTGGCTGAACAAGATTGTGTTGGTTCGTTCCACTCACGTGGATCTACATGAACTCTGCTTTATAAGATATATCTAGTGCTAATTAGTACCCAAAAAAAGTTTCTACTCACCGTTTCCAGTCATTTTTTAATAATTAACGTTTTTATGTCGGCCTTTTTTTTACTGTGGCGTAGTGATATTTACACGGGCGGACTAGGATTTGCAGCAGTTTTTGGTCACATGGACCAATAGGAGCCGAGTCCGGTTGCCCTAGTTTCAGATCAAAACAACATGGCGTCGACTGTATCTACCACAGATACAAGTGAAGATGATGAAAAGAAAAGAAAGACAAGGAAACTGCTCTCAAAAGTTACTAAAAAAGGATCAAAACGATGCTATATGCTTCTCACAGATGTCCAGGGCAAAGACGTGCAGGACTTTACACGGAAACGGTGGGAAACTTACAGAACCTGCGTTTAGGCTGTATTGGGACCATGGAAAAAGTGCCTAGAAAGTGAATTTCGCTCCACTACGCTGGATCTACATGTTCAATGCATTTTTTCATAGACAATACCCTTCTAGACTCTGGGTTAAAGGTTCTACTCAGAATATTTGTTCGAACTTTGTCACCAGCCAGAAATGTATCTTTATGAGAATACCCAAAAAACGAAAATCTGGTGCTGCTGTTTTTGCTTGTTTTAAGTGCTATATTAATTTTGGCAACACAAAATCTTTATCAAATGTCATAAACACATCTACCAAACATTTGAAACAAGTATTGGTGCCTTAGTGTTCACATAGGTGAATTCAGAGTGAGAAATGTAGCTAATTTCTTGAAGGAAACGCTTCAACTTAAGTGATTTGCACCGAGCACAATGAAATATATAGTACATTTAGCTAAAAGCTTATGTGTAATATATTAAAAATATCACAACCTACTGTGTAATGAAAGATATAAAATAAAAAATGCACACCATGGCCATAAATGGCTGAAAATCAACCGAATTGCTACCACGCCCTCCTAAGTCGGAATAATGGCAAAAATGGAATAAGACAAAAAAATAAATGCACAAAAGGTCAGAGTCATTCACAAGTATGGTATAAAACATTTATTCAAATACGACAGTGTCTCTGAATATGAAAATATAGATTAGTACACATAAAAATAAGTTGCAGACTCTCATACATAAGTTTGTGTGCCCTCATGCTGCGGTTGTACTGATGACCACTGATCACCCCATTGATGGATCCTGGGGCAACAACTTCTAACTCAATGAGTATATCTTGCAATCCTGCATCACCAAACCTTTTTCCTAAAATACCTAGGATACATGCATGTGTGAAACTCACCTAGTCGAATCACTAGCTGCTTCATGAAATCGTCATTTTTCAAGCGGATTTGTTGAGCTTTGGCATATATAGCTTGGTCAAAAACTAATACTACCTGGTCCAGTTCTAGCTGATCAGCAACTGCAACACTTCTCTTCAGAATTGTGTTAACAGTTGACATCTCTGTCGGTGAAGCCTCAATGACCGGAAGATAATACAATGCTGACTTTTGCAAAGTCGCATTACATTGAAGCATTGTATGGAAATCTGTCCAGATTGGCACTGTGCATGCTTCAGCATCTGCATACTTCAATAAAACATATGCCAGTTCAGTTTTGGCAGCCGACACAGTATTCAACCTGTATGTTTCTGCCTGCAATGGAACGCTTTCCTTGTGAGACAAGCTCTGTGGCCCTTGTCTTTTAGACTGTTGGTAGTGTTCTACAGGGATGCTAGGAGGTGCTTTGAATGTGTAAACTGCCTTCTGTAGCGGCGGTCTGTCTGATCCTGACTCAGTTTCAGTGACAGAACTTTGGAGCATAATGCCATTTGTATGGTGAGTGGTTCCACCACCAGACAGTGTCTCCTCCCCAAAATCAATGTTGTCCCACACCAGTATTGTAGGCGCCTTCTTTGAGAAACCCTTTGGGATTTTGTCTATGTTCTCTAGCAGTTGTAGTTCAGCTAGGCTAGTGTCTAGACTGAGTACTGTGTTCCATGAAGCACAATGTCCTAGTCTACTCAGTAATGACAAAAGATTAGATGATCCTGTTAAATGGCGTACAGTTAGCCCAAGGCACAATGACTTTGGTGTCTGCTTTCGACCTTTAGATGCAAGGTAAACAATGTCTTGACAAACAGATAGAACTTTTAGCCTAACATCATCAGGAATATCGACATAACCCACTCCTGTTGCCTCTTCTGATGCCCCTATAATCCATGCAATTAGATTATATAGTTCTTCTGGCACAACAGATTGAGCATCAGACACATTTAAATTGTCAGTGGTGGGAGGCCAGGAGCATGTCATACCAGGAGAGTCACTGAGAACCCTCTTTAAGATCAAGCCTGCACTGTACAGTGTCCTTGTGACATCAGTAGTATTCTGTCCAGATGTTGTGCTAGCCATGTGTTCACTGTCACTTTCAGTTTGGCTTTCAGCTTGGCTTACCTCAGTGGACTCAGTAGATGTACCTGACTGTGGAGGTATCTTTTGTAATAGTCTATCAGCTGACAGTGTCTCAACAAAAACAAATTCACTGATGTTTCTCTTGGCAGGGCAGTGGAAAGTGAGCTGCGGGAAGTCATGCGTCAGCCGCCTCTTCAGTAGATCCTGCCTGAAACACAAAAAATATGGGGAAAGATGAGTATGTGTGTGCGCATGCACGTGTGTATACATAAACATACGCGCATACCATTTTTTGTGAGAATAAGTCAATAAGAATTAACCCTGTAGTATTTACTTTTTTTGTTTACAAGAACCGTGAGAGAGAGACATGATATTTCGGTTACCTGTATTCTGAAACATCAAGACCCTCTTGATTCTTCACTATGTCCACGAATGTCTTTCGTAGCTTGTCCATTCGCAGCACTTCCTGGTCAACTGTAATCCTTTGATGGATGACAGTCTCACAGAAGAAATTGTAGCTGTCAGTGAATGGTGTTTCAGTTCTGAAAAACACAAGCACACGCACACAAACCATGTGTAAACTGTTGCAGCCATGTCATATTTACATAATCATCCAATCAAGATTATCTAAGCTTGTCTATTCCGCCAATTTTTCCTGAATGAAATTATCAAATAGGTTTATGGAACTACAGTTAAACAAACTAAAGACTATGTTGTTTGTCAATGCCTCATTTTGAAATGTACAATGTGTAATAAAATGTTAATGCATTGTAATAACTCACGCTTCATCTGGAGTTGCAGTACTTGTTTCCATAGGCCTTGACAAAAACTTTGTGTACTGTGCGTAACAGGTCCTGTGGTACCGCACCTCCAGGGCCACACAGTCCGTTTCTTTAATGTGCAAAAGCACGCTGGTGTCCTCCTTCAGCTCAGCAGCCTTCTGCAACCGGAGAAAGCCACTGTCTAATGCAGGTTGTGTAAGTTTCCCACCGTTTCCGTTTAAAGTCCTGCATGTCTTCGCCCTGGACATCTGTGAGATGAATATAGCATCGTTTCGATCCTTTTTTAGTAACTTTTGAAGGCGATTTCCTTGTCTTTCTTTTCTTTTTGTCATCTTCGCTCGTATCTGTGGTAGATACAGTCGACGCCATGTTGTTTTGATCTGATACCATGGCAACAGGACTCGGCTCCTATTGGTCCACGTGACCAAAAGCCGCTGCACGCACTGCAAATCCTAGTCCACCCGTGTAAATATCACTACACCACAGTAAAAAAAAAGACCGACACAAAAACGTTAATTAATAAAAAATGACTGGAAACGGTGAGTAGAAACTTTATTTGGGTACTAATTAGCAATAGATATATCTTATAAAGCAGAGTTCATGTAGATTCACGTGAGTGGAACGAAATTCACTTTCTCGGCACTTTTTCCATGGTCCCAATACAGCCTATAAGTCCTGGAAGATGCATGGATCCATGGATCCTTCTTGTTCTTCCAGCACATCCCACAGATGCTAAACCAGATTGGTTGGGGAATTTCAAGGCCAAGTCAACACCATAACTTTTTTGTCATGGACTATTACTGGACAAACTATTCCTGAGCATTTCTGTCAGTGTGTCAGGACACATTGTCCTGTTAAGAGGTAGTTGCCATTTGGTAATACCATTGCCATAAATGAATGAATGTGGTCTGCACCATTGTTAAGGATCGTGGTATATGTACAACATCCACAAGATGCTACTGTTGGCTTGCCTTAGTTCCATTGTGCATTCTTCTGTCCTAATGAAAATACTTTATAGTTTAAGCTAAGGTTCTCGTTGTGATATACTGTACGGCTTATTCTACAGTGCCCACTGTGATGGAGTGTGTGCGTCTAAGTTGCTAGTTTGGATTGTTCTTCAACTGAGTCTTCCCCGGTTAGAAGGACAAGGCGAACTCCATCAAATAGCAGGTCAGATGACATTTATTGCTGAACAGAAGGAATGGGATGACTATATTATGACAGGAATGGGAGGAAGTTAAACGTGTATGTGTCTGTAGGTGTGTGTGTGTGTGTGGTGTGTGTGGTTTTCTGAAACAGAAAGAACAAACAAGAAGAATGTGCATTAATGATACTGAACTTAAGGTGACATTACAATGTGAGGCAATGAAAAAAAACATGTTGTATCACCCAGAAGCCAACAGAGGGAGCTCTAACACAAGAAGTGTACTTTTAAATGCAAATATATGAAATATAATAAAAATGCCAAACCAGGCGAAATATGGGGAAATATGTTGTATAGAAGCAAGTATAATACAATGGCAGGGGAATATTGATTATTAGACAGCGGATGACTATTTATGAGCGTATGTGGAATGGTGATAGGGCCGTTAGCATTAGCTGGGAAACACCAGGACATCAACTTCACACTTTGGGCAACAAGAGGAAAATTAACAGACCAAGCCTTGCAAAAACATACTCACATCTTAGAGGCGCACACGGAACTCATACACACACAAGATGGAACAGGGATGTTGAAATCTGCTCCGTAGATGGTGCCTTTATGGCGTTAGGACATGCTAAACTGAACAGCACGGCGTGGCTCAAGTGGAAACCAGTGTGAAGTACTACAAACGGATGCATTATGGGAAATGAAGTTTACCGACTTTTAACAGCCACCCCTGTATTTAGCAAATACACACAATCAAAAGTCTACTAGTTTGGAGAAGCTCCATCTGAGTCGTCAGGAACTTCTGGAAGCTCCACCAGCTTGGTCACGGGACGAATGTAGGTACTGTCTCCAACCTTTACCTTCGTGGCTCGTACAACACCATCTGTCCCTGGGAAAACCTTGGTGATAGTCCCGACAGGCCAGAGTCCTCGGGGAAGGTTGGTGTCCAAGATCATCACAATCTGTCCTACAGCGGCATTGTCTGTAGATTTCCTCCACTTCTGTCTCAGCTGGAGTCCTGGAAGATAGTTCTGGATAAAGTGTTTCCAGAAATGATCACAGATCACCTGACTATGTTTCCATCTTCTGTTAGACAGGGCATCATAGGGGCCATACACCTCTTGTGGTAATGCAGTCACGCCATCCCATTAACAATAGGTTTGGTGTGATGGGGTCAGGGTCAGCTACATCCGAGGAAGCAAATCCTCATATGTCGTGTTACTGGTATTGTGTGGAGGCGTATAGCAGCGGGGGATGGTGATGTGCCGGAGATAGACCAGCTCTCTCTCCTATTCAAGCCAAGACAGAAGCAGGTTTCCATCTATGGGTTCATCCCATCCCCTCTGTGAGCTCCACAGGGCTGCACAATGAGCTTCGCTCTTGTTGTGTTGGGGCAGATATAACGTAATGGATCATACTGATTGACGAGTACTTTGTAAACATTATGCAGCGTGACATTTGAGTAGACTACTGGATGGTGCATGTATCCCAGGATGTCCGTTGGGCAGTGCCAGCTGAGACCCAATGTTGACTCCTGTGGCTCAAGGCTTAGCCACAGTTCACAGCTCTCCAATCTGGCCACGCTAGGAAGGTGAGCAACCACCTCTGGGATGTTGCTTGCCCACTGGCGTATTTCAAATCCACCTCGACAGAGTAGCTCTCTCATTTGGTCAATGAGTAGTTTGGCCTTTTGGGGATCAGAAAGGGACTGCAGGCAGTTGTCCACATAGAAGGCTGTGTGGACTGAGTCACAGATGTCTCTATGAATGTCTTTATGCTCCTTCATGTGGCTCTGAAGGGCAAAGGTAGCGCAACAGGGGCTACACGTCGTTCCAAAGGGCAGGACTCTCCACTCATACAAGTCTGGGGGTCTCTCTGTTTCACACTCTCTCCATAGGAATCGCAGTAGGGGACAGTCCTCCGGCAGCAGGCAGACCTGGTGAAACATGGTTTTTATGTCTCCGCTCACAGCCACCTGATACTGGAGGAAGTGGAGGAGTACCCCCAGTAGAGTAGGTCCAAGTGGGGGTCCTGGCAGAAGGTAGTGGTTGAGAATAGCACCCTGGAACTCAAATGAGCAGTTAAAAACCACTCGAGCTTTATTGTTGTGGTGCACAATGTGATGTGGTATATACCACGACTGTGTAGAGGCATTGATCTCTTTTGGGGACAGCTTAACCACATAACCAGAATCTACCAGCCTTTTAATCTCTTGGTTGTTCAGGATGTTTAGCTAGCTTGCGCTCAGTAGATCTAAGGAGGCCTTTAACTACTTCTGGGGAAATGTGTAGTTGTGGAAAGTCCTTCTTCCTGAGTAGTGGTGTAGCATATCTCTCTACACCATCCTCAGGCACTCTGATTGTTTTGGCCTCCAGTATGGCTACGGCTTCTCTGTCCTCCTTTGAGCGGGTTACCTCCTTTTTGGGTCTATGAAGAGGAGCGTCTAGTTGCCACAGACGCTTTACATCCTGGTGCAGGGACTCAGCAGGAGAAAGACATATGTTGAGGCAGTGTACCTCCCAAGGCTGTGTAGACATACTGCTGCTTGGACCCTGGATGGCCCACCCGAGCTTGGTGCAGACAGCTATAGGTCCTTGATATGGGCCGCGCAGAACTGGGCGGACAGGGGTGATGAGGTGAGCATTGTCCGAGCCGATTAACACTAGCAGTTTTATCTGTTTGAATCGCTCAAGCTGCACTCCCTGTAAATGGTGATACTTCTCCTTTAAGAGCTCTGCTGGACATGCTCAGAGACTTTCTCCTGTGGTGTAATTGGATCGGCACAACCTTCAACATTACGTGGCTGGAGTGGCTGAGAGTATCCATATAAACTTTGCTGGTACTCACTGTTAGGATGTTTGGGTCCTGTCTTTTCGCTTCAGCCAGGTCATGGAGTTCTAATAAATGCTGTTCACCACAGATGCTACACAGCTTCTTCAGACTGCATTGCTCAGGAGTATGTTTACAGCCACAGTGCCAGCATTTGCTTTTATCCTTCAGCCAAGTAGCCACAGCTTTGATGTCCAGCTTCTTAAAGTCACCACAACCACTGAAGTAGTGCTCAGTGCCCTCACAGTATGGGCAATATGGCTTAAACTTCTGTCTCTTCTTAGAAGGAGAAGAGGGATGTGTATCTGGGGCTTTAATGTCATTCTTTGGCAGTGATTAGGCAGGATCTGAGCCATAGTAGATTGATGTGGACTTACTCTGTGGCTTGGACTCCGTGGAGGATCTGAAGCTGGTGCTTCATACGCAGCTGGTGGTGGTGGATAGGCAGTAGAGTAGGAGTAGCTGCTTGTCTCAGGCGGCAATGTCGCATATTGCTGGCTGTAAGACTGCTGTGGCAATGAGCCCATTGGTGGCTGATACAGAGGTGCAGCAGGGGTTACAGAGACGCTGTAGGGCTGTGCAGAAAATGACTGGTAGGAGTTACTTGCAGGCGGTGGTTGTTGGTATCTCTGGCTGTATAGAGGAACATCCTGATGCGGTTGCAGCCTCCCAAGTGGCACAGATTGAGCTATCTGAGTGACAGATCGTAGAGCAGGTTGAATCACATGACCCACTCTGGGAGGTGGAGCAGGTGGCGGTGACGGCTGGATACCTGCATAACCTGGAGGGACACTCTGCTGTGGAGCACACCGAGGTCCAGGCTGGGACATTGGAAGAGGCTGGGGCGCAGGGTGAAGTGCTGAACTGACGGCTGACTTGTGTGCTAAACTACAGACCTACTAAGTTTGTGAATGTGCACAGTACCTTCCTGAGACCTAAGCTTTTGTTTGGTGTGCATTTTTAAATTTCTCTATTTATTTGGGATTAGTAGAACCTGATAAGAACTTCCTTTGAATAGAAAAAAAAATTACTCATATGAGAACAATGGTTTTATTTTATGGTATTATGCAGGGCTCCAGGCTAACTTTTTTGCCTGGGAGCACAGTGGCCCCTAACTTACGATTTTAGGAGCGCAAGCAGAAAATTTAGGGGCGCACACCAAAATCAACTTACAAAGTAAATATTTACATTTCCTTTCATTTTCACTGTATTACTGATAAATACTTGAACAATAAATGCAGAAACTATAATGTTTTCAATTCACATTTTATTGTTCAGCAGTTAACACAACATAACAAGAAAAGCACTCAGAGAGCGCACTACTCCGCCAAGGCTGCTCAGATGACTTATAATTTCCAACCAATGAAATATTTAATAAAAAATTACCTTGTGCTGAGCACAGGCATGTGTTATGCATGTGCACGTTATGTATTTATACCAAATCATGTGTAAATTACCCTTATAAAGGTCTGTTGATCAGTTCATCAATTTTGGCAAGCCTTTGTTTTGCTCATGTTAAAATAACCGTTCCCTCCTGGCTTTTATTTTGAAGGCGTATTTTTCTAGAGGGTGGCTGGATGTAACAAAAATAAACAGAGTGTTATTGGTTCAGGTGAAGGGATTTATTGCTTAGTGGCAAAGGAACATAAAAGTGACAACAATTAACACAAAACTTGTGTTGCTAAATGAAAGAACAGAATATAACAAAGCGAAGGCTATCAGAGTTTCGCAAATTATCTAAACCCAAAACAAAGCAACTAAACTCCCTACATATATACATCAGCAACACCCACCACCAGTAACAAAAACTAATACAAAGAGTGCAAAAACGAACTAAACAAAACTGGTGCCTCACACTGGTTACACAGTTCACAAAGACTCTAAACACTCTAAACATGGCTTCTTCACTAAGCCCGCAGTGTCTGTAGCACTCACCAAAAGTGTCTACAGACCGAAGTGTCTGCGGTACCCACCAACCCAACCACACGTACTGGCAGACAAACACATATCAGACAAACAACAATATTCTTATTCTTTATTCGGATCCCCACTAGCTACCACTGTCGTGGTCGCTAATCTTCCTGGAGTCCACATAAAACATCACAACATATACATACACTAATCAATATTCTATAACAATATGACACTCATAGAGGCACCAGGGCGGACTGGTCACAGATACCAGCCACCCCGACTAATAACATGGTGGCAGATATATAGTCTGCAGGTGTGGTGCTGGTTGCATCCTGTTGGATAGTGGTGGAGGGGAGCTGGAGGGTGGCCCAATCAGGACGATCAGGAGGCGAGGAGAACAGGACTGCAGTGCAGGTCGTCTACTTCTTAGCCATTAGATGGAATGGCTGGCAGCTGGTGTTCCAGAGAGACTCTGAAAAGACTCTGAAAACACTCACAGCTGAACCCACACATGCAATCCCCCCACACAAAAAGGCCCAGCAGAAAACCATCCAGAACTCAGACGGCTCACAGATACCTGTGGCTGTAACAGAAGGACAGAAAGGTGAATTTGTGTTCAAAAAGGCTGAATGTAAAGAAAGGCTTTGTAAAACATCAGGAGCTTCACCGTCATTTGCCCCTGGCTCTCACACACATTGGTCTGCCTTCCTCTTATTTGGTGTTCGTCTCCTTTCTTCTTTCGGAGTTAATGTTGGTTGGCAAACCAGCTCATTTGCGTATTACTGTCAGCTACTGGGCTGAAGTATGGAGCAGAAGTTTGTGAGCAACAAAAGAAAATTTAAAAAATCGGCAAATTTACTGGTCGCACACGTGCGAGTAAATGAAAAATTTACTCGCAGTCTCAAATTTTAGTCACAAATGCGACCATTTAGTTGCAGTCTGGAGCCCTGTGATGCAATAAATTCACCAGTGTGCAACATTGTTTAAAACTGTGAATTTTAATTCCTAAATGTGGGTGTACAAAAAAAAAATGCAAACAGTGCGACATTTGTTTAACTTTTTGAGACTTTTTGATTTTTTTTTTGCTCCATACTACAACTAGGAACTACAGTCGTGGTCAAAAGTTCACATACACTTGTAAAGAACATAATGTCATGGCTCTCTTGAGTTTCCAGTTATTTGTACACCTCTGATTTTTCTTTGATAGAGTGATTGGAACAGATACTTCTTTGTCACAAAAACATTCATGAAGTTTGATTCTTTTATGACTTTATTATGGGTTAACAGAAAAAGTGACCAAATCTGCTGGGTCAAAAATATACATACAGCAATGCTAATATTTGGTTACCCGTCCCTTGGCCATTTGAACTTTAATTAGACACTTTTGGTCCACAAGCTTCTGGCAAGCTTCTGGTTGAATCTTTGACTGCTCCTTTTGACAGAATCGATGCAGTTCAGTTAAATTTGTTGACTTTCTGACATGGACTTGTTTCTTCATTGTCCACGTTTTCAGTGGGGTTTAAGTCAGGACTTTGGTAAGGCCATTCTAAAACCTTAAATTCTAGCCTGATTTAACCATTCAATTACCACTTTTGATGTGTGTTTGGGGTTATTGTCCTGTTGGAACACCTAACTGTGGCCAAGACCCAACCTTCGGGCTGATAATTTTAGGTTATCTTGAAGAATTTGAAGGCAATCCTCCTCCTTCATTATCCCATTTACTCTCTGTAAAGCACCAGTTCCATGGGTAGCAAAACAACTTCACAGCATAATACTACCACCACCGTGCTTGACGGTAGGCATGGTGTTCTTGGGGGTCAAAGAACACCATGCCACCTTTTCTCCTCCAAACATATTGCTCGGCATTGTGGACAAACAGCTCAATTTTTGTTTCGTCTGACCACAGAACTTTCCTCCAGAAGGTCTTATCTTTGTCCATGTGATCAGCTGCAAACTTCAGTTGAGCCTCAAGGTGTCGCTTTTGGAGCATGGACTTCCTTCTTGCACGGCAGCCTCTCAGTCCATGGCAATGCAAAACACGCTTGACCATGGACACTGACACCTGTGTTCCAGCAGCTTCTAATTCTTGGCAGATCTGCTTTTTGGTGGTTTGCGGTTTACTCTTAACCCTCCTGACCAATTTTCTCTCAGCAGCAGGTGATAGCTTGCATTTCCTTCTTGACCTTGGCAATGACAAAACAGTGCCATGCACTTTATACTTACAAACAGTTGTTTGCACTCTTGCTCTTGGGACCTGCAGCTGCTTTGAAATGGCTCCAAGTGACTTTCCTGACTTGTTTAAATCAATGATTCGCTTTTTCAGATCCGTGCTGAGCTCCTTTGACTTTCCCGTTGTAGCGTTTGTGGGCATTTGTATCCACTGAGCCCTATTTAAATGGCCTCAGAGAAGTAACCAGCTGTAGTCACTCATAATCATTCACAAGAAGTTAAGAGGCAATGCTATGAGGCTCATTTCATTGACACAACTTTCTAAGTCACCAAAATTGCTAATTCATGTTGCTGTATGTATATTTTTGACCCAGCAGATTTGGTCACTTTTTCTGTTAACCAATAATAAAGTCATAAAAGAACCAAACTTCCTGAATGTTTTTTGTGACAAAGAAGTATCTGTTCTAATCACTCTATCAGAGAAAAATCAGAGTTGTAGAAATAACTGGAAACTCAAGAGAGCCATGACATTATGTTGTTTACAAGTGTACAAGGTGACCCAAAAGCTTGGAAACAAATGAAAAGTCTATAATCCAAATAATATAATGTTATTTCAATAAATCAGTACCACAGATATATTCAGAAGAGTAACGGATTAGTGCAAAACAAACATATTTAGACATGTTCATGTTTGTTTCTTATACAAAGTTGTGAACGTTTCCACCAACTGGTTACACTGGTATCTTCTGGAATGTATCTTCATTCATGCTTATGAAGGTTCCTCAAACTGGCCAGTAAATGTTGCCTCATAGTACTTTTGGATGTTTAAAAAAAATTAAAACTGTCAGATACTTTACCATCAAGACTTTTGAAATCTGACACTGATGGCCTGCATTCTGAAGTTATGCTCCAGCATACCTGTACCTTATGGTTCTATTAATTTTCTTCCGAGTTATTGCACTCGGCAAATACTATGCTTTTAAGTTATTTTATTATGCTTTAACAAAAATGGGTAAAATAAGAGTGAATTCATGCACCCCAAACTCAAATAGACACTGCAGTTAAACTTTGTTTCCAAACTTTTGGGTCACCCTGTATGTAAACTTTTGACCACGACCAGCTCTTGGGTGAAACTGGAAATCTGAAAAGACCAGTCGGCCAGTGCGACGCAGCAACACATGCCAGGCATTTCATGCAAAAATCTTTCACTTGAAACTAGGTTAGGAATGCACTTTATGTCTGTTGGAACAGTCTGTCATGCTTATTGGCTTGCATAAAATTCTGAATAACAGTATGTTCAGTCTTTCTCTCTGCAATGCATTGAGTTTTTCAAGGTGACTGTCTCGGAAAAATGTACAGTAGAAGATGTGTGGACTGAGACTGATGCTTTTTTCTGTGTTGTGGAGGGTGTGCTTTCACTTTCTCTACATTTTAGACATCAGTGTCACACTTGATCAAGTATTCCTGAGCCACTGTCATGTGACAAAACTAAAGAAAAAAAAAAGCCCCAGTGTCCTCAAACGAGTACTTCCTAATTAACACAGTCGTAGCTTCTTACTATTGTTAAAATGAGTCAAATTTTTATGCCATATTAAACGGCCATATTAAAGTGTTATTAAGCATATATAAACAAGCTTCAACCAAAAAAATGATGAGGTTTTGTACTTTGTCCACTTTTATCTTGGTGTTGGCTGGAGAAGGACTTGGCTGAAATGGCAGCCATCTTGTTTTTACACTGATCAGTGTATTGTACTTTTGTCACCACTAGAGGACACAGAAAAATGTGTCTGTTTACAAGGACAACAAGTCTCAGCATAATGAAGCAGAAGGTGTAGCAAAGCAAACCCAAAATTTAATGTTCTCATATGAAGCCACAAGGTTGCAGGAGGATACAGTTTTGCAAAAAAAAAAACTTGTTAGGCGTTATTCTTTAATTTTATGACAAAAAACTTTGTTGGCAAACTGCCTTCTGTGGTTGAGTTATTAGGGACCGAGCCAGCGGAGCAGGCCAGCCCCTATTGTATTTGCTCCCTTTCTTATTATTATTATTAGGGACCGAGCCAGCAGAGCTGGCCAGCGGAGCTGGCGAGTCCCTATTGTATTTGCTTCGTTTCTTATTATTATTAGGGACCGAGCCAGCGAAGCTGGCGAGTCCCTATTGTATTTGCTCAGTTTCTTCTTCTTCTTCTTCTTCTTATTAGGGACCGAGCCAGCGAAGTATTTGCTTCGTTTCTTCTTCTTCTTATTATTATTTTACAAGTCCACCACGTTTTGCTTAATTTGACCCCCTAAACGTGCATAACTTTTTATGAAATTTGGCACACACGTCGGGTCACGCGAAAAATTCGATATTCTGAAAAGAAAATCTGCAAAAACTCTATAGCGCCACCTAGGGACACGACAAACGCCAACAAATCACAAGGCCAACACAAAAGGCCACAGCTCTTCGCACAGGAATATCGTACAGACATGCAACCACCACTCACGCGTTTGTCCACTCGAGCTCTACGAAAACCTGCTTGACCGATTTGAGCTATCTTCTATGTAGGGGGCGCTATAACCCAAAATATGAAAACCCTTTAAACATTATCTCCTCCTAAACCGTACAATATTTCGGCATCATATTTGCACAGATTATAGTGAATATCCAGCCAAACAAAAGCTATCAAAAGAAAAAGGCTAACTTGTCTAGTTTTTTTTTAGACGCTGTCAAAGTTTGTCTTCACCTCAAACCAGGATTCGCTTCAATTTCGCCCCCTAAATGTGCATGTATTTTGCTGAAATTTTGTACGCAGTTCCGGTCTCCTGCAACTGTCAATATTCTGAAAACAAATTCTGGAAAAACTCTATAGCGCCACCTAGGGACACGAAAATTACAAAAATCACAAATAACCTCGGCTCTTCGCGCAGGAAAGTTGTATAGACATTCAACCACCGCTCACGCGTTGCACAGACTGTAGTGAATATCCAGCCAAACAAAAGTTATCAAAAGAAAAAGGCTAACTTGTCTAGTTTTTTTTATAAGCTGTCAAAGTTTGTCTTCACTTGAAACCATGTTTCGCTTCAATTTCTCCCCCTAAACGTGCATGTATTTTGTTGAAATTTGGTAAACAGGTCCGGTCTGCTGAAATTTTCAATATTCTGAAAACAAATTCGGGAAAAACTCTATAGCGCCACCTAGTGACACGAAAATTTCAAAAATCACAAATAACCTCAGGTCTCCGCGCAGGAATGTCGTAGAGACATGCAACCACCACTCACGCGTTTGTCTGCTCGAGCTCTACGAAAACCTGTACCACCGATTTGAGCTATCTTCAATCTAGAGGGCGCTATAACCCAAAATATGAAAACCCTTAAAACATTATCTCCTCCGAAACCGTACAATATTCGGGCTTCATATTTGCACAGATTATAGTGAATATCCAGCCAAACAAAAGTTATCAAAAGAAAAAGGCTAACTTGTCTAGTTTTTTTTTTATAAGCTGTCAAAGTTTGTCTTCACCTGAAACCATGTTTCGCTTCAATTTGGCCCCCTAAACGTGCATGTATTTTGCTGAAATTTGGTACGCAGGTCTGGTCTGCTGAATATTTCAATATTCTGAAAACAAATTCTGGAAAAACTCTATAGCGCCACCTAGGGATACGAAAATTGCAAAAATCACAAATGGCCTCAGCTCTTTGCACAGGAATGTCATAGAGACATGCAACCACCACTCACGCGTTCGTCTGCTCGCGCTCTGTTGACGGAGTTGAGCTATCTTCAACCTAGGGGGTGCTATACACCAAAATATGCAAACCCTTTAAACATTACCTCCTCCAAAACGGTAGAATATTCCGGCAGAGGAACTCCTCTGGCTTTCATCTTCGGTCACGGACGGCACTAGCTTGACGACCGCGTGGGGTGGCGGGGCTCGGTCCCGCCCAATGCTGCTTGCAGCTTTAATGTTTATTTGCTCTTGCAGTAGTCTAACTGACTAGATGTAGGTTGTGGGCATAATCATGCCACTGACCGACAATCTCAGACAGCATTCTCCCCCTCCTTCTGCTATCTGTCTGTTATAATTTTGTCGGCCACAGGAAACGATGAAAAGCTTCTGACTGGAACCTACAACACTGAAAATGAAAGTGAATGTAGACGTTTTACAGACAATTTGGATCATGCAGTCGGGCAACACTGCTAGATTTTTTTTTTTTTTGGTGGATTATCATTTTTGTCAGAGTGCTTGTCCCCTCTGCTGCAGATGTTCAAACACAAGAATTCCAGCCATTATCTTTCCATAATGGAAAGATAATGAGGCTCATCTATATCTGCTGTTGCCTCACTCCTTCTGAAATCAGTAGAATTACAGAAGGCACCACTCTGTTTACTATGAGACCAAGTTATGGTTGGTGTGTCACCCAAAACTACTGTCAGCAGGATTCAAATACTCTGCTGCCACCTAGTGCCAACAGTCATCAAATACAGACCACCCTTAAACCCCATTTTACTGTTGCAACATTACTGCAGTAATGCAACAGGAAGTGCGCCAATTGAAACAAGTAATATCTGGTGTTGGTGGCAGCATTGAGCTCTACTGATGCTGCTTACAACTCCGATCACCAAACTGGCCATCCATTTGCCAACTTCTGTGTGCCAAAACACATTTGGTCATGTTACTTAATAAAAACAAGACACATAATCACTAATCAAAACTTGTGCTTCACTGTGATTGTTACAGAGATCCTCTCTGGTCAGTTATTGCCACTTAAACTCATATTTTTGATTCAGAGTCGCATCTCAGGGGTTTGTTTCCCCATGAGAAGAATCCCTTCCTACCTTTAATGGGTTAAACCTTCCAAACAGTCAGCATTGTTGAGCACACACAGCTCACCTACAACTCAGATCACACATTATAAAACTAATACTCAACACAATGGCAAGTTGTAATTTTAGAGTAATTCTGCCATACACACAATGACACAAAGCTCCACCCCGCAAGATGACAAGATTGATTTACGAAGTTTAACAAGTAGCACTAAACACAATACACTAGACAACTACGACATGCTACGAAACCAACAACTTAGCTGACAAGGAGAATGGTCAGGGAGGAATGTGAACATCGAGGATGGGTGGCATGGCTCGATGGATCAGAAACGTAGGTCTTTGGGTTGATGTGAGGAATGATAAATGGCTGAGACAAGTCAGAATCCAGGTTGAAGTGGTTCATGATGATCAGGAAAAGCCATGCATCCAAGCCGTGAGTGGTGATGGAAAACAAGGCACAGGAACAACAGGTTAGACCACAGCAGAGCAACAACAGAGAATAAAAGGGTAGAACTAACCTAAGCTGATTAACTGAGTCAGGTACAACAGTCCAGTGTTGAATTTAGGTCTAAGCCCTTATTTTTATGGTAGGAGAAGACAACGGACAGGTGAAGCACTCCACACTTAAGGTGTCCACAATCTGCTTATTATCCAATCAGAAATCACACGCACACACACAAACACATCCACAAACAGTGCTCACTCATGCCACTGATTATGGAAGAGGAAAAGGAGGGAGAGTTGCCAGCTGAGCAGAAGGGGAAAGGCATGTCAACATTATATAAAGAAAGCAAGTAAAACCTGTGGTACAGGGAGGGTGCTGTGACTGGCCAGAAACAGATGTGTGTAGGGAAACCTCACTTGATGTCCAACTCAACAAAATTCATCAGCACTTGGAGTAGGCCACTAAGAGTGCATCATTTCGGTGGAGTTGGTGGGGGTTACTGCGTCATAGGCGTTTTATGAAACAAAAAGCTTGGTAGGGTATGATGACCTGACAGCCTTTGTGCCCTTATTGCTTTTACTGTAGATTTTGATTTCAGGCACTCTTGTGGAACAGTTCATTTGAAAAAAATATGTTCTGTAAACACTTTTTTTAATAAAGGAAAGATCTTTGTTCAATTTCAATAAATGTAATTCAGCTTTTTAATAAGCAGTTGACAGACAAAAAGTAGATGGCTTTGAAATGAGACATCAATTTAAGTGCAGGTTTATGCCCAATAAACCTTGTAGATTCTTCTATATGAAATTTTCATGTTTCTTTGGTCACATAAATGAGAGTAAATATAACCCAAAGACGTAATTTTAATGTACACATTTCCTGTTCCATATCTGCCCTTCACTGTGAGTGAACATGTTAAATACGCTAATGTTATCAGTGTCTGCAGTGCTGTTGTCAGCTGTAATCACTGACAACACTGTAAGAAAAGCCTGAAGAGTCCCAGTAGAGGTTTAGTTGTGGCATTGACTGACATCAAAATCTTAGCAGTGGAAATCTAAAATCTGCAGCTGGCCACAGAACAATGAGAGGTACAGTCAGTGTTTTAAAAATAACAAATGTGTCACACAAAGACAGGATATACACAGAGACAGGACAGACAGACAAGAATCTCCAACAACGTTTAATCCTAAATTTTAAAGTCGACTAATTCATAATTTCCTCCATTTAAAAAACAAAACAAAATAACAATCTATTTATTATTATTATTATTTTTTTTTGTTAAAACTTCTGATTTTGGCCATATTTCTCCAGAAGAAAAACAAATTACCTCACAATGCATGCTCAGTGTACACTATTCACTCCTAGGCTTGCTTCAGCTCTTTATATCTTCACTTTCCTCAAACTTCATCTTCTATTTTTCCTTTAGGCCTGTATTTTCTCTTTGTTCTCTTCTCTTTGTTTTACCTCTTCTTCTCTTTATTTTGCCAATTACTAACCCTGGCCAGGGATAAAATCTACTCTTTTAGTTCCTACACTGTCTCCTACACTATGTCTTAAAAAGCCAACTTTCACGCAGCGTCTAATTTACACGTCTTACTGTTAAGAAGATACGGGCCCTGTCTTCGTTAATCTTGCATGGTTATTTAGCTTGCTTCAGTGTTACTACCTCTGCTACTCTATCTTTTCCTACACTATTTTCACTTCAACTTTTATTTTATTTTTTATTCTTTTCACTAAAACTTGTATTTCTCTTTTCTCTTATTGCTGCAGCTTTGTTTCTCTTTACTCTTACCTCAACTTTTATTCTTCTCTATTTATTTTCTCTGTACTACTCCCCACTTTTTTTAACAACACAATAAACCCCAATTTAGACAGAACATCATTTCAAACCTCAACACATCCTGTCATGTCCACACATGATTCTTTCACAGTGCAGCCTACCAACAAAATAGCTTGATCTGAACACCATAGAACACCTATGTGATATTTCATGGAGAAAGACAGAGCAACTCAACCCCTCCAGCAAAGAGCAACTGAAAAAAAATACAGGTTTGGGAATGAATAATTAATTTGGCATTTTTTGCTGACCTCTGATTGCTGTAAATTAGTGTCATTCCTGCCAACTGGAATAACATTCTTGTTATTTTAGCTTATCATGTTTCCTTTTTTTTCCTTAGCCAGCAGTTTCAGATAGGATTCAGTCTCACCTGCTCTGATCCCAGGACTATTTGACTATGGTCACTGAAGTCTCTAGCTTCAAGTTCCTCACTATGGAGCAGAAAGTTACCAGAGTTGGCTTCTCAGGGGTTTGCTTCGCTAAGTAGGAAAACATTATTTGAAACATGGGCTGGTGGTGGATGGTGAACCACTATGCTTTCTACACACCCTTTACCGGCATAATGATTGATGCAATGTATGCTTGTCTGATTTAGGTTTGTAGCCCCCCAGGAACCCCAAAGCCAGCTGAGCTTAGAAGCCATACAAATGTGAAACGTGGAAAAAAAGCCATGTGTTTGTAAGCTGTTGTTCCACCACAGTCCTCCGTGAAAAGCTTCAATGCTCTTGTTTCTACAGTTAGATATTTAGGTTTTGCCTTTAACTTGTCACCAATTTATACATCGGCCACACTACCTTAGCTGGCTTTAGATGGACTGGTAAACCCTTATTTTCTTAAGACACACAACATGCTCCTGTGTGAATCATCTACCACAGCAGAAATTATGAAAAATGAGTCTAAAGTAATCAGTCTATCATAGTTTGTGAGGAATATGACAAGAGGAGATAGGTGTTAAAGATATGATTCATGCTTCTTTCACAGTCAGCTGGTCGTTTCCGTCCCCACCTCCTTCACACATCCCACCACTGAGCTGTTCCTTTCTATCTGTCTGTCTATTGTAGGCTTCTTTGTAGGCATGCACAAACCAAGGGTTTAATTTCTGAGAAAAATGGAGCAGCTCAGCAGCTCTGTGCAGAAGGGAAGCAGGTACTGAGATAGAGAGAGACACACAAGGAGAAGCAGGTTAAGCCCACGCTCTTCTCTTCCCAATCCTGCTCTGAAGGCTGAGCTGAATCATAGCAGTCAGTGGGCGAAAAGAATGAGAAAAAATCCTTTCCACGCAGATTGTGACGTACATCTCTAGTAGATAGGAGTCACATGGCTAGGATGATGAGGGGAAAAGGGAAGAGTAATGGAAAGGGAGTTGCTTGTCTCCAGCAGTTCCTAGTCTCTCCTTTTCCCTCTATGGGCTTGTATGACAGTTAGTATGAAATCATCTCAATTAACATAGATTGCAGTCAAAAATAATTACTTTCTCAAGCAATTAACACTACAGCAAATGGTTCTACATTAGGATGTGGTAGTAAAGGCTTTACTCTGGAGGGGGCTCTTAAAGCATCCAAGCAGCAAGAGAAACAAATTCATCCTATAGCATTACCACTATGATCTTAGAACATTCCAAAATAGCTGAAAAGTTAAAGTACATGAACACTGGGGTGAAGCAGTCAGGTAATATTTCATGATTTCACCATGCCTTTTTGAAAAATACAGCAACATGTATACTTCTGAAGAAAGCAAATATACAATTGTGTTGATGGTAGAATATAAAGCTGAAACTTCTGGTGCTGAAAAAGGAAGTCAGTGTGGCCAAAACCTCAGTTCCTCAAATGGCCACTTGAGACTGATGCCAAACATATGTTGATCCTGTGTAGACATGACCAACTGTACAGCAAAAATGAAAATAAATGCCTGGTACAAATAATGATCTTGATCACAATAACTACATTTCAGTACACAGAGTTTTCCCAAGAAGTATTAGTAGCCTGCACTAGAAATAAAGTAGCCTGCACCACTCTTGAGTAACGGAGGCGCGCACAATCGAGGGGGGTTTGGGGGCATGCTCCCCCATGAAAATTTTGATTTTTTTTTTAGTGCTATTTGGTGGCCTCTGGTGCATTTTATTTGTGTAATTTAACATTTTTCTAGCACTTGGATTTGTCATGTGATTTGTGTATTTAAGTACATTTCATCAAAATGTGAGTTTTAAGTACACAATTTTCATGCAAACTGCACTTTCACCAGTAGTATGTGTGTCTGGTCTCTTAGTAAACCTCTGTAGTATGCTGTCTGGCTTGTAACGTAACTGCATGTTTAGCATAGATGTTGTGCATCTTTCTGTATGTTTGGTTTTGGGAAAATATTAATTAACCTAATTTAATGACTATGTGTGAGACCTTAACTACGGGATCATAGACTTATGGGAACCTAGGCACTCCAGGCAGCTCTGGGAATGAAACAAACTAACATCAATGTATGGTAAGTAAATCATGTTTTGTTTATTCACTCAGACTGCTGGTGGCTGAGTGACTGCTAGCTCTGAAAACAAAAAGTCATTGATTATTATACAGCAGATCAGAACATAAATTAAAAAGTCAAAATGCCCAGAATATTTTTCTAAGTCCAGATGTGAAAAAAAATTGTCCAGAACTTCCCCTGTATTTTATCATTTCACTCATCTTAAAAAATATTTACAGTCATTTAGAGCATTAATGAAAAAGGCTAAATTAGATCTATATGGGTAGCACCCAGAATATTTTCCAAGTCCAGACATGCAAAAAAAAAAAAAGGGCAGCATTTCTCCTGTATTCTGTCATTTCATTCATTCATAAAAGGTAATTGAACAAATCTATGAAATGTTTACATTCATGGGATTTGTTTCAGTAAATTTTAGTAATGTCAAATCATAGTTTGCAAGCAAAAAAAAGTGGTAAACACCTGTTCTGTTTTTTTTTCGGAAGCCCAACATGGTCTGCTGGCCCTTGCCAATCTCCTGCTTCCTCTCTGAGGACATTCTCATTCATGAATCAAACAATCCCCAAACAATTTCCTCCAGAAATGTTACGATCGTGCGAAATCAACCAATCTCTGCGAATTTTGCGCGGCTTTGCAATTTTGTCCAATCACTGCAACTTTCCCGCAATTTTGGCCCGCCTCCCGTGACTTCCACCAATCATAGCAGCTCCCAGCGAAAACATAATGCACGTACGTCACCGAATTCACTTCCTGTTTATGGTTTGAAGATGCAGACGTGCGATACTAATGTCTCTCATTTACCCATAAAAATTACTGCTGAAGACCGTGATAAACAATGAATTCACTGATGTTCTTCACCAAAGCGGAGCTAAACTGTTTTACAACCGTGCAATATTGTGGTGGAATACAAAAAAGAAAAAGAAAATCATCGATTGATACACAATTTTAAAAAAAAAAAGAATCATGAAATATATTAGAAATGAGTGGACAACAGACCAGACAAATCACCATGATGGAAACTGTTGCATCCAGATCCGTTAGAGCACTGAAAGAATGAGGTAAATTAGATGAATTATTCCACCAAAGAGTGGAGAGAAATGTCCGTGTTGTCCGGAGGGTCAACCACCGCCTGAGCGGGACGCGACCCCGGGCAACGCGCTCCGTGGTTGGACAACTGGGGCAGACGGGGCGTGTCGGTCTCGCCGCTGAGAGCCACGGCGGAGTTATGTGACAATCAGCATGTGTGAATCATTTCCTTGTTACCCACATCACTCAAAACGGACTCGGATTTGAATTAAGTTTTCAGGGTCGGTCAGAAATGACACAAGGACCAAGTGATTAGACTTCGGCAGGAACCCGCGTATAGATGAGCGGTAATCCGCGATTCTGCGGGCCGCGGTCGCTCTCGGAAAACACTGTGTACAGTAGGTGAATTTTTATATCATTTAGGTAGTAAATTTGGATATGGGGCATAACCCAGGTAATTAGAAAATAAACATCTCAGATTGAATATTAGTGATGTCGATATTAATAATGTATTAAACTGAATTATATTGGGACTGCACAGTTAGCACTTTTGCCTTGCAGCAAGAAGATCCCCGGTTCAAATCCTGGCTTGGGCCTGGGATCTTTCGGCTACTCCGGCTTCCTCCCACAGTCCAAAAATATGCTGAGGTGAATTGGTTACTCTGCCCGGAGGTGTGATTGTTTGTCTGTATATGTAGTCCTGCGACAGACTGGCGACCTGTCCAGGGTGTCCCCTGCCTTCGCCCGAGTAAGCTGGGATAGGCTCCAGCACCCCCCGTGACCCTAGTGAGGATAAAGCGGTGTATAGAGAATGGATGGATGGATTTACAGCACAGCTCTCTGTGGTTTGTGTCAGGAAACAAATATAGAATTCATCTCTGTGACATAAGCAGAAATCCAGGTTGGCTATTGTCAGATAGAAAACGCCTGTGCACATGCATTTACTCCTTAAAAAAGAACCTGTTTATGGTGTTTCTCTTAAAAGTAGATGCAAACTCAGATTTACTGGATTCCAGGATCGATTACTTTTGGCAGTTCCAAAATACAATTCAAGGAAACAGAACAGGTGCTCACATCTGTGGCAAAGTAACTAGCTTGGGGTGGTGAGTCAGCTGAACGAAATAGCAGACATCAGGTAAATTATGAAGCATTCAAACCTTTTTGTTTTCTTTATTTGTGTTTAAGTTGAACTGAATGTTCAGTTACTTTTAGTCTCAGTTTTATTAACATCAGTCAGCACACATCTTGCTTGATAGCAACACCGAAAAGTGTACACTGATGTAAACTATTTGCTTACTAAAAATACGGCGCCATCAAATAAATTATCAGTATGTGGCACAGATTAGGTACAGAGGTATAGAATTATTAGGGAAGAAATGTGCATCTACTGCATGTGCAAGTTCTATGATATAAGACAATAAATAAGATCTGCAGAATGTATTATACATAATAGGTCACAGACAAACATATCCAGACTGCATCAGAAAAAGCCTCCCACCTTTTCTGTTTAAAGGCACTGCTTCTGTGGCATTGACTAAATATATATTATATATATCAAAGAACAGAACACTGTTTGTGTCTATTAAGTACAAGAACAACGTTAAATGATATAGAATGTAGAAGGTATAGTGACTGTTTTCCATTGGAGATTTCTGGTCACTTATTTCTGTTTCACATACTGCTGTGGTTACCATGGTGACACATCCTTTCTCTTTTTTGGTAACATGTGAGAAGAGGAGAGACAGAGAGAAACAAATGAAAAAAAAGAAAAGTGTCTTTCACATGTGTCCACACACACATCCTTATTGAAACAATACATTCCCGAGACCCAAAAACAAACTATAACCCTGGGAACTAAACCTATTCCTGATCTTTACCTCAAAACCAAGTCTAATATCCCTGGAAAAAGAGTCTCTACCTGTGGGGACCTTAATTTTTGACCTCACATTAACACATGCCACCATGGGTTAGTGTGGAGGCTTTATTGTCAGGGTAAGGTCCCCACTAGAGACAATAAACATGAACAGACACATACAGATGGGTGGCAAGGTGGGTGGCACTTTAAAATAAAATAGAACCCTTGACCCATACAGTGATTAAAATTTGTAGCCCGGGGAGCATTTTCTAGCATTGTTTGGGTCCACTTGTCACTTTGGAAGGAAAGTTCACTGCAAATCAAACAAATCTCTTGACCTAATGATGACCTGTTTCCTGAAATGAAACATTTGTCCCCTGATGGAAGTGGTCTCTTCCAGGAAGGCAAGGTCCCTATTCATAGTGTATGAGGGGTCACTGAAAGGTTAAATGAATATGAAAATTATGTGAATTGTATCAAATGACCTGCACAGTTATCAGATTACATCGAAGTTGAACCACTACAGGATATTTTTGACACATGTCAGAAATATCAGAGTGCTATGTCCATAAGGTGTTCCAGAGACTTGCAGAATCAGTGTCAAGGTGCAATAAAGCTGTTCTGGCTGCATCTGGTGGCTCAACACCTTCCTAAGACACATTTTTAGATTTTTCTTTAATTTGCCGTAAAATCACAGTGTAATAGAAGAAAATATTTGGATTATATCAATAATTATGTATTCACTGTTATATAATTCCTCAATGAATGACCTGGCCATGAACTTATTTGCTAACTATATGAAATGCCTCTATGTTACTTGGTGATAGTCTTTGAGTGGCTAAAGAAGGTAACACATTTATTAAAAATGCTAGTGATAAATTCTTGAATATATTCTGAACTGCAGATTACATATCCAAAATATTCATTACAATGCTCTTCAATCATCTCATTGTCTGCTTTAGTGTCTACCTTGAGATGTTACTACCATAATTGCTCAGGTTCATCAGAGTGAGTATGGTTGTGAACTTCAGTTCCTTTTTGAGCTCTGGCACAAACATTCTTCCATGCCCTTGGACATTCTTCATAATATGGAATTCCTTGTACTCTTTGATAAAGCCTTGCACTATGGCCTTTGGCACTTGAAAACACTTGGATATGTGTTTATAGAACTTTGTTGTCTTGTAAGAAGTCATAGCTTGTAAACTCTCTCTCAGTGATGGGCCATATTAACAGACCCTTTGGTTTTAGCAATGGCTTTCAGTTGATTTCTAACTGACTAGAGAGCTACTGCATCAACTGTCTCAGTTTATTGTATATTAGAATTACCAAAACTATTTAGAATAGCATAAATGCTCCATTCACTCAAAAATTTGCAACATTTTCATAATAATTTTGGATAAGCCATTTTTGTAGAAATGGTCAGAATTTATTTATGAACATCTTCAGCACAATATTTATAAATGTATGTCACTTGGTTGTGCCATTTCCAACCAAAGGAAACCTATTGGTCATGTAAAAATATACTACAAATCAAACTTTGGCATGGATATGGATAATAATTGGTTTTAAGAGAAACACTCATTCAGTCATCTCACCATGTTAGTGTTTAATTCGGTAGCTGATTTAACCCATTTTATTGTTTTTGCAAGTTGCATGCATAATAACAATTTGCCAAAACCTAGAATTTGCCACAATAAATTTCTCTGTGAAGGAAGCAGTGGATTCAACAAGATTACTTAAATGTGAAGCAGTATGTGTTTAGCATAGGCTATCAGCAAGTCCTAAAACATTTAAAAAAAAAACATTACTTGACTTACTTTATAATTTCTAGCAGCACATATGAATGTCACACTTACATGTGTAAGATATGCATTGCCAGTGTTATCAAATTGGAAAATGGACTATGTAGTGTAATGCCTCATGCTGTTGCCTCATTGTATTTTCCAGCAAATAGTCCCCAACTACAGTTATCTGCAGGCATCTAAGAAAAAGAAACATAAGCATTAAATTAAGCCTTCTGCGGCAGTGTAGTCAGACTTCTATGACCCAGTGTTCTCTGTTGAGATTCTGCTAGGAGGGGAAATGTCACTGTTACCTTTTTAAAGAGATCAAGAACATACATGTACTCCAAATGGCTCAAAAACGGTGTTTAGTTTGAGTATGCCTTGAATAGGCATTTTAGGCTGCTTTTAGAGGAATAGTAAGGGAGCAAGCCCTTAGTTGTTGCTACCTTCAATTATTGAGCACTCACAACTATATACACTGATAAGCCACAACATTATGACCACTGATAGGTGAAGTGAATAACATTGATCATCTTGTTAGAATCCAATGTCCTGGTGGGAAACCTTCAGTTCCACTTTCTACCAGGAGGCTAACAAAGTGGACATTTGCGCTGTCTGCAGATTCTATTGTTGACTTTGGTTCATTAGGCTTTTTACATTGCTGTGAGATATGGCCCAACTTACCACAACAATAGCACTGGAGAGCCTATGAGTGCAGTAATTTTCTTTGCTGTACAGCCTGATTAAAAACTCTTTATGGTATGCTACCAAACTTGGCTGAGCTGAGGCAGAAGCCTCAGGCTCTTTACTTCATGAAGCAGCCTCATAATCCTCTCTTGCTCCATGACCATTGTTGAAGGGGAACTTCGGTTTTTTTCAACCTGGGGTCTGTTTTCATATGTCATTTCATACATGTGAGTGATGGAGAAATGAATTTTCGACATAGCTCCAGTATTTAGCCAGGCAGTCAGCTTAGCAGCTCAGCTAGCAGCTCAGCTAGTGAAAAGTATGGGGCAAGTGGCCCCCCCCGCGTCAAAGTCCACCCTAACGTGCTTTTTTTTCCCCACACTGACCGGCTCGGATAGTCTCAATGAGTGTCCCACTACATACTAGAGATGAGAAGTGAACGAAAACCTCCACATTACCTGGCGATCGCTCTTTGTTGTGGTCTGTATCCAAAGCGCAGGACGCTAGAAAGCAAATCTCGTTCCGAAATCGCACGATAGCGGTTTTGGCGCTAGCTGAGCTGCTAGCTGAGCTGCTAAGCTGCCTGCCTGGCTAAATACTGGAGCTATGTTGAAAATTAATTTCTCCATCACTGAAATGACATATGACAACAGACCCCAGGTTGAAAAAAAACGACGTTCCCCGCTAACTTCTAGGGACTGATTATCTTTTTGGCTTCAGAATTTTTTTTTTAGATAATCGTCCATAACCAGAGTTTCTATCATGGTTATGAGGCATTTCTTGTCTGTTTCCAGACACTTTTTAGTCACTTGAATCAATTTGTGCAATTGCCCAACTATAGGATTGTTAAGCAATGCTATGTTTAGAAAGGCCATTGCAGTTTAGAAACTCTTCATTTTGTTAGCCATAATCTTGCACAACACTGGCCTTTGCATCTTGAAATGTTTCAAGACTCTTAGCTTCTTAGAATTGCATTATCTTTGTCTTTCTGCTCCTTTTGTTCTTTCTTCCCACAAGTTCAGTAATTCTGCTTTAACTAAATGACCCTAGCACCTACACCGCTCTGAGTGGTGAGGCTTTGTGAGGAATGAAATGTATGCAGCAGCGGCCATTTTGGGATGTAGCAGCCAGTTCTGTATGCAAATCTAGCACCCCTCTACGACATGTCCCACTATTGAAAAGTGATGAGAGATCGTGTCATAGCAAAGAAATCAATCAATTTAGCTATTTAGCAGGCCTGGAGTGTCACAACTTTATGGTGATTGTGAGTACTTTGTTTTGTTTCCTGACTGAATGTAGGCTAAGATTTAGATGCACAACTATAATCAAACAGCATCATGAAGTCATCATTTGTCAACACAGGAGATTACCTATTCATACAACTAGCATCTGAATGTCTGAAGACAAGCAAGAAAAGAGAAGCTGTATAAGAAAAGATGAAGAGGAATCAATGTACAAGGTATATGGAAACAAAATCCACAAGATTATGTAGAAGGAATGAAAAACAGATAAGAGATTGACAGCTGCATCTCTCCACTCGTCTTTTATCACCACCTCCTGCTGCATTTTTCAAAGAGCTATATGCACCAGGCAGGCTGGGTTGATGCTGTGTGTGTAGGCGGAAGGAGAAATGAAAATAGGGCTGAGATCAAGTTATTTTGGGCTAAATGGAAGCTGGCAAACAAAAAGCCTTTGAGTCACCCTCTGAGGGTGGATACCAGAACCGGAGGCAGACAGGATACTCATTTAATGTAGCCCGAAGGGCATGTACTTCCACAGCAGGGCACAGACAGTATCACATACTTAAGGGATATACGTCAGTATGAAATTGTGTAAAGTAGCAATCTTGTTTCTTTTACAAAAACGTGTGTACTTTTTCAGAATGTATTCAGCATTGGTTGTGAGGAGAAATCTATGACATTTTTTCACAGCCTCCCTAACAAGCTCAGCAATTCCTGAATGAAAAAATATGAGTGTGTGGAAAGAAAACGCAGGATCTGCAGAATTAGTATGAAGGTTGTAAAATAAAGGTGACTTACAAAACATTGAAAAAAAATAGGATGAAAGAAGATTTGAATCTCAATCAAGTTTCATGGGAGGCAAGTAACACACTGATGACAGCACTGTAATCGCTTTTCCACTAGCATCTACTCAGCTCAACTTGGCTTGACTCGGCTCGGCTCGGCTCGACTTGGTTTAGGTCGTTTTCCATTACAATTGAGTACCACCTCATTGTGGATGGAGTTGTCATAACACTGTGGCCCGGAATTCCCTCAACGTCATTTGTGTGCCACACAAATGCATCACAACAATGGAGGACATCGAGGCGATGGTATACCTGTTGCCCACGGTAAAGGTCTGGTTGCCATATTCTTATTTTGCCAAGTTCAAGGAAGAGCAATGTGCAATGTTACTGTTGCCAGTTTTTTAAAAAATGGCGGGTTTGGTTTTCATGAAGGAGTCACTCTCGTGTGTCATCACTCCCTGTCCAGTAGCCCGCACTCTGTAGGGCTCAGCTTGCTTGGAACCCCGGCCGAGTAGGTACTAAAATAGTTCTTGGTACCAGGTACTACGTCCTAACGGAAAACCTCACAAGCCGAGAAGAGTCGAGCCAAGTCGAGCTGAGTAGGTGCTAGTCGAAAAGCACCATATGATAGCTCCTGTAGTCTCTGTGATAACTGACCAAGGACGAGATGCTTACCCAAGGCTTGACTAACACTGTAGACTTGATTGTGGGATGTCGCTGGTGAGCTTTACAACCACAGTATCTGTTTCAATTTAGCCCCAGTAAACTTCCACCTTGCAATATGCTGGTGGTTCCTCTGGTCATATTTTTGGTTCATCAGTATCCTCAAGTTCTTCTGTGCTGCCATCAGTAGTGACCTCACTCCATTTGTCACATTTGTCCTCAGAGTATTTGATTGGGTGGTTCATACAATGTCTTCATGTCAGAGCGTTTAGAGCAAGGGGCACATACTCATGCAAATATATCACCAACAATCAACAAGTAAATTAGTTGGTACTTGGTTTGTTGACCCAGAAGTGTATCTATTTTTTCATCTTAAAGCTATTCCATAGTTTCTTCTGATGTACGTTGCTTTGCATAAAAGTGTCTGCTAAATGAAATTGTCGAATTGTAGAACTGTAAATTGTAAATTGCAGTTTCCAAAAAAAATTCCTAATTACTTTATCTGAGTAATTAATCTCGATTTATTAATGGGGTTTGGCTGGTTTGTACAGAAAAAACACACAATATGAAGATGTCACTTTGGCTTATATTTCATAACATTTTTTAACCAATCAATTAAATTGAATAAAAATATCCAGCTTAGTTGATGGTGGGGGAAGAATCAGTAGCTGCAGGCCTATTATGTTGTTCACTGTCTTGAGGAAAGCTGTAAACTTGAAATTTGTCTTGTTTTATAATGAACTTTCATTTAATGACTCAAAGACAAAAATTCCAATTTTCATTGCTACAAAACTGAAATGATTTAAAATTATCTGAGTAATGAAAAGATAAACCTTTAGGTTTAGGATAACCAGTGGCTTTGACACTGGTTATGCAGTGCAGTGTTGAAGATCCAGACATCCTTCATTTGCTATTGTGTTGTTAACATTGTACTGACTCTAAATTGCCAACCTATTTATAGCTATTTATAACTTTATCCAATGTTTGTTTAGTAGTGATGAAAAGCTTAGATAAATTATAGGTGCTTGACTAACTATACAAAAGAAATGATTGCATTCCAACATCAAATCATTTAAATGTCAGCTTATTCAAAATGTTATTATTTTTACAGAAAGACCATTACTTCTAAGTTAAACAGTGTCTGTTTACTCTTCTGTAAAATTCAAAACAAGCTCATGGCAACAATAGTCAGTATGAATTTGGTTACTGAGATTAATTTCAAATTTTTTTCTTATATTATTGTTTTGCATGAGCAGCTTCATTTATGAAGTCAGGCTCAATCCTTCTCAGCACAGAGGACAACTAATGTTGCCCAAGTTTCTGCACCAGCACTCTCCAATCTGTTGCAGAAGCTCAGATTTCCATTGTCTGAATGCACTTGTTCCTGTGTTTTAGAGCTCAATTGTACAAGTAGTGCACTGTTGGTGGTTTAATTTTAGGTGGACAGTCAATGTGGCTCTGATTTGTATCACCTTGGCTGTGTCCAAAATGGCATACTAACGTACTACATACTACACACTCAATGAGTATATACTGTATACTACGTACTATAAGTGTGATTAGAATGCCAACTGTTCACACTGTAGTATACTACTACGTTTCCCATAATGCATTTCAAACCTCCGACGACAAAAACCGGAAGTACGGCTATCAAATATCTCGGCTGAATACCGGCTTCAGGTCGATTTTACGCTAACAAACAGTTGCATAATTAATGTGGCAATTTCAAGCCGGCACTCCTCATGCAGTTATTAGCCAGATTATGCGAATCGTTTCAATTGTAGCTGCAGGCTACTGAAGGTAGCTGCTACTTGTTCTGTATGCAAAGCGAGCTGCTGCAACTAGCTGCTAGCATTCAGTAGCACGTTGTGAGGCGTCTGACAAATTAAAAACGTTGGTCAGAAAACGCCTATTTCTCAAATCTGTGGGGTGATTAGGATGACTACTTAACCACATAAAATAAAATAAAAATCGCCCCGGTCCGGCCACAGATCCTGCGGAGGCTTCCATTTCAGTGGGTAGCTCGCAAAGCATTATGGGGCGGTTGAGAATGACTAGTGTGGTCACCGTGCATACTTAAAAATTTTCCGGAAATAGTATACATCCGGGTATTTCTCGCGTACTCAATCTTTTCATACTATCTAATGTGAACGCACTACATACTTATTTTGACGTCACACTTAGTATGAGTAGTACGTTAGTATGCCATTTCGGACACAGCCCTTGTCTTGTTCTATACCTCAATTACTGCTGTAACTGTGTTTCAGATTTAGATTTTGTTTTGTTGTTGTTGGTTTCTAATCGTTCATCCTTTTCCAATAATTTGGTGATTACTATTTTGAGTGAACACCAAAGCTGCATCTTTCACTTAGGTCCACCCACACAACTATTATTGAATTAGAAAACACAAACAAGACAGAGCATTTTTCCCCCTTAATGAAAAATTGTATGAAAGTGCAATCAGACCATTATATTCTACAGAAAGTGTTGGCTAAGCAAGACTATGAATTTTCCAACTTTTAATCTCAGGTGTATTTATTTTGTTGCACTGAGTTTTTACTACAAGCATTAATAATATGCTCTATCTAAAGTATTTGTTCTTGACAAACTAGGAAATATTTTAAAGAGGAAATAGTCAACTGTTCATAATTGCAAATAATGTAATTTCTGATTAATATTGCATATGAGTGTACCCACCTCTATTCTGTGATCAGGGAGGGATTAATCTTTTTTTTGGCTGTACTTTTCCATTTTGGCAGATACATCTTGATGAGACTTGGTTAACTATGATAATAGTGCAATTAGGCCATTGTAAGCATGTACTGATTTTCGATGTGTGGCCACATGACTGTTTACCATTTGAATGAAGACTTTGCTTCAGTTATTTTGTTCCTTTACTTGGTATTTTACAAAATTCACTAAAACTAAGAACATTGTGTATTTCAGTTTGCACTACAGTACAATGTACAGGATGAGTCTTGCTTTTGGTTTTGGTTGCTACTGCCTTTTGTTTCGGTCTCACAGAAGCTCTCACTTTAGAGCAAACTCCCTCTTGTGGCATAAAGGGGCAACAACTCCTCATGCAATATGTCCTAAAAAAAACAGACATACAAAAAACAATATGCTTGGCTTATTCTACTTCTTGTCCCCACATGAGAGTGTATATTTTATTCGGTTAGCATTTCTTAAACTAAAGTCTACATACTGTTAATATGTTGGTTGGCCAACAGCTGTTATTTTTTTTTACTTGCAACTGATTTTTTTCCCTTCTTGAGAGGACAATTATTGTTAGCAGCTTTTATCAGTGGACAACTTTCCAATCAAATAATCAGTAACATACTGTGTGTTGCTAGAAGTATTTCACATAGACTCCTGTATGCATTAACTTAACTGTGAATGTTGTAGTTGTTGTTAATAATGTTGAATAGTTCTGTTTAATTAACACCATACTTGCTTATCAAGTAAAATTTAAAAAAATTATACTCACAAATAAAATTTGATTTTTAAAGCTGCTGTCCGGAGTTTGAATCGCAGCATCTCCCACAACACTGTTGGTCCCACCCTCCCTCTGATTTCGCCCCTTTATTTGTGCACGCGCGCAGTACCTGAGAGTGGTGCCCAGAGTGCTGCAGCATCTCGCCTGTTTTGCTGTTTTCCAGTCTTCTACATTTAGTACATTTAGTAAATAATAAAGGAATTACGTTAGAATGCTGTTTTGAGTCTAACTTGTCCTAATACCAAAATAACATGAATCTGCTAGGACGAACGAGTAAAGTTTCAATATGTGATTACACTCGTGTATCCCTCTCGATGACGTTGTTTATCAAACTTAGTGCATTTACGCGTGTATATGTGTTACATTGTTTATTTATTTCTATCTAGAGTTCAGAATTGCATGACTCCTCTGACGAAGAGTATGTCCCAGACGCCCCAACATCTTCCTCCTCCAGAGGTCGGGCATCTAAACGAAGCCGTCAGGTGGGCTATGGAGGCCGTGGTCAGGGAGCGACGCGAGCACCCCAAGCCAAAAAACGTCCTGCAGTCTCTTGGCCTGACAAGCCGTGGGATTGGTAACTTTTCTGGAAGTTGCTGAGCCCTGATGCTCTCTCCTCCACAAGCAAAACAAATGTGCGCGCGGTTGCGTAGTGCGTAGCTCGCCCACCTCTGCATGGGCTTGCTTGCTGTGCACGTAACCGTTGATTGACAGCATGACAAAGCGGAAGCTCGAACTTGATTGGTCAGCAGCGACCGGCGCTTTTTGGAATAACATGGGGGTCTATGAGAGGAAGGCGGAGCTCAGGAATAAATTTTCATATCGCGTTATACTAACTTTATATTATAGTATCGAACTAGACTAACACATTTAAGCTTTGTTAAACAATGATACATAAATTGAAAACAAACGGAAACTCCGGACAGCAGCTTTAAGTCTTCTGCTTAATTCCTTCTATTGTTTGTCACAAAATAGTTTCATATTAGTCAACTTCAACTTAAGGTTACAAAACTGTTTTTATGAAAAGAATAGGAAATTGAAGTGAAAGGTACTGTACATGGATTGGAGAGGGGGCCTATACTGAGATGTGTCTGTGTACGTGTATGTTTGTGTATATGTATGTGTTTAGGTGTGTGCACATGTAAAGACAGTGTGTGGGTTCACTGGCTTGAAGTATACCAGTAGGGCTGTCAAGGGTGTGTTAAGTACACTGCCCAGCAAAAAAAAAAAGTTGCACCCTCTAATATTTTGCTGGACAACTTTTAGCTTTGAGTATACACACGTGGACAAAATTGTTGGTACCCCTCAGTTAAAGAAGGAAAAACCCACAATTCTCACTGAAATCACTTGAAACTCACAAAAGTAACAATAAATAAAAATGTATTGAAAATTAAATAATCAAAATCAACCATCACTTTTGAATTGTTGATTAACATAATTATTTAAAAAAACAAACTAATGAAATAGGGCTGGACAAAAATGATGGTACCCATAACTTAATATTTTGTTGCACAACCTTTTGAGGCAATCACTGCAATTAAACGATTTCTGTATTTGTCAATGAGCGTTCTGCAGCTGTCAACAGGTATTTTGGCCCACTCCTCATGAGCAAACAGCTCCAGTTGTCTCAGGTTTGATGGGTGTCTTCTCCAAATGGCATGTTTCAGCTCCTTCCACATATGTTCAATGGGATTCAGATCTGGGCTCATAGAAGGCCACTTTAGAATAGTCCAACGCTTTTCTCTCAGCCATTCTTGGGTGTTTTTGGCTGTGTGTTTTGGATCGTTGTCCTGTTGGAAGACCCATGACCTGCGACTGAGACCAAGCTTTCTGACACTTGGCAGCACATTTCTCTCCAGAATGCCTTGATAGTCTTCAGATTTCATCGTACCTTGCACACTTTCAAGACACCCTGTGCCAGATGCAGCAAAGCAGCCCCAAAACATTACTGAGCCTCCTCCATGTTTCACCGTAGGGACAGTGTTCTTTTCTTTGTATGCTTGGTTTTTGAGTCTATGAACATAGAGTTGATGCGCCTTACCAAAAAGCTCCAGTTTGGTCTCATCTGTCCAAAGGACATTCTCCCAGAAGCTTTGTGGCTTGTCAACATGCATTTTTGCAAATTCCAGTCTCGCTTTTTTATGAGTTTTTTTCAGCAGTGGTGTCCTCCTTGGTCGTCTCCCATGAAGTCCACTTTGGCTCAAACAACGACGAATGGTGCGATCTGACACTGATGTACCTTGGCCTTGGAGTTCACCTTTAATTTCTTTGGAGGTTGCTCTGGGCTCTTTGGATACAATTCCAACGATCCGTCTCTTCAATTTGTCATCAATTTTCCTCTTGCGGCCACGTCCAGGGAGGTTGGCTGCTGTCCCATGGGTCTTGAACTTCTGAATAATATGAGCCACTGTTGTCACAGGAACTTCGAGCTGTTTAGAGATGGTCTTATAGCCTTTACCTTTAAGATGTTTGTCTATAATTTTTTTTCGGATGTCCTGGGACAATTCTCTCCTTCGCTTTCTGTTGTCCATGTTCAGTGTGGTACACACCTTTTCACCAAACAGCAGGGTGACTACTTGTCTCCCTTTAAATAGGCAGACTGACTGATTATGAGTTTGGAAACACCTGTGATGTCAATTAAATGACACACCTGAGTTAATCATGTCCCTCTGGTCAAATAGTTTTCAATCTTTTATAGAGGTACCATCATTTTTGCCCAGGCCTGTTTCATTAGTTTGTTTTTTTAAATAATTATGTTAATCAACAATTCAAAAGTAATGGCTGTTTTTGATTATTTAATTTTCAATAAATTTTTATTTATTGTTACTTTTGTGAGTTTCAAGTGATTTCAGTGAGAATTGTGGGTTTTTCCTTCTTTAACTGAGGGGTACCAACAATTTTGTCCACGTGTCTAGCACTCATTCACTGTGGCATCATTTTGATAAGCTTCTGCAATGTCAAAGCATTTGTTTCTGTCCAGAGATGCATTCATTATTCACCAAGATTTTATATTGATGATGAGAGAGTCAGCCCACTGCACAAAGTCTTTTCTACCACATCCTAAAGATTCTCAGTGGGCTTGGTGTCAGGACTCTGTGGAAGCCAGTCCGGGTGTGAAAATTACGTCTCATGCTCCCTGAACCACTCATTCACAATGTGAGCTCCATGAATCTTGGCATTGTCATCTCAGGATATGCCTGTGCCATCAGGGACGAAAAACTCCATTGATGGAAAGACCTGGTCATTCAGTATAATCGGGTAGTCAGCTGACCTCATTCTTTGGGAACATAACATTGCTGAACCTAACCAACTCCAGATCATAACCCTAACCTCACAGGCTTGTAGGCACTAGCCATGATGAGTGCATCACTTCATCCGCCTCTCTTCTTACTCTGATGCGCCCATCACTTTGGAAAGGGTAAATCTGGACTCATCAGACCACATGACCACATTCCTCAAAGATGATGGTTCACCACTATCCTTTCAGGTTTTAATAATATGTTGGACGATTCTTAACCTGATTTTACTAGTTTCAGAAATCTCCTTAGCTGTTTTCTTTGCTTGATGTGGGCCAATAATTTGTCCATGGTTGTGAAATGAGAAGCTCCTCACTGCATCAGCTTGGGTTAAATAAGTTGTTGCCAGCTGAAACATATTCATCACTGCAGTAGTAATCCAATGGAAAGCTCTTATGTATTTGCTTAATTAAATCCAGTCAAATGGCGACTTTTGTTTTGGCCAGGCAGTGTAGTTGTGCCACAGACCAAGTACGACAGAGGAAGCAGGCACATACAAACACACACTTATCTGTCCTACAATTCTCCCCCAAATGCAAGACAGCAAATACACACACAGCCATACATGCAGCATACACACCAACATTGTCACCCTGCTTGGCTGTTCATCTTTAATAAAACTGCCACATTGGCAGTCTTATTCCTGGAGCCTTTTTCCCAGAGTTGTACAAGATGTGAACTCACTATTACATAAGAGAGGGGACTTCTTACTTACTATTAATGGTAGGCTGGCAGGATTTGTGTGCCCAGTATGCTGAGTAGAAATGCAGAAGACATGTCTTGAACATACAGCCTATGGTCTTGAACTGAAAAACAAACAAAAACAAAACAAGCAAACACTTTTTTTTTTTTTTTAACACCTTTAACCCTAATCACCACCTGTTTCAGTTTACTGGACAGAAACAAAATGTGTCTGGATGGAACTGCTTCAGTGGCTGATTCCAGTCGCCAAATCAGTCACCCACTTTTAAAATAATGAAAAAATGGGTGACTTTAATGGTTGGTGTAGCCTCAAGCAACTGCTAGGTTTTGGTTAAAATTCTGAGCCCCTCAGAGTATGTGAGGGGGGCACTACAATTGATTTTAAAGGTATAGTTACATTACACATTTGCCCTACATGTGCTTCATCTTCCAAACAGCTCAAACAACAGACAAATGCAGGCATGGTAAATGGTCTGTATTTATATAGCGCTTTACTATACCTGCAAGGTACCAAAAGTGCTTTACAAGATACGTCACATTTACCCATTCACACACTGATGGCGGAAGCTGCCATGCAAGGCGCTAACCACGACCCATCAGGAGCAATTAGGGGTTAGGTGTCTTGATCAGGGACACCTCGACATGAGCACGATGGGCCGAGGATTGAACCGGCAACCCTCCGGTTGCAAGACGGCCACTGAGCTATGCCGCCCCGCATGCAATTCTGTTCCATCTTCCTTTGACTCAGATGGACTTGCAGGCAGGTCATCTTTCCTGTATTCAGCTTAGACCATGTAGATGTGCACCATAGCTCAATATATACATTCCCCTCCAAAAATATTGGAACAGTGAGGTCAATGCCTTTATTTTTGCTGTAGACTGAAAACATTTGGGTTTGACATCAAACAATGAATATGAGACAAGAGATCAACAATTCAGCTTTTATTTCCTGGCATTTACATCTGGATCTGATACACAACTTAGAAGGTTTATATCGGTTACACCTCCAACTATAGATGCTGTCTACAAAGGCAAAATCCAAATCTGAAACCAAACGCAGACATTGAGCACTATTTAATGTTTGACTAATCAGTGTTTGCATGTTTGACATCAAACAATGAATATGAGACAAGAGATCAAGATTTCAGCTTTTATTTCCAGCTATTATATATATATATATATATATACACACACACACAACTTACAAGATAGCCCCTTTTGTTTGAACCCAACCAATTTTTCATGGAGCATAAGTATAGAAACATGTGACTGACAGCTAGCTATAAATAAAAAAATAAATTTATATATACAGTATATATACAGTGCATGTGCATATATATTTATATCTATATCTATATCTATATATATATATATATATACCGGGCTTTGCAAAAGTTCTGTTACACTCGGTTTCATGATCTTTAGAGACATTTACATGTCAGAGTGAAAAATTCCATTAAATAAACTGAAAGTTCTACCTTATAGGCAGGTGTCCTTAATACAAATTGACAAACTGACAAATTTTTCACTCCGACATGTAAACGTCTCTAAAGATTATGAAACCATGTAACAGAACTTTTGCAAAGCCCGGTATATGTATATGTGTATATATATATATATATATATATATATATATATATATATATATAGTGAGAGAGACAGAGAGAGATTCTGCTGTACATCATCACCCTTTCAACTTAGTGTACATCACTTTTTTCCCCCTCAAAATCAGTTTCTCTGTTCAGTGTTCATTTCAGCCACATGTATGTAAATATTTGGTAAAGGAAAAATATTTTTTATATGTTGGTAATTTTCAACATGATGAAACTAACACGTATACTATTAATATGTAGACTTCTGTGCACATCAGCTTCAGTGGTCTGCCGAATGAGTCCACATTACCATTTTGATTTGAATTCCAAGCCTCTCTGTAGACTTTGTGTGTTGTCCTATGTGTTTGTCTTTTTTGCTGTGGGTGGTCTGGTTTCCTTATTGATAAAAGGAAAACAAAGTTATTTGGAAAACATCTGCTTTTGTTGCAATTTCCAGAGACGTTGCATATGTATAGTGAGTCGTGACGTTATGTGAAGCTTTTTTATGTATCAACAGAAAGCATCATCAATCTCTGAAGAGATTAAAAAGGCCTGTTGGGTACCATGTTTAAAGGTCAAAAGTCAAAAAAAGAAAGAAAGGTCGTAACATCATACCCTAAAAGCACTGATATAGTTTAAATATACAAAGAAGGTTTTGTATCGATATATTTAATTGGGATGTTTACAGTGCATACGGAACATTTTTAGACCCTTTTATGTTTTTTCAGTCTACACAAAATTTAAAATGGTGAAACAAAATATGTTTTCGTGTGTCTTGTTAATTTAAAAAAAAATCTGAGACTTATTGAATTGATAGACATAATTAGGAAGAAAAATAGTGTATGTCAGAGTGTACAAATTTTTTGTTTGACTACATGATAGGATTGGGTCAAGATGCACAGGTGTGGAGGGTTACAAGAAAATGTCTGCATTTTTGAAAGTGCCCAACACCATGGTTCCCTGCCAACCATATTGAGTGGTCAGGAATGGAGGGCCTTGGTAAGGTAGGCAACCAAGAACCCAGTGGTCACTATAAATGACATCCACACAGTGGTGTAGTCTAGTTTTTTCTAGTGGGTATACTCCAGCCTCATAAACAAAAGCCAGGTCAGGTTCTCATATATGTGCGTGTGCACTCACACACACACACACACACACACACACACACACACACACACACACACACAAGTTTGGGCTCCTATCCTCGTGGGGACTTACCATTGACTCCCATTCATATCTAACCTCTAACCCTTACCCTAACCATCACCAAAACAATGCCTAACCCTAAAGAAACGTTTTTGCACTTTTACTTTTTACAGTAACAACATGGCCAAGAAAACGCCGTTGCCACCCGTGGGGACCTCAGTTTAGGTCCCCACCGATATAGCAAATAGTCAGGTTGACGTCCCCACCGGTATAGATTAACACGCACACACACACACACACACACACACACACACACACACACACACACACACACACACACACACACACACACACACACGCTGCAGCAGCAGCTCCTTTATTTCAAACTACCAATTAGATACTTATAGATGTTATAGCATCAGCAGCTCCTCTTCCTGCCATCAGGTTTCCTAAGCTTCAACCTTAGCTCCAGCTGTAGTGTTTCCTAAAGCGTCAGTATTCACAGGACAAGCAACAGGCTTATTAAAACACTGAAATAGTTTCATTTGGCTTTGCTTTCTTCTGGTTATTTTTTCTCCACCGACTGGTATTGGATCATTAGAAGTTGTTGACTCATGTCCCTCTTCTTCTAAGCCAGGGGTATTCAACTAAAATTCAGAGAGGTCCAGTCAAAGAAAATGTATTAAAGCAAAGGTCCAGAAAATCAAAATGTCTAACTTGAGTTAGTGTGATATATGTTGATGTAACATGGTAGTTTTAGTAGAGTCTGTCTGTCATCAAAAACTGACCATCAAATAAATTCAGTACGGTTTCAAAACATTTCGACATTTATTAATAAATAACTTTTTATATAACTGTATATCTTAAAATAAAGTGTAGAACTTAAAGAAAATGTGGCTGAACAACCTGAACCAACTTATTAACATCTTTAACAATACCTAAATCTCACAAATGTAAACATTTGAACCCTTTCACATTTTTTCTGTCTGATATCACTCCCCTTATATCTCTGCGGCTTAATGGGAGAACTGAGCTGCTGATTGTCCTGCCAGTGTTTTGAATCATGGTCTGAATGGTGTCAGAGCCATTCTCAAACATATTTAGAGGAGCTCATTGGTGAGTCTGGAATGATATTTAGTTTTGATTATGTGCATATTTGAGAAAGCTGCCTTAAAGCTGTATGCTGAGCCAAACATGGTCAGCATGTGACCACAGTCTGTCCTCTACTGATGTATAAGGTGCAAAAGATATGACTAAGAGCCGATGCTTTGTAGTGAATCTGAAGAGCCGACTCCCCACTTATTTAATGGAGTATGGAACTTAACACTGTCCTCACAGAAAACATGTTACTGGATCCTAGATTAAAGAAGCTTGCCTTCAGTGACTACAGAGCTGTTTATGAGACACTTCAGAGAATAAGAGCAGCAGCAGCAGCAGCAGCCTGACACCTCCACCATTAGAGGACAAAGTGGAGGAGGAACCTCAAACTTCTGGTGTGTGGAGCCTCTTTGATGGAAGAGCTACAGGAGATGATTCAGGAGAAATCCTACAGCTGATGTGGTAATGGAGGATCATATCTAGAGGAACCCCTCATCCAACCAGCAGACGACCCACTGAGCTGGAGGTAGGCCAAGGCCTCAGTTTGCCCCACCTGGTGAAGGTGATGGAGGAGAGACAACTTTTTCCATCTGAGAAAATCTTCTCAAAAACACGGCAGATATTCACTGAAAGAAGAAATGGTATCAGCCCATCCAAGCTCAGGCTTCTGATTTTTCTGAATGTCAGCCTGCTCTGAGGACATTTATGCTGTTTGAATACTGAGTCTGGTTCTGTTTCTGTTCTGGTTCTGTGGGTTCATGTGCAGAGTTTTGTTTATTTGTTTTTTTTGTGCAAAAAAGTTTGAAATATTAAACAAAAGTAAGAATGCCTGTTTTTGTAACAGAACAAATGCACAAAATGAGTCAATTATAAGGCTTCTCATAAAAACACTGAATGAAAAAGAGTTTGTCAAAAGACAAATCATTCATTTTTGCCAGGTTAGGCTCAAATATGAGGCTACAAACAATAATAAATTAGGAGCCGGCTTTTCTTTGGAAGCCGTGCCAAAAGCTCTCTGAAAAGAGCCGAACTTCCATCACTACTGTCCTCTCTGTCCCTCATCTCAGAACTGGTTTTTGAAGGCAGAGCTGCGATGCAATGCAGAAACTTCATTGGCTGAGTAGCATCACGTGGGATGCCTGAACTCGTACATAATTGGTCTGTGCATTTCTGAGCCGATAGACCAATGACAAACACTGGAAAGCCGCACCGGTAAAATAGAAGTGACCTGTCAAATTTACACCCGTATAGACGGCGTCTGGGTCCTAATCCGGACCGTGGTCTGCCTTTGAGCCCTGTTCTCAGCCATACACCTACCCCCGTCCCATACAGCTTCACCGTTTCCTGACACAGAGAAGATGAATTTATGAACGGGAAAGCAAACGTTATGTCAAAAAACATACTAATACATATGTTTGCGCATTTTTAAGTGGTTATATGGAAATTCGGGACCTTTTCTCGTGAGTATACGGCGTATACCTGTGTGTTTACACCCCTGGGTATACGTATCTTTGTGCATTTTTAAGTGGGTATACGGAAATTTGGAAAATTTTCTAGTGGGTATACGGCGTATACCTGTGTAGACTACACCCCACAGTTCCTTTTGGAGATGGGAGAACTTTAAAGAAATTCAACTAGTTGTTTGGTACTCATTTTAGAAATCTTTATGGTAGAGTGACCAGAAGCCAATCTTCACTTAAAGGCACATGACAGCCAACTGGGTATTTCCAAAAAGCACCTGCATGACTCCTCGATCTTGAGAAGCAAAGTCCTCTTTTTTGATGAAACAAAGATGAGAATTATTTAGCCACAATTTCCATTCATGTTTGTGGAGTGTAGTCTGAGCAGAAGGAAACACAAGTGCAGACAAATAAAAAGTAAGTGATTTTTTTGATTGCTCAGGCTAGTGTAAAGATTTACATTTCAACAATACAATAAACTGAAGCACTCCACCAAGAACACTTTGACAGACTTCCAAAACAAAGTTGCACCAGGCTTGTAGGATGCCTCCCAAGAAGACTTGAGACTGTTGTTGCTGTCATCATGTTGTTGCTTTTATCAAGTAATAAGTGAAGCGTCTGAATGTATATTTTATTGTTGTATGTTTAATACATTGACTCATACTTCAATATTGTGGAGCGTTGCATGTAAATTGATGATATACAAATGAATTTAATCAATTTTAGGATGAGTCTGAAACATAACAAAACATGGAAAACTTGAAAGGGTCCGAAAACTGTACATATGCACTGCATTCTCATTGTGAAACTTGATTTATGTTGGGACTTGCTTTGCATTAACTGATGTTTTATTGCTCCTGTCTCCCTGTCTTCCAGAGTCTGCAGTTCTCCTCTCAGGGTCTTCTACAGCCCTTCTGTGATCACGGGCCCGCATAGCGTCTTTCATCCATATCATTCCTTTTTCCATTCACCCATCCTTCCCCCTATCATGAAAGGCCTCTCTAGTAGTCGGAGTCACCATCATGTGGTCTCCTATGAACCATCATATGATCCACTGGGTCATCATGTTGACCGCAAGCCATATTTGATCAGTCAGATGGACATGCCTGTACCCATTCCCATGCCACATCCAGCTGAGCTGCCCTACTACAATGCTCAGCGTACCTCGTACCCCTCTGACAGCAACAGTATCGTCCCATATGGAACCTTCCCAAGGAGGTGTCACTCCACCTCTTCATCTCACCATCCTGAGGTAAAGGATGAGTGTATGGCCATGGTGCCATATGTAGGAGTAGGAGGAGGAGGAGGAGGAGGAGGTGGAGGAGGCTATGGGGGTAAAACACCCACTCGGGTGCCAGCAAACTTTGCAGACCCGTTTGAGCGTCAGTCATCATTTTCCAGAGATGGCTACCATACACTGCAGTACAAACGAGGAGTGCTGGCTCACAGTGGGGGGATGGGTGCAAACAACAACAACAACGACAGTCCGGGGAGAATTCGCCACTTGGTCCACTCAGTTCAAAAACTCTTCACTAAGTCACATTCATTGGAGGGGCCACACCATACACAGTCATCTAAGGGGGCCAATAATGGGAGTGTTAATGGTGGTGGTGGTGGTGGCGGAGGAGGTGGTGGTGGTGGTTCAAGGGCCAGCCCAGAAGGTGAAACTCCACCAGTAGGAGTGCGCCACAGGAAGCGCAGCAAGAGCCGCGAACGCTGTCGATCAGCAGAGCCCAAGCATCGAAGCCACCACCACCATCACCACCAGCTCCACGGCTCAGCATCTGCTCCAGGCTCTGGATATTGGAGTTCAGATGACAACCTGGAACGGGAGCTGTGTCTCTACCATCCCCACCACCACCAACCTCCGCCCTCACCCTCCCCCTCCATTTCCCCCTCCCCTATCGCCATGACAATGGGCCGGTACCCTGGCAACAACCCTGACAAGTTCCCCCAGACTCCCCTCCCTAGTCTCTCCTCCTCACAGTCCCAGCAGTACTTCATGATGGACCCTTATGGTACACTCAACGAGCACACATACACCCATGCACACCATGGCCACACACACCACCATTCTGCACTCAAAGCTTCCCGGAGCAACAACGATGTGAAGTATGCAGCATCGCCATCATGTGTGCCAGTTAGTGGTAGCAGCAATAACAGCGGTGGCGGTGTCGGTGGAGGAAGTGGCCCCTTGCTGCCACTCAGTCTTGTGGACGGGCCCCTTGTGAAGAAAGGGGCGTGGTCATCAAGCCTAACGGTGAGCAGGGCCCGAGAGGTCTACACCAACAACAGCAGCCACAACCAGCTACGAACCAGCGCAGGATCCGGTAACCTAAACCTAGATAGAGCTCTAGTCAAATCTAAGGGCAGTCAGCAGCAGGAGCGCTCTTGCCATTTCTTACAGGTAAATAATTTCTCCCCTACTCCCATTCAAAATCCGTCAATTCACCCTTCTCCCCTCTGTTGACTCTCTTCTCTCCACAACTTGCTTTTCTCACAATGTTTCCTCTAAGTCAGTGGTGTCCAGTTCTGTGAGACTTCACTCCTGCCAAACACTACACGCTCTGACTTTATTGAAGAACCGTTTTTAGAGAAGGGGAAACCACAAGTGCCATCCATTACTAGAATGGACACATGGTTAGTGTTGGTGAATTTAACCACTACTTCCAGGATGTGAACAGGTTGTATATTCAGTTTGTAAGTTAGTGGGCAGTTAAGCAGGAAGATTATCCCAATCCCAAAATAATTTCTGCGTGCTTGATCTCCTGTGAAAATTCCTAGAGAAGAATGAAAATGATTGTCCTCCCCTGTCAGAGTCCTGTGAGGGGAAAAATTCAAATGACAACAACTTACTGGTGTTGCTGGATAAATCATGTTGTGATCATGTTAACATGATTAAGATTTTTAAAAAATATATAATTTCATATACTAAGATGCTAGGTTTTAGGTCGTGGAAATACAGGAACTCTAGTGACTCATACTGTATGTTGAAAGATTTAGACAGACAATCTAATCCAATTACAAATGGTGAAATAAATTATCATAAACTGTGAACTTGATTATACAGATCCTGCACAGTCTATTCATAATCCAATGTGTGAGCAAGCAACAGGTCAAAGACTAAACCAACTTAGAATATTTGTAAACTGGAAATATATTCAAATAAGAAAGGTACACTATATTGCCAAAAGTATTCACTCACCCATTCAAATAATCAAAATTAGGTGTTCCAATCACTTCCATGGCCACAGGTGTATTAAATCAAGCACATACGCATGCAGACTGCTTTTACAAACATTTGTGAAAGAATGGGTCTCTCTCGGGAGCTCAGTGAATTCCAGCGTGGAACTGTGATAGGATGGCACCTGTGCAACAAATCCAGTCGTGACATTTCCTCACTCCGAAATATTTCACAGTCAACTGTCAGCTGTATTATAAGGAAGTGGAAGTGTGTGGGAACGACAGCAACTCAGCCACGAAGTGGTAGGCCACGTAAACCGACGGAGCGGGGTCAGCGGATGCTGAGGTGCATAGTGCCAAGAGGTCACCAACTTTCGGCAGAGTCAATCTCTACAGACCTTCAAACTTCATGTGGCCTTCAGAATAGCTCAAAAACAGTGCACAGAGAGCTTCATGTAATAGGTTTCCATGGCCGAGCAGCTGCATCCAAGTCATACATCACCAAGTGCAATGCAAAGCATGGGATGCAGTGGTGTAAAGCACGCCGCCACTGGACTCTAGAGCAGTGCAGACGCGTTCTCTGGAGTGACAAATCGCGCTTCTCCATCTGACAATTTCATGCTCCCAACTTTGTGGGAACAGTTTGGAGCTTACCCCTTCCTCTTCCAACATGACTGTGCACGAGTGCACAAAGCAAGGTCCATAAAGACATGGATGACAGAGTCTGGTGTGGATGAACTTGACTGGCCTGCACAGAGTCCTGACCTCAACCCGATCGAACACCTTTGGGATGAATTAGAGTGGCGACTGAGAGCCAGGCCTTCTTGTCCAACATCAGTCTGTGACCTCACAAATGCGCTTCTGGAAGAATGGTCAAAAATTCCCATAAACACACTCCTAAACCTTGTGGACAGCCTTCCAAGAAGAGTTGAAGCTGTTATAGCAATATAGCTACAAAGGGTGGACTTACGTCATATTGAACCCTATAGATTAGGAATGGGATGTCACTTACGTTCATATGCAAGTCAAGGCAGGTGAGCGAATACTTTTGGCAATATAGTATATTTGCCAATCTAGATTTTTTAAGGACTATCTATGATAGTTTAAGGATGCTGCTCCCTGTAGAGGACACCTAATGAACATAATCTGAGGAATGGGCTGTACTTGTAGATGAGTAATGACCACAACTGTGTGGTCTATAAGCAGTTGCCAGAAGCTCCATTATGGAGGTAATCTGGTAGTGAGGAGCATGTTGATCTATCAGTCCTCTGCCCACTGTAGCTAATGAACAGTTTCATGCAGGTGTAAAACACTACGTTTTGGTAAGTTACATAGGCAATACCACGCTGTTTAGACTAGTTGCTGGTGCAACCATCCCACATAACGGGGTGCACTGAAGGAGTTAGACTGACACAAGAGATTAAAATGAGACCCAGGGTCTTTAAAGTAGATAGTTTCATTTAGAGAGAAACACGTTGGTACGCACATGGCACACCTTTTCTGGCTTTGTGTTCAGCAGAATTTGTCAGAGGTATCTCTTGCATAACAGCAATGTGGCTATCTACATTTTCAAATTATGGCAAGGGCTCTCTTTTTTTTTAATGTATTTTTTCCTTTTCTTAAAACACATGTTTTAAATGAGACTTTTTAATAAATGCAAACCTTAATGTGACAATCCTGTCAAGGATCTCTGGATTCACATCCCAGTTGAGTGGGCTGTTCTGTGTCAATTTCCAGCTTTCAAAGTAGTTGTTGGCGTGTTTGGTTGGAATGACAATTGCAGATTTACATGGATGAAAAATATGACTGGATACCACTGGCTATGGCTGGGGGCACACTAGAACTGGCAATATGAAAACCTAAAGCATTATTAAATTTAACCACATTCATCAACTTACATACAACAAGTAACAAGTATTAGTGCTGTGATGAACAATTATTTTCTTTATTATTATTTTTATTATTAGATAGAATTATGTATCATTTGGTTTAAAATGAATTAAACATTTGATGGTTTCCAAAAAAGAATGATGTTTTCAAGTAGAGTGGAGCATTTTAGATGGAGAATGTTTCTCATCATTTGTAAAATAAATAAATTTTAAAAATAAAAATAAATCTACCCATTACTTAGCAAAAAATATGGGCCTCAACTTGTACGTCTGCTTTTTTTAAACTTACTTTTGCTGTGAAACTCTTATTTAATCAGACATACTAAAGAGATAGCAGCAATGATAGAAACTGTACAGAAAACTATTATGAACAATCTACATTTTACTTTATATACTGACATACTAGCCATCCATACCAAGCACCAAAGATTGGTGAAGACCAGATAGTCAAAGTGTCTCACCAGCAGTCATAATCTGGGTTTGAGGTTCTAACAGGACTAAAAACAACAGTGGTGGGCAAAATGTCCAAGCATCTTATCATTAACTGTGCTCCAAATCAGGTAACATGAAAGTATTGTAGTGCGTCCACAGCCTTAGAGGGAACATTGCTCCCTATCACCAGTCTATTAGTCTGATCTACCAAGAACCCCACTGCTACCTTCCCCCTTTTCTCCACCAATCCCACCCCTCCTGCGTTTCCTCCACTCACCCAGCTCACCTCCACGCTTCTTATCCACCCGACCTCTTGCCACCCACCAACCCACCTCCACCTCCTTTACTTCCTCTTGGTTTGGGGAGCCTTCCTCTTCCTTCTCTTCCTCCTCTTCCCTCCTTTTGAGTTAAAGAGAGAAGTAAGTGCAGAGCCAGTAGCAGCCTTACTCTCTGAATGCTAGGTAATGACATGAACTCATGAAGAATGACATCCTTTCCCGTTTGTAGACCTCATTTTTAATTTAGTAGTGGTTCTCTTTTTGCCTCTCTATGGTTACCTTGCTTTTTTCCCACTATTTTTGTCTTGATTGCATGTTGTGAAATTGAAATTTGCTGTTCTTTAAGTGTATAAGTACACTGTTGAGCTGAATGTTGGGGAGACCTTCAACTACATAGGGTTTAATTTTTGTATATTATCTTCCTGTATTATCTACATTTTTGACCTCAACATTTGACCTACAAGGGACAACAGTGAAATCATCAACAGCATTGCTGTCCTATTACAAGTCTTCAAGATTGTGGTCAATCACTTGTAAATATCATTTACCATCATCAAAATCATTAAACTTCATTTGCAGTTGTTGGTCTGAAACTGGTTTATTGATATTACATAACATGCAACTTTCCATCGATGTAAAATCTAATATACTGTATTTTGTTCCCAGTAAATTTGGAGAAATCATCTCAAAGCAATCAGCCCATGTTGTAGAAGAACTGAACAGTGAAACTGACCAGATGAGTCTGACTGTGACTCTGTGTTTGAATCAATATTGCATCAATACACATTTTTAATGGAGACATTAACACAGCTTTTGTCCTGAAATAATATTGTCATAAACATATAAACAAAAATACACACACATTCCGACCAATCAGCACCACTATAATACCGTCTCAATACTTCTGACTGCCAGGATTTGTATTTTGCAGCTTATGTGAAATTAGGTATTTAGAAGTATATAGGGTACAGTCATCAAGGAATGCAGTTAAACTAAGATTAAGTTAGATGGTCTCCCCAGCACCTGCTTATGTTCTGTATTTATTTCTGTGTTATTATTGTGGCATAAGCTTGAGTATGAATGTGCGTGTGTCTGTATCAGAATTGCCACCATGAGAATGAACATTCATCACTGTTAGTTGTACGTTCTCAAATTTTGATAAACCGACCAGGGCTTTCTTTAGGTATAGTCAGCGAGATTTCATTCACTTCTATTCTGCTATTTTGTGAATCCATGAAAACTGCTGAAACCATTTCAATGACAACCTATTCTGTCTCTTGCCAAATAAGAGAAGAAACCATTTTTAATCATTTTTTTTATTTATAAAAGAAAAGGTTGAGTAATTATTTTTCAGTCAAATCAGTTATTACCTCTGTGAACTCAATGTATCCTAATGGATGAGAGGAACAAACTGCATCTAATCTGACCCTAGCTGAATAAACAGATCATAAATGCCATGTGTTAGGTCCATAAATATTTGTACATTGACACAATTTTCAGCATTCTGGCTCTGTACACCATCACGATGGATTTTAAATGAAGCAATCAAGATTTGCTTAAAGTGCAGATTTTGAGCTTTAATTTGAGGGTATTTACATCCAAATCAGGTTCACAATGGAGGAATAACAACACATTTTAAATGTGCCCTCCACTTTTTAAGGGACCGGAAATATTTGGACAATATATCCATCCATCCATTATCTATACACCACTTAATCCTCATTAGGGTCTCGAGGGGCTAGAGTCTATCCCAGCTGACTTATGGCAAGGCAGGGGACACACTGGACAGGTCACTAGTCTATCTCACGGCTAAATATGGAGACAAACAAGCAAATACGGACAATTTGGAATCATCAGTTAAACTCAGTTTGTTTTTGGACTGTAGGAAGAAGCCGGTATACCCAGAAAAAACCCATCACTGTGCAGTCCTCGGACAAACTAACATCATCATAAGTCAAATTGTCACTTTTAATATTTGGTTGCAAATCCTTTGCAGTCAATGACATCCTGAAGTCTGGAACCAATAGACATCACCAGATGCTGGGTTCGGTCCCTGGTGATGCTCTGCCAGGCCTCTACTGCTGCTGTCTTCACTTCCTGCTTGTTCTTGGGGCATTTTCCCTTTTGTTTGTCTTCAGCAAGTGAAATGCAGATCAATTGGATTCAGGTCAGGAGACTGACCTGGCCATTGCAAAACATTCCACTTCTTTGCCGTAAAATACTCTTTGGTTGCTTTCACTGTATGCTTCGGTTCATTGTCCATCTGAACCGTGAAGCATTGGACAATGAGTTCTGAAGCATTTGGCTGAATATGAGCCAATAATATTGACTGAAACATTCAGAATTCATTCTGCTGCTTTTGTCAGCAGCCCCATCATCAACAAATAGAAGAGAACCAGTTCCACTGGCAACCGTACATGCCGACGACATCATACCACTACCACCATGCATCACTGATGAGGTGGTATGCTTTGGATCTTGAGCAGTTCCGTCCCTTCTCCAGACTCTTCTCTTCCCATCACTCTGGTACAAGATGATCTTTGTCTCATCTATCCATAGAATGTTGTTCCAGAACTTCATAGGTTCTTCATGATGTTTTTAAGGTTCGCCAATGATTTACACTTTGTGGTGAACCCTCTGTATTCACTCTGGTGAAGTCTTCTCCTAATTGTTGACTTTCACATAGATGCACCTACCTCCTGGAGAGTCTTCTTGATCCAACCAGCTGTTGTGAAGGGGTTTTCTTCACCAGATAAAAGATTCTTCTGCGTCGCTGAGCTCATCCGTGCATTCTTTCTTTTTAAGAATGTGCGAAACAGTTGATTTGGCCACACCTAATGTTTTTATATCTCTCTGATGGGTTTGATTATTGAACTAGTATTGATTTTTTTGGCTTAATGATGACTTGCTGCACTGATAGTGACAGCTCTATGGATTTCATATTGAGTGTTCTGTCACAGTTGAGATTTATGTTTGTTACAGCACCTGCTGATGCTCGTTCTTGATACTTTTCTCAGTTGATCATGTGTTCATGATAACTAGATTCAGGCAGAATTCTACCTCTAAGAGAGACAAGTGCTTTGTCGTCACTGCTGTTAGCATTTACATTGCAGATTTGACACATTAAAGACAAATTGCTTATATTTATGATCCAGATTTAGTTAACCCTTTGGCTAGTGTATAACGACCTGATTGTAATTGTGTTTTCTGCATTTATTTTCAGTCTCTTCCTTTCCTATCTAATAAACCTGTGGACAAACCTGGATACTGTCTTTGGAGCTGTAGTGAAATAAAAGTGTTTAACTGACTGTTTATGCATTGTGTGTACAAAGAGGACAGCACATCGTGAGATTCCAGATGCAAATATCATACATGAAATGAACTCTCGACCTTTTATCTGCTCCTTGTACATGAAATAATGAGGGAATAACACACACCTGGCCATGGAACAGCTGAGTAGCAAACTGTCTAATTACTTTTGGTCCCTTAAAAAGGTGGAAGGCACATACAACAATCACCCACAACATCATGATCACTGAGAGGTGAAGTGAATAACATCAATCATTTTGTTATAATGCAATGTTTTGCTGGGAAACCTTGAGTCCTGACATTCATGTGGATGTTTGACATGTCCCACCCAGCTAAGAATTGCAGGCCAAAGCAACCCTCCACCTCCAAAGGCAACAGCAGTCCTTGATGCCAACTGCCACTTGCAGCAGGACAATGCATCCTAGCACACTACAAAAACTGCTCAGGAGTGGTCCAGGGAACACGACAGAGCTAAGGTGTTCCCCAGGTTCCACACTCCCCAAATCCAAATCTTATTGAACATCTGTGGGATTCTTCAGTTCTAAAACTAGTTTGGAGAGTCCCAGGTATTTAACCACTTGAGGTGTAGGTGGGGCTAAGGCTGATGGTATCTACTATCAGCAAGGTGATAAAAGACTAAAGAAACTTTTCAACAATAGGTGATGAATCTCAATGAGGTATTAATATGCCAATAGAGGGGGGCCTCATGAGAGTCTTTGATTTCATGGCCCACTGAGTAGCGTCCTACCTGTGACTCATCATCATGTGAGTCGTTAGGCTCATATGAGGAAAGGTGTGAAGGGTGGTTAAATATTCTGGGGAGAGTTGTCAGGGCTGCCTTGTATGTAGCTGAGAGGTGGTGTCTGAGGCCTCCCCCTCTGTTCAGCGTGGGTCACTCTAGATGAACATAAATGGCCTCTTTCGCTCCTCTCTCAAACCATCTGTCCTCTATGTCTAGAATATGTACATTTGAGTCCTGGAAGGAGTGGCCTTTCTCCTGTAAATGTAAATGGACAGCTGAATCTTGTTCTGAGGTGCTGACTCTTCTGTGTTGGGCCATGCGTCTGTGTAGAGGCTGCTTGGTCTCACCAATGTAAAGATCTGGGCAGTCCTCACTGCACTGGACTGCGTAAACTACATTGTTGAGTCTGTGTCTTGGTGTGTTGTCCTTTGGGTGAACCAGTCTTTGTCTGAGTGTGTTTTCAGGTCTCAAATGAACCGGGATGTCATGTTTGGGGGAAAAAAATCCTCCTCGGTTTTTTGGAAAGGCCTCCAACATAAGAGACAACAATGTTCTTTCTTTTGTTGTCTGTGTCTTCCCTAGTGGTTGTTGGCTCTCTATCTTTCCTTCTCCTGGTGGACTTTAAGAAGTCCCAGTTAGGATAGCCGCAGGTTTTTAAGGAGGTCCTTATGTGTTGGTGTTCTTTCTCCTTTCCTTCTATCCTTGAGGGGATGTTTCTCGCTCTGTTTTGCAGCGTTCTGATGATTCCTAACTTGTGTTCAAGTGGGTGAAGATATTGATCTGTGTGGGTGGGTTTCCGGTAGACTGCAACAGTGAGGCTTCTATCTTCCTCAATGATGATGGCACAATTCAGGAACGGCAGCCTGCTGTTGCAGGTGTCTTCCTGGGTGAACTTGATGTGGTGGTCCACAGATTTGGCATGATCCGTGAAGGCTTCCACTTAATGGGTTCTGATCTTAATCGAGGTATCGTCCACGTACCGAACCAATGACTGGGAGGGGTTTCCCATGAAGGACTCAAGGGCCTTTCTTTCAACCTCCTCCATGTACAAATTGGCTACAATAGGAAATACCAGAGAACCCATGGCACATCCATGTTTCTGTCTGAAGAAACTTCCCTGATATTGAAAGTACGTGGTGGCGAGGCAGCGGTCCAGTAACTTGCATATTTGGTCCGGTGTGAAGCTTGTTCTGTCTGACAAAAACTGGTCCTGCTGTAGTCTCCTTCTGACCGTTTCCACTGCTTCTGTTGTTGGTATACAGGTGAAAAGGGAGGTGACATCAAAAGAGACCATGGTTTCATCAGGTCCCATTTTAAGCTCCTTAATTTTGCTGGTGAAGTCCGTGGAGTTGCTTATGTGGTGGAGGGTACTGCCCACCAGTGGGGCCCGAATGGTGGCAAGGTGCTTGGCTATATTTTAGGTGGTGGAGTTGATGCTGCTGACGATGGGTCTGAGTGGGATGCCGTCTTTGTGGATTTTTGGTAGTCCGTAAATACATGGAGTGCTTTCCCTGGGATAAAGGCGTTAGTATGTGAGTCTGTCAATGGCTTTCTCCTTCTCCAGTTGTTGGAGACAGCATGTGACTTTCTTCTTGGAGCGGGCAGTGGAGTCGCGCTTCAAAGTTTCACAGGTGTTGTTGCTGATAGTAGATACTATCAGCCTTCGCCCCACTTACACCTCTAGTAGTTAAATGCCTGAGACTCTCAAAACTAGTTTTAGAACTGAAGAAGCCTCTTGGATGAGAGGCGAAACATATTCAAGATCACAAGAATAAGTCCAGTTGCCTGAACTACTAAACCCTTCACCTTAACATGACCTGGATGACTGAGAACATTCACAGACATCTGTGGGATGAGCCAGGATAAGCCTGGTCTAGGTAGGTCCCAACCTGCAACCCACAGGACCTGCAGAATTCACTGCCACCATCCCGGTGCCACAGGACATTCCCAGAGTTCCTGTGTCCATGGCTCACTGGGTCAGAGGAGTTTTAGCAGCATAAAGAGGACCAACACAATATATATTCAGGTGGTCATAATGTTTTGCTTGATCGGTGTATAAAACGTGTTGTAATTCCTACACCGTCCACCTGATTGGGATGTAAATACCATCAAATTAAAGCTGAAATTCTGCACTTTAAGCACATATTGATTGTTTAACTTCAAATCCACTGCGGTGGTGTGCAGAGCTAAAATGCTGAAAATTGTATCCATGTTCAATTATTTATGGACCTTGCTGTATTTCAAGATCAATTTAGGCCGCATTACCATCAATACCTCAATAAATTTAGTTCAAACCCAACACAGCATTAGGCTTGTGGCAGTGGAGTGATTTTACAGTTTTAATTGCAGATTGAAACAGTGGGTATTAATTTTAGTAAGTAGCACTAAGAGTGCACAAGTTCCAACTGAGGAAAACCTACATTTTCATTTTAAGTAATAGTGTCTAAATTGGGCAACATCAACCACAAGGAGCATGTCAAAACTGTTACATCAGTAGTGTAAAGAGGACATACTGAAGCTGTCCCCATTAAATATTTATGTTCAATCTGCAATTTATTATTTTCAGCGGCTCAACAGGGCAACTACTGGATGCACCGTTACAGTACTTGTAATTTGTCATGCTGCTGCCTGAAGCCATCAAAACAGTGTTACCAAGGCAATGTCTTTCTGTCTGTCTGTAAAATTGACAGCAGTTGCTTACTCACTTATTCATTGTGAATGACACATGCACAAGGACTTATTTCTTCAAACATGTATGGACAGATAGATCACTGATTGTATTGTTACACCTCAGAAATGCATCATATCCCCTACAAACAGCATCTATAATAATGATAGTGTAATCTGCAGACTGCAATGATCCACTGTTCCTTAGGAACTACATCAGAATGAATGTTGAGCTGCAGTTGATGTGAGGCCTGTGCGTGGGTGAGAGGTGCTGCTGATGCTACTGCAGCTGGTCCTTTCCCCGCATTCTCTTTTTATAGCCAAACTGCTCATTTGTGACTCTTTGACGTCACACACAAACATTTAGCCCAGTAGTTCAACCGCTTCCCTCTGTGATTCATTTATAATTAGTCAGAGTAACGGTGTAATTCTCCTGTTGTTGGTTTTTGTTACTGTCTGATTGTCAAATTCTCTCACTCTGGCTTCCAGTCTGAAGGCTATATACACTGCTCAAAAAAATTAAAGGAACACTTTTTAATCTAAGTATTGCCTCAAGTCAGTCAAACATGTGGGATACTGATCTGGCCAAGTAAGTAACAGAGGTGGTTTTCAGTCAGTTTCAGCTGCTTTGGTGTTCATGAAATTAACAACAGATGCACTAGAGGGATAACAATGAGACAACCCCCAAAACAGGAATGAGTTTACAGGTGAAGGCCACTGACATTTTTTTCCTTCCTAATGTTTTCTGACTGTTTTTCACTAGTTTTGCATTTAGCTAGGGTCAGTGTCACTTCTGGTAGCATGAGGCGATACCTGGACCCTACAAAGGTTCCACAGACAGTCCAACTCCTCCAGGATGGCACACCAATGCGTGCCATTGCCAGAAGGTTTGCTGTGTCTCCCAGCATATTCTCAAGCGCATGGAGGAGATTCCAGGAGACAGGCAGTTAGTCTGGGAGAGCTTGACAGGGCTGTTGGAGGTCCTCAACCAATCAGCAGGACAGGTATCTGCTCCTTTGTGCAAGGAGGAACAGGATGAGCACTGCAATATCTCTACAAAATGACCTCCAGCAGATCACTGGTGTGAATGTCTCTGATCAAACAATCAGAAAGAGATGTAATGAGAGTGGTCTGAGGGCCCAGCGTCCTCCAGTGCCCGCTGTGCTCACTGACTGGCACCGTGGAGCTCGGCTGGCCTCACAGGAATTTGCCACCACTGGTGCCCTGTGCTTTTCACAGATGAGAGCAGGTTCACCCTGAGCGCATGTGACAGGCATGAAAGGGTCTGGAGAAGCTGTGGAGAACGTTATGCTGCCTGTAACATTGTTCAGCATGACTGGTTTGGTGGTGGGTCAGTGATGGTGTGGGGAGGCATATCCATGGAGGAACGCACAGACCTCTACAGGCTGGACAACGGCATTCTGACTGTCATTAGGTATCAGGATGAAATCCTTTGACCCATTGTCAGACCCTACATTGGTGCAGTGGTCCTGGATTCCTTCTGGTGCACAATGCACAATGTCCAGTCTTATGTGGTAAGAGAACTCATGCAGTTCCTGGAGGATGAAGGAACTGATACCATTAGCTGGCCCCCATGCTCACCTGACCTGAATCCAATAGAACACCTTTGGAACATTATGTTTTATTCCATCCAACACCATCAGGTTGCTCCTCAGACTGTCTAGGAGCTCAGCGATGCCCTGGTCCAGTTCTGGGAGGAGATACCCCAGGACACCATCTGTCGTCTCATTCAGAGCTTGTCTCGGCATCGTCAGTCATGCATACAAGCACATGGAGGCCATACAAACTACTGAATACCATTTTGACTTGCTGCCAAGGAATTTCAGCAAGATGGACTAGCCTGCCACATCAGTTTTTCACTTTGATTTTGGGGTGTCTTGAATTTTGCCCTCTTGGGAGTTGATCATTTTCATTTCCTTCAAACAATGTGGCATCTTTTCATTCCTAACACATTATCCAGTCCATGTCAATGTAAATATCCAGTTAGTTTTTTCTCCACATTTGAAATACGATGTGTTTTCAAAATGTTCCTTTAATTTTTTTGAGCAGTGTATATTATTGGCACCCTTGGTTAAGATGCGTTCTTTAGCTTCTAATAAATTCATTTTTTTTCTAAATAATATAGGACCACAATGAAAAAAGAGGAAAATCCGACCTTTAATTCCCGTGCATTTATTCAGTCGGGAAAAAAAATCACACATTAGGAAATAATTCTTTTACATCATATCATGTGTGCCACAGTTTTTAGCACCCCTTTGTACAACCCCCTTTTGCCAACAAAACAGCACCTGATGTTCTCCTATAATACATTTAATACAATTTTCAGTGTGAGCGTATGCTTCTGCAATAAAAATTAAATTTATTTTTTTATTTTAAGGTTTTCAACACATCTTAAATAGGGGTGCCAATAATTATGGAGGGCGCTGTACACACACACACACATATATATATATATATATATATATATATATATATACATATATATATATATATATATATATATATATATATATATATATATATATACATATATACAATGCCTATCATAAGTATTCACCCCCTTTGATGGTTTACCCTTTTATTGCTTCCATAAATCAATCATGCTCAATAAAATTTGGCTCTCTTAATACAAAAATTTATTGGAAAAAACTCTAATGTCAAAGTGAAAACAGATTTCTATAAAGTAATGTTAATGAAAGAAAATTATATAAATGAAAATAATTGTTTGCATAATTATTCACCCCCTTTTTAATTTAATGCTCTAATTCAATAGAGGTCCATCAAATTGTTGCCAATAGTCTCACAATTAGTGAAATGAAGATCACCTGAGTGGTGTGGGTGTGTTTCAAGGGATTGAGTTGTAAAACACCTGTGTCTGAAGGGTCCAGAGAGTGGTTGATCAGTATTCCTGGCTACCATTACACCATGAAGACATCAGGGAAAGGGTTATTGAGAAGTACAATTCGGGATGGTTACAAAAAAATTTCCAAGGCACTGAACATCCCCCGGAGTTCAGTGAAATCAATTATCAAGAAATGGAAGGAATATGGCACTTGTGTGAATCTCCCTAGATCAGGCCGCCCTCGTAAACTGAGTGACCGTGCAAGTAGGAGACTAGTGAGAGAAGCCACCAAGACCCCTACAACTACTCTGAAGGAGTTACAAGCTTCAGCTGCTGAGATGGGAGAGACTGTGCATGTAGCAACTGCTGCCTGGGTTCTTCACCGGTCAAAGCTTTATGGGAGAGTGGCAATGAGAAAGCCACTGTTGAAGAAAAGTCATATTAGATCTTGACTGGAGTTTGCCAAAAAGCACGTGGAAGACTCCATGGTAAAGTGGAAGAAGATTCTTTGGTCTGATGAGACCAAAATTGAGCTTTTTGGCCGTCAGACAAGACGTCATGTTTGGCGGAAATCAAACACTGCACATCACCAAAAACACACCATCCCCACTGTGAAGCATGGTGGTGGCAGCATCATGCTGTGGGGATGTTTCTAAGCAACTGGACCTGGAAGACTTGTAAAGATAGAGGGCAGAATGAATGCTGCAAAATACACTGAAATCCTGGGGGACAATCTTTTTCAATCTGCAAGAGAACTTCGTCTTGGGAGAAGATTTATTTTCCAGCAAGACAATGATCCAAAACATACTGGAAAAGCTACACAGGAATGGTTAAAAATGAACCAGGTAAATGTTCTGGAGTGGCCGAGTCAAAGCCCAGACCTCAATCCTATAGAGAATTTGTGGCTGGACTTGAAAAGGGCTGTTCATGCCCGATACCCGCGCAACCTGACAGAGCTTGAGCAGTTTTGTATAGAAGAATGGAGCAAAATTGCAGTGGGCAGATGTGCAAGACTGATTGAGACCTATCCACACAGACTTACTGCCGTGATTGCAGCCAAAGGTGCATCAACTAAATACTGACTTGAAGGGGGTGAATAATTATGAAAACAATTATTTTCATTTATATAATTTTTTTTCACATTACTTTATAGAAATCTGTTTTCACTTTGACATTAAAGAGTTTTTTCCAATAATTTTTTTTGTTAAAAAAGCAAAATTTTATTGACCATGATTGATTTATGAAAGCAATAAAATGGCAAAACATCAAAGGGGGTGAATACTTATGATAGGCACTGTGTGTGTATATATATATATATATGTATATATATATATATATATATATATATAGTGTGTACGGAAAGTATTCAGACCCCTTGAAATTTTTCACACTGTGTCATTGCAGCCATTTGCCAAAATCAAAAAAGTTCATTTTATTTCTCATTAATGTACACCCAGCACCCCATCTTGACAGAAAAAAACAGAAATGTAGAAATTTTTGCAAATTTATTAAAAAAGAAAAACTGAAATATCACATGCTCATAAGTATTCAGACCCTTTGCAGCGACATTCATATTTAACTCACACGCTGTCCATTTCTTCTGATCCTCCTCGAGATGGTTCTGCTTCTTTATTGGAGTCCAGCTGTGTTTAATTAAACTGATTGGACTTGATTAGGAAAGGCACACACCTGTCTATATAAGACCTTACAGCTCACAGTGCATGTCAGAGCAAATGAGAATCATGAGGTTGAAGGAACTGCCCAAGGAGCTCAGAGACAGAATTGTGGCAAGGCACAGATCTGGCCAAGGTTACAAAAGAATTTCTGCAGCACTCAAGGTTCCTAAGAGCACAGTGGCCTCCATAATCCTCAAATGGAAGAAGTTTGGGACGACCACAACTCTTCCTCGACCTGGCCGTCCAGCCAAACTGAGCAGTCGTGGGAGAAGAGCCTTGGTGAGAGAGGTAAAAAAGAACCCAAAGATCTCTGTGGCTGAGCTCCAGAGATGCAGTCGGGAGATAGGAGAAAGTTCCACAAAGTCAACTATCACTGCAGCCCGCCACCAGTCGGGGCTTTATGGCAGAGTGGCCCGACGGAAGCCTCTCCTCAGTGCAAGACACATGAAAGCGCGCATAGAGTTTGCCAAAAAATACATGAAGGACTCCCAGACTATGAGAAATAAAATTCTCTGGTCTGATGAGACCAAGATTGAACTTTTTGGTGTTAATTCTAAGCGGTATGTGTGAAGAAAAGCAGGCACTGCTCATCACCTGCCCAATACAATCCCCACAGTGAAACATGGTGGTTAACATCATGTTGTGGGGGTGTTTTTCAGCTGCAGGGACAGGACGACTGGTTGCAATTGAAGGAAGGATGAATGCGGCCAAGTACAGAGATATCCTGGAGCAAAACTTCTTCCAGAGTGCTCAGGACCTCAGACTGGGCCGAAGGTTCACCTTTCAATAGGACAATGACCCTAAGCACACAGCTAAAATAAAAAAGGAGTGGCTTCAGAACAACTCTGTGACCGTTCGTGACTGGCCCAGCCAGAGCCCTGACCTAAACCCAATTGAGCATCTCTGGAGAGACCTCAAAATGGCTGTCCACCAACGTTCACCATCCAACCTGACAGAACTGGAGAGGATCTGCAAGGAAGAATGGCAGAGGATCCCCAAGTCCAGGTGTGAAAAACTTGTTGCATCATTCCCAAGAAGACTCATGGTTGTGCTAGCTGAAAAGGGTGCTTCTACTCAATACTGAGCACAGGGTCTGAATACTTATGAGCATGTGATATTTCAGTTTTTCTTTATTAATAAATTTGCAAAAATTTCTACATTTCTGTTTTTTCTGTCAAGATGGGGTGCTGAGTGTACATTAATGAGAAATAAAATGAACTTTGTTGATTTTGGCAAATGGCTGCGATTACACAGAGAGTGAAAAATTGCAAGGGGTCTGAATGCTTTCCATACCCACTGTATATATATATATATATATATATATATATATATATATATATATGTAGGTTATATTGTGGCATACCGGTAACACTGATCAACACTCCAGCCCAGTAGGTGGTGATAATGAACCTAAAGTCTGTCTGCAGCATATGGTCTATGGTCTGCAGTGAAGAAGATACACAGTGAATAAGGAGGTTTGGTGAACAATGAAGGAAGATGAGACCACATTGTGCTTGTTGGGAGGAAAATTCTCTTTTAAAAATCTTCCTGATGGCAGCTTGGATAAAAGCCTGATTGTGTGCAAATTGTACAACAAAGAATTTTCTTTTTTTATTTTTTGTCTGCAAGTCTGCTCAAAAACGACACCAACCAACCATGGTGTCATTGCTTAAGCTTCATGTGCAATTTTTTTTCTTCTTTGTGACTGTGACCATCACCTGTCCTCATGGCAAATTCACCTATCATGTTTATTTCAAGCTGTTTCCTGCATTATGCCATTGAGGGCTGTGCACACCCAAGTGAACAACCCGGTCTCACGGGGATTCGTGAAACTGTCACGAAAGTTTTAGTTTCGGTTTCGTGCGCACCAACACGATTTCGTCATGTTTTTCGTGCCGCTCACCACGAAATGTTTTTCGCTGTGGTAATCACATCTGAAAGTGGTTTATACCGGCGGATTCATGACGATCTAAGCTGTCCATCGGCGTATACTGCTTGTGTGATCGCGTTTGCGGCCGCTGGCCGCCGGACATTCTTGAAATTCCTATGCAAATTGGTAAGTGTACCACCGGCTTATGGTTAGGTTATGGTTAGGGTTATGGTTAGGGTTATGTTTAGGGACGATGTCATGCAAAATATAGCGTTGGATTCGCCACGGTTTTACATTAAAAATATAATATACACATTCTTTTGAAATACGTTCTGAGTGGCACGAAAAGTCCGCCGTTTAAAATACATTGGTGCGCATTTCGTGGTGAGCGGCACGAAAAACATGACGAAATCGTGTTGGTGCACACGAAACCGAAACAAAATTTACGTGACAGTTTCACGAATCCTCGTGAGATCGGGCTGAAGTGAAACATAAAACAAACACAGGACAGACAGAAAGGTGAGGCATAGACAGTGTTCTAAGAGAAAAGGTGCATTTTATTTGTTTGTGCTCTTTAATTCACACCTTAAAACCAGTTACAAATCCAAAACCCTTCACAAACACCAAATACGACAAAATCTCAACTGGATCAATCATGAAGATGTCAGGAGACCACAAGAAGGATAGATAAAGCAGAGTGAGATCCACAGACACTAACCCAGCAACCTCCACTGACTCAGCGACCGGAGGAACAAACTCTATTGAGTTTTGGTAGGTGTGGTGTGGTGTGTTGCAGCCCGATCTCACGAGGATTCGTGAAACTGTCACGTAAATTTTTGTTTCGGTTTCGTGCGCACCAACACGATTTCGTCATGTTTTTCGTGCCGCTCACCACGAAATGCGCACCAATGTATTTTAAACGGCGGACTTTTCGTGCCACTCAGAACGTATTTCAAACGAATGTGTATATTATATTTTTAATGTAAAACCGTGGCGAATCCAACGCTATATTTTGCATGACATCGTCCCTAACCATAACCCTAACCATAATCTAACCATAACCTAACCATAACCCGGTGGTACACTTACCAATTTGCATAGGAATTCAAAGAATGTCCGACGGCCGCAAACGCGATCACACAATCAGTATACGCCGATGGACAGCTGAGATCGTCATGAATCCGCCGGTATAAACCACTTTCAGATGTGATTACCACAGCGGGTTTCGTTGTGAGCAACACGAAAAACATTTCGTGGTGAGCGGCACGAAAAACATGACGAAATCGTGTTGGTGCGCACGAAACCGAAACAAAAATTTACGTGACAGTTTCACGAATCCCCGTGAGACCGGGTTGTGTGGTGAGTCTGGCATCCGTGAAAACCTCCACCAACAAAGAATTTTCTGATTACTGCATCACTTCAAGCCGACGGTATGACCTCAATGTAAAACGTGCAGCTGTTAGCACCAGAGCTAACATTAGCTATGACAGTCCTACTAACGGCTAACGGTGTAGCCATCCCATAATGGACCACTTTAGAAGACACTGAAAGTGCTTTAGTTTACATAAGTTGTAAAATTTTGAATATCATCGCTATAATTGCATTTTGAGTTGGCAGTAATTTGTGAATGTAGTAGGCAGGTGAAAAATGCAGATAAATAGAAATGAAACAAACGTTTTTGCGTTTTAAGTTTTTACCATAGACTGTACACTGCCAAAGAGGCGGAGCCTTGGCAGAGTAATAAGTTCAACCACAAAAATGTCTGTCTTTCAATAACTTAATTAGAAACTTTGTTTATGAAAAAATATTTTTGTTTAGAAATAAAAAAATTTTCCTAAAAAAAGAACCATCAAAATGACACCATTTATCAGACCCTGAAACTATGAAAACAGAATGAATCTGTGGATTTTCAACTTTTTGAAGGTCCTTGAACTTCTTATGCTTTTGTAATATGCCATATAGTGGAAAAAACAAGCTAAATCTAGGCTTTAACTCATCCAAATCAGTTTTTTTCTAAATGTCCCATTTTAAAATTGTGTTAATTTTAGAAATTAACTTATAAACATGTATATGTCTATTCATTGATTGATCAACCAAATTTTATTTGAATTGAAAATAATTACTTGCTTACTACAAAAATGTGATTATTGCGATTAATTAATTAGGAAGCCTGTTATTAATTACATAATTTTTTTAATCGTGTTCCACCACACACACACACACACACACACACACACACACACACACACACACACACACACACACACGTTTTTCTTACACTGTGGGGACATACCATTGACTCCCATTTATATCTAACCCCTAACCCTAACCTTAACCCAGCACCTGACCACACACACAAACACACACACATACACACAGATCAGGCAAAATATTATGGCTACTGACAGGTGAAGTGAATAACACTGATTTTCTCTTCATCATGGCTCCTGTTAGTGGGTTGGATGTACTAGGCAGCAAGAGAACATTTTGTCCTCAAAGTTGATGCGTTAGAAGCAGGAAAAAAGGGCAACCCTAAGGAGTTGAGTGAGTTTGACAAGGACTAAACCATGATGGCCAGGCAACTGGGTCAGAGCATCTCCAAAACTCAGCTCTTGTGGGGTATTCTTGATCTGCAGTGGTGAGTATCTTTCAAAAGTAGTCAAGGGAACAAACAGTGGTGAACCGGCGACAAGGTAATTTGTGGCCAAGACTCAATGATGCACATGGGGATCGTAGTCTGGCCTGTGTGGTCCGATCCAACAGACGAGCCAGTGTTGCTCAAATTGCTGAAGAAATTAAAGCTGGTTCTGGCAGAAAGGTGTCTGAATACAGAGAGCATCACAGTTTGTTGCATAAGGGGCTGCATAGCTTCAGACCAGTCAGGGTGCCCATGCTGACCCATTGCACCGCCGAAAGCACCAACAATGGATATGTGAGCATCAGAACAGGACCACAGACCAATGGAAGAAGATGGTCTTGTCTGATGAATCATATTTTCTTTTACATCACATGGATGGCTGGGTGCGTGTAAGTCATTTACCTGTTGAACACAATGCACCAGAACGCGCTATAGGAAGAAGCCAAGCCAGTGCATGCTTTGGCCAATGTTCTGTTTTGAAACCTTTGGTCCTGCCACTCATGTGGTTGTTACTTTTACATGTACCACCTACCTAAGCATTGTTGCAGACCATGTGCACCCTTTCACGGAAACAGTATTACCTAAAGACTGTGGCCTCTTTCAGCCCTATAATGCACCATGCAACAAAGCAAAAATGGTTCAGGAATGGTTTGAGGAGCACAACAATGAGTTTGAGGTGTTGACTTGGCTTCCAAATTCCTCAGATCTCAATCCAATGGAGCATCTGTGGAATGTGATGAACAAACAAGTCCAATCCATGGAGGCCCCACCTCACAATTTCCAGGACTTGAAACATCTGATGCTAACATCTTCATTCCAGATACCACAGCACACCTTGAGGGGTCTAGCGGAGTCCATGCCTTGATGGGTCAGGACTGTTTTGTCAGCAAAAGGGGAACCAACACAATATTTGGCAGGTGGTCATAATGTTGTGCCTGATCAGTGTGCATAAAATAGAGAAGATTATGATGACAGTAGGGTTAAAATAAGTATTACAGATTGGAATACATAGAACTGAAACTACTTCAGGAGCTAAATATGCCAGGTAAACTATCCAATGTTAAGATGTGTGTAGTGGAGAGCAGAGAACACGGCACTTCCACATCCCGATTTCACTTTTCGTAGCATAGGCTAATGTGTGATACTACACTGTCCATGCTGTGTTTACTTTTTCTCTATTGGCAAAGCATAGAAATTTTGCCATAATTTGGCATGCCTGTTGATGTGTTAGTCCCTGCCCTGGTGATACATTATGTTTTAATGTGGTGATGTGGTCTGATATGCCCTCTCAATTGTCATAGATTGTCATATTGTTTTTCTGAAGTAGCCCATTTTATGTGCTTTCTGGTACTCCCTTAATTTAAACGTTGTGTCCTCTGCTGTAGTTGTTCTGCTTATATGAAAAGCCCTAAAACATACACTTTTTCTATTTATGTTCTTCACTTGGTTGGCCGGGTACATATTTTGTTTCTAGATGTGACAAGAATCTTTTCTTGGCCTTTTAATCTCTGAGTCTCAGTTAGTCACGTCTTAATTTAATGAGTCCATACTGACTTTAATTACTGTCATATTACCTTCTTTCTGTATTTCTGTTATTTCTGTTGCAAATTTTGTCCAGTACTTCACAGTCATCCCCCATCATCCCACTTACTATATCGCAGCTCATAGCTTCCTTGTGAGTTATCTAGCTAGCTTCAAGCTGTGTTGAAAGCAATTTCTTGATTTTTGGGTTACTGTTTCTCAGTTCTATCACTTGAACTTTAAGATAAAATAATACATGTGGTGGTATTTAGCAAGCATAGTTGAAGTGTCTTTGTCTGATTAGCAAACAACCTCTTCTTGCAACATTGTACCCTTTAAAGGGGTCAACATGTGCCCTCTGACCATTTTGAAGGTATCCAGCTCCATACATAGCAAGCTCCGATGCACTGTGTGTTTTAACACCTTTCTATCATTTGTAGCTTCACATTTTTTAAAAAAAAAGCTGTCTTTGTTATTCTGGACAATCCACATGCGTTTCTGCAAATAGATTTTTAAGTAGTAGTTTTCCATGGTTTTGGGGTAGAGGAAGAAATCTCAGAAAAGGACATGGCAAAACATGGATCTAAATCCAAACTAGGTATTTGACTGGATATTTATTACTGCAGGAAAGTGAGAATAATGTGTTGTTTAAGTGATCACAGTCACTCCTTTAAAGTGAAAAATATTTAAATCCTGACTTGTGGTTATAAGAATATGCAAATCCAATATACTACTAGAAAGGTGATTTATTTTGATGTTCATTAGATTGATTAAATGTTTTCATTTCATTTGTTTAAATGCAGTTATTGTTACAGTATCTTACCATTATCTAACACCATCAAGTTACCACCAAGTCTTTCTCCATTAGCAAGCAGACCCTCGGGTGAGATCATTTTTGAAACATGTGCACTTGAATGAACATACACACATTAAACGCTGTATTTGTGCATGGGCACAATTCTGCGTTGATGAACTAAACTGACTCCTGGAAAGCAGATGTATGAATTAGCCAGAGAGAAATTTCAGGCCGACTCCTAGATATATAGTGACATGCTAATTAGTCAGCAGACTGTACCATAGCAATGTAGGAGCTGTGTATGGATGCATGTGTGGAAGAGAGGGATGGATTAATAATAATGTCAGCCATCCGTTTTAGTGCAGTCTGTGCTTCTAGATGGTAGATTTTGCTTTGTATTGTGTTTATTGCTGTTCTGCATGCTAGGTCTGTTCTCATAGGTTCTATGTACCACCAGGACAGTATAGTTAGCCAGTTTGGTGGCTGGAACTCAGACAGCAGTGGAGTGGATCATCCTGATGGTGTTTCTTTGACTTCTTCGCCTGGTCATCAGGTACCTCAGGATGAGTGGGGCGGCTTCTCCCTCTGGGGAAAGAGGATGATATCCCATGTCGGAGGATGAGAAGCGGCAGCTACGTCAAAGCCATGGCAGAGGACGACAGTGGAGATTCTGACGGGAGTCCCAAACCCTCCCCTAAGATACAGGCTCGCCGGGCCAGCTACCTGAAAGCCACACAACCATCCCTGACTGAGATGACCACGCTACAGTAAGACCTCCTTGCTTCCGCCCCCCTCTGTTACAGATGTTTGTTTAGTTTTTGTTTTAATTTTTTGGATGTTTATCTTTATTGTTTTCCTGTCTCTTAATGAGGTTGAAATGGCTCATTTCTAACAGTTATGTGTGCCGTTTTTATTAGGCTCCTATCAGAATGTGAAACCATCACATCTTTCATTTCCCTTTGATAATATGGTCTAGCAAAAAAAGAGACTTAACCTGTGCCTACACAAAGTCAACACTACTCTTCCTTGGGTGACCAGCAATACACTTTCCAAGCTTGAAGTTGTTAAAATATGAAATCCTTATGTAATGTCATACATTTGCCTTGTTCCCTTTGATAGCGTTGCCTAGGTGACCTAACATCTGGTCACAGGTAGTCAAAGTGCCACTGAGGACCCCAAAAGATGGCTGCCACTCATGCCAATCTTTTTCAAGTTCGATACTGCGCTTCTGTAGGTCACCTGCAATATACAATCCCCTAGTTTGAAGCAAGTCTGATGTATAGATGTTGAGATATACAACAGAGAGATGCACACATGCATGCAAGCACACAGATTTTCAAATATTCTAGTGAGATGCCAAATGTCATGAGTGGGAAACTAAATTTGGCTGTTCTTTCTTAATGCATGTGTTGGCGCTTGAAATTTAATTTTGAGTTCATTATGAAAGACAAAACTTTGCAGTTGATTTTCAGTTTACTGCTTATTCAGGTTATTTGGCTTCTGATATGTTCAGAACAGACTTTAATTAAACATATAATCAATCGAGGTCCAGCAATTAACAACACAGCTAATAGCAATGAAAAATAATACAACAGAAGAAGATGCCATTGTTGTTGTACAAAGTGAACCCACAGTGTTCACAAGGTTTTGCAGTGGCGTGTCATAATGATGACTGTAACATTTTTAAAAAGTTAACTCCAGACTTTGAGTGCTGATACACACAACTATAACTTGAAAAAAGGAGCAAATTGCAGATTTGGAAAACAACAACCAAATTCTAAACAAGGTGCAAATACAAAAAAGTCAATCAAGCAATGAAAGAATACAGAGTGACCAACAGACATCCTAATCCGTAGTCTGGAATCATTTAATCAGATTGTTTCAATATTCTGAAACAAGTTGTTTGCATCGCAGATAAACCATCAGGTGGTAGGTAAATGTTGGGTGCGCACTAGAAAACTTGTGTTTCTTTGTTCTGTCTTCCTATATTTCATGTCCTCTGGCATGAAAAACCCATGTTAGGTTAGAAGCAAAATAGTTTTGAAACTAGCATCATCCGAGCACTACTGCAAAGTCAACCATCCAATATCTAAGTCATAAAGATAGATCACAACAACAATCTATGTAAATCTGATTAAATTCTTACATGTGCACTAACAAAAGTTAGGCAGTCCTATGCATGGCCGTACACACTGTTATTGTGTTAGTTGTGTATGCCCTGTTACCAATCCATGAGAAGGAAGCAGTTCCTCAGTTTGCTGCTTTCTCTGCTGGTGGTTCTGTTGATCCAGTTGTTGGCGAGTATGACTGGAAAGAGCTGTGGTTTTGTCAGTGAAAACAGCTCTTGCTGATAGAGCAGGTCAGAGGAAACTGTTACCTTGCAGACTTTGTGTAGTAGCTGCTCGCACTGGGACATGTGCATAGAAGGCACTTAACATTTCTAAATACTGAGCATTTCTTGGCTACAGATGGGGCAAAGTCAGGAAAAATGATCAATTTAAAGGAGTAGCCACCCCTGTGTGACCCAGGATTTGTTCCTTGACATAATAGTAGTGAATCCTAACAATGATATGTCAAGGAGAGTCCTATCCCTGGGCTTGTCTTGGAGTGATCTATGGACATGGTCCAGAAGGGGTTGTTCATTCAGGTTTAAAAGGTAATTTATATATTTGTGCATGAACTCCCTCAGGTAGGTTCCCTCAAGATCACATCACATTTAGCTATAAGCATTTTAACTTCACCTTTGAGTATGTTCTCTGTGTTTCTGAGAGTAGCAAAGTCTTCATTGCTGGTGGTTTCTGAAAGTTGTTGGTCTTTTATGGTAAAGCCATGAAAGTTCACTATTGCCTATAGTGTGGTCACAATTGATTTTAATTTCTCTTTTTTCAGAATCATCTCAGAGCATGGAGTTTTGGAGAATGTGTGAATCTTGGAGTTCAGTGTGGCATCTATGTGTTGTTGCAGTCCTTCAAGTATTATAGTCAATGTCTCCAATGTGTGTGAGGGGCCACAGTCCTCACCTGTTGCTGCGCTGCTTTGCATTGTATAGCAAAGTCAGAGCTCCACTGAGACTCGCCTCCATAGGATTCCTTGTAGACCACGCTTTAGTGTTTTCTCTCTTGTTGTTCATCATGGTAGTATTTGCGACACACAAGAGATATAGGGTATTCCAAGAATATAACCTGCAAAAAAAAGAGTTCCAAATATGGAGCAGGCCTGAAACAAGTTTGTTAACGATCTACTTCAGTGGTCTCTCAAAAGTGACTTTTGGCCTTTTGTTGACAAAGTAACAAAAAAGTAAGTCAATCACACAATGTTAATAATAAACTTTAAAGTGATAAATGGCATGAAACCAGGTGAAACTGTACCTTAAATTAAACAAAATATGAGACCTCTTGACGACGCAACCTCAAACGTGACCTCACTCCATGGTGTGAAGCTGGTCCCCTTGGGAGTGGGAAGATTTAGAAATATATGAGCAGTTTAAATCACACAAACACATTTCTCTGTGCAGCTCCTTGTGATACCTACACCTTTGTACTACAGCTTTGAGACAAGGAGCTGTACAATATGGTATGAGTTGGTTGTTTGACACAGATGCCAAAGCAAAGACTCTGGCTGCTGCAGGAGCTTCTGTGGTTGATAAATTAATATGTGCATATTGAATGAATTTTACAGCTAAATCACTGAATGGCCATGCATATGTGGTTGAATTATACGTTTTTTTGTTGTCATATGGACATTGACTGAATGAGTATTAAGGCATGTCAGAAATAACTTTTTGTATGACATTCGTCACTCTGGCAGGATTTCAACGGAACACTCCCCTAAACTGCAGATCAGGAGCCACAGTTACCTGCGTGCGGTGAGTGAGGTTTCAATCAATAGAAGCCTGGATACCCTGGACCCCAAAACCCTCCTCGACCCCAAATCGCTGCTGTCCTCACCCCAATACCGCTCACGCAATGAAAGCTACATGAGAGCCATGAGCACCATCAGTCAGGTTAGTTGCTTTGGATTAACCTGATGGTGTTTGGAATTATTTTTTTGCACTCTGCTGTGAAATTAAATTTGTAGGTTGTTACAAGGATTCTTGACTCTTGCTTAGTTGCATTAGATCTTACTTTACACAATACTCTAAGAACATACAGCTTATTCCTAAACACAGCCCAATGATGTCATTATTCACATAGTTGACAAAACTAAATGATTTGTACTTGTCCTGGAGCCTTTCACCATTTCACACAGTGCTCTTTGACAAACTGTTTTTTAGTTGCCAAGGAAGATGTGTCATCTTGGGTGCTTGGAGACAAGATAAAGTAGGATTCAGGAAGTCAATTTTGAGTGAGAAAACTACGAGTTTGACAACTAATCAGACAACAAAACACTGCACAGCAGATTGTAATACCATGAAATTATTAAGATGATAGTGAATCAATTGTCAGTTGCGTATTGAAGAAATTCAGGCACTTTACATCCTGACAGGATTTTCTCATGTGGTGCTGATATCTGTCTGAAGCAGCATCAAAATGACACCAAGCCAAAGCAGAAACTGACTTGGCTTCAAGAAACAAATGTGACTTCTCTGTTGTTCCAGTGAACAAATATTTCAAGAACACAGTTTAGGATTAAAAATATTGTCCATGTAAGAAAATAAGTCTGTGCACAGTGTATGAGCTGCATGTCTACACTGTAAGTGCTATACTGAGGATCAGAGTCATGTTTTTAATTCCACAAATCCATCCAAAACAAACACTCTTTACATGCAACTTTGTGTTGGCACTGTATCCCTTGGAATAAATGTGGTTCACTCAATACCTTGACTGCAGCATCTCTAAACAGCTCCTCTCTACTGCACCTATAATAGAATACTTAATATTTCCTTCTGGCAGGCAGCAGTTTGAGCTTCTGTGCTACCCAATGCTAGAGCAAGTGAACTGAATTGGTGCCCAGTATGCTTTCATTTGCCACACCCTAACCTTGAACCTCCACTTGTATTACTTATCCTTAACCTTTCCCTGATTTCATAACCATAATGCATTGCCTCTCTTACCATTTCAGTGTCCTCCTTGTGCATGGTGGGGCTCTAGCCATGAAACTGTTTAATTGCAGAGATTTATTCAATTACCATTTCTTTTCAGCTCAAGTCAATGGAAAAATAACTCTCAGCAATGATAGTAAACAGTAATAGGGGGATAAAAAGCACATCTGAGACTCCTCATGAGATGTTTGTGTATGTGTTAAAGGCTGAGTAATAATGTGACACAGTAGTTGAAAGACTTTAAAACAACAGTATTATCTTGTATGGGGGTTGTAAAGCAATCAGAACATTTTTCCTACTAATGAAAAGCCAGTACTGATGCAAAATCAAATACTGGACATGAAGGTTGGACATTTTCGGGGGCTAACCATACATTTGAAGTGAGACAGGAAAAGGGTGCAGATAAGGCTGTGTTTCAATCAATCAAGTGGCATAGTAAAATTTAAGTACAACACAGCACTTGAAAGGTAAATAATAAAAGTAACCTTCACAACTCTGTCAATGAGGATTTACAGTGCCTCTAAATCTATATGCCCTCTCTTAGAGGACAAGAACTTACAAAACAGACTCTTTCATGTCAAGGTGAAAAAACTCATTTCCACAAAGTAATGTCAATTAACAAAAATATGTAATGTAAAAGAAATATAGTACAAGTATTCACCCCCTTTAAAGTGAAACACATAATTTAACACAGGTGCAGTCAATCTGTGCTTGTCACTCATTTAATGAAATGGAGACCCTCTGTATGCAGTGAATGTGTCTCAGATGAGTATAAAGACACCTGTATCTGGAAGGTCGAACCACTGGTGAATCAACACGCCTGGCTGTAACTATACTATGAAGATAAAAGATCCCTCTAGACAACTCTGTGAAAATGTTATTGAAAGCATAAGTCATGGGATGGTTACAAGAGAATTTGTAAGTTACTAAATACTCCTTGGAGTGCAATTAAATCCATCTTTAAGATGGAGGGACACATATATAAATTTACCTAAAACAGGACATCTTCAAAAGAAGAGTGGCCATGTGAGAAAGAAACAAGTGAGGGTGGCCAACAAGCTACCTATGAGTCAACTGAAGGAGTTACAGAAACCAGGAGGACAGAGACGGTGCCTACAACATCTGTTACCTGGGTTCTTTGCCAGTTAAAATTTTCTGGGAGAAACCCAGTGCTGAAAAAAGCTAATATTTGATCTTGACTGAAATCCGCCAGAAGCTACGTGGGAGACTCTGAATTCAACTGGAAGAACGTTCTTTGGTCTGATGAGACCAAAATTTTGCTTTTTGGCCACCAGACTAGACACTATGTTTGGCAGACATCAAACAATGCATATCATCCCCTCACGATGTGAAGATGCTTGTCTGCAGCAGGCAGGCTTGTAAATTCTTCTCAAAAAGTCAAATCATATTGAAAAGAATTAAATGTTGAAAAACAATAAAAGAGGAAAACTTCCAAGGGGCGAAGGTAGTGTAACACCTGATAATGTGGTTTTCGAAACATCAGCCTAAAAAGCAATCTCACAGATTTCAGAGTCGGGAAAATGTTTTTTTAATGGGTTTGAATGCTTATGCAAAATTACAACACAATTTTACTGATATTCAACCAGAGAAATATTTAGATCAGATTAATGTAACAAAGCACCATATTAAAGCACCTCTTGTAACTGTCAAGAAGAACTCCAGGAAAGATCAGGGAAATCATTGAAGCTGAAACTTACTGGTAAAAGCTCGGTAGCTGGAATCTATACAAGTTAGGGACCAAAATGTGAACAACAAACAAGTGAAGGCACTGAACTTATATTTAAGCACTTTAAGTAAACTCACAACATTTAGCAAATTAACAACACAATAACAACTGCTAACCATAACACAACGATAACACACATTTGTACAAACAACACAAAACAAACAAGGTGATGAATGTGAGTGAGGGAGAAAGGAAGGAAGGTGTCTAAAGGAGAGATGCCGCAGGTCCTTCCTTCCTGCTGCAGTCAGACTTTACAATCAAGCCTGCTCCCAGTAGTTCAGTTCACCCACCTACAAACTGTGCAATAAAAAATGTAAATAATGATGCTGTGCAATTTCATAGAAATTTTGCCGTAAATATTGTGGGTTTTTTTCTTCTAGAAGAGGGAAATATTTATATATATATATGCACTGTGTGCATTGTGTGCTGCTCTCTTTTTTATTTAAACTGTTCTATTTGCTGCTGTTACACTGTAAATTTCCCCGCTGTGGCATCAATAAAGGTTTAATCTATCTATCTATCTATCTATCTATCTATCTATCTATCTATCTATCTATCTATCTATCTATCTATCTATCTATCTATCTGTCTATCTGTCTATCTGTCTGTCTGTCTGTCTGTCTATCTAAAACAATATTACAACCAGAGGTGGGTAGAGTAGCCAAAAACTGTACTCAGGAAAGAGTAACGTTACTTCAAAATAATATCACTCAAGTCGAAGTAAAAACTAGTCATCCAAAAAATTACTCAAGTAAAAAAAGTATTTGGTGAAAAGACTACTCAAGTACTGAGTAATTATTTGATTGTAATGTCTGATTTATTTTTTTAAATGAAGTGATCAAACTGACAAAAATGTAAAATAATGTGCAAATTATGGTATTTCCTCCTCCTCTTCTTCTGTAGCTGAGTGAGGTAGAGGTGAATGGGCAGATTGAGCAAGTGTGTGAGCAGGTCTACAGTGAGATGCAGTCCCAGGCCATGGAGGCTGCCATGGACAGTATGGACACCATGGACACCCTGTCTATGCCCGGATGCTTTCGGATGAGGAGCCACAGTTACGTCAGGGCAATCGACCAGGGCTGTGTAGGGGAGGAGGAAGGAGAAGGAGGAAGACCACTGCTCCTGCTGCCATCATCCCCACCACGCACATCTGCCACCACTGTCAGGACCATTCAGAGCAGTACAGGTAAGAAATGGACCTGACTGAACCCCCACATTCATGTAGGCACTAGCCATGAGTGCATCACTTCATCTGCCTCTCTTCTTACCGTGATGTGCCCATCACTTTGGAACAGGGAAAATCAGGTCTCCTTTCTTTATTGATGCAGGCCATTAATTTGACCCGTCTGAGACAGATTAACATCCTTTCCATGACCACAGGATATGTGGTCCAACATGTTTTTGTTTCTCACAATATATTTATTGGATTTTCAAAGTTTAACATAAAACACAAACATCGCTAACGTAAGCAGACAGTTCAGCTTACCAATACATACAATATACATGTATACATCCAAATACATACAAAAGCACATACATGCATATACCCATACCCAATAGCTTTCATCTATTGCCATATAAAGAATCGTCTGACCTGTAATGCATTATAAATACTAATACTAATGCTAATGCTAATAATAATAATAACAACAACAATAAGTATGTGGGTGTGGTCTGTTTCTGGTGACCTCTTATGTATGTGTCTATACATAAGAGGTCACCAGAAACAGACCACACCCACATACTTATTGTTGTTGTTATTATTATTATTAGCATTAGCATTAGTATTAGTATTTATAATGCATTACAGGTCAGACGATTCTTTATATGGCAATAGATGAAAGCTTTGGTCCAAGATAGTCTAGGTAAGGCTGCCAAACTTCATAGAATTGATCTGTTTTGCTGTGTACAATATTCAGAAGATATTCCACAAGAAGCAACTCATAAACAACATTACATCAGCTCTGAAGACTAGGGGCCCTACCACTAGTCCATTGTAATAGTATGCCATTCCTAGCGTCAAAAGTAAGAATGTTATATAACCTTCTGACAGCTGCGTTACTTATAGTCCGATTTGGAAGTAACAAGATCAGAGACATCAGATGCATGTCTAAATCTCTGTCAGATATATCTTGCATTTCACAAAGTATATAGACCAATATTTTTGTAATTTGTAACATGACCACAGGCAGTGGTTTCAGGTACCTGTTTCAGTTTTACACACGTGGACAAAATTGTTGGTACCCCTCAGTTAAAGAAGGAAAAACCCACAATTCTCACTGAAATCACTTGAAACTCACAAAAGTAACAATAAATAAAAATGTATTGAAAATTAAATAATCAAAAACAGCCATTACTTTTGAATTGTTGATTAACATAATTATTTAAAAAACAAACTAATGAAACAGGCCTGGACAAAAATGATGGTACCTCTATAAAAGATTGAAAACTATTTGACCAGAGTGACATGATTAACTCAGGTGTGTCATTTAATTGACATCACAGGTGTTTCCAAACTCATAATCAGTCAGTCTGCCTATTTAAAGGGAGACAAGTAGTCACCCTGCTGTTTGGTGAAAAGGTGTGTACCACACTGAACATGGACAACAGAAAGCGAAGGAGAGAATTGTCCCAGGACATCCGAAAAAAAATTATAGACAAACATCTTAAAGGTAAAGGCTATAAGACCATCTCTAAACAGCTCGAAGTTCCTGTGACAACAGTGGCTCATATTATTCAGAAGTTCAAGACCCACGGGACAGTAGCCAACCTCCCTGGACGTGGCCGCAAGAGGAAAATTGATGACAAATTGAAGAGACGGATCGTTGGAATTGTATCCAAAGAGCCCAGAGCAACCTCCAAAGAAATTAAAGGTGAACTCCAAGGCCAAGGTACATCAGTGTCAGATCGCACCATTCGTCGTTGTTTGAGCCAAAGTGGACTTCATGGGAGACGAACAAGGAGGACACCACTGCTGAAAAAAACTCATAAAAAAGCGAGACTGGAATTTGCAAAAATGCATGTTGACAAGCCACAAAGCTTCTGGGAGAATGTCCTTTGGACAGATGAGACCAAACTGGAGCTTTTTGGTAAGGCACATCAACTCTATGTTCACAGACTCAAAAACCAAGCATACGAAGAAAAGAACACTGTCCCTACGGTGAAACATGGAGGAGGCTCAGTAATGTTTTGGGGCTGCTTTGCTGCATCTGGCACAGGGTGTCTTGAAAGTGTGCAAGGTACGATGAAATCTGAAGACTATCAAGGCATTCTGGAGAGAAATGTGCTGCCAAGTGTCAGAAAGCTTGGTCTCAGTCGCAGGTCATGGGTCTTCCAACAGGACAACGATCCAAAACACACAGCCAAAAACACCCAAGAATGGCTGAGAGAAAAGCGTTGGACTATTCTAAAGTGGCCTTCTATGAGCCCAGATCTGAATCCCATTGAACATATGTGGAAGGAGCTGAAACATGCCATTTGGAGAAGACACCCATCAAACCTGAGACAACTGGAGCTGTTTGCTCATGAGGAGTGGGCCAAAATACCTGTTGACAGCTGCAGAACGCTCATTGACAAATACAGAAATCGTTAAATTGCAGTGATTGCCTCAAAAGGTTGTGCAACAAAATATTAAGTTATGGGTACCATCATTTTTGTCCAGCCCTATTTCATTAGTTTGTTTTTTTTAATAATTATGTTAATCAACAATTCAAAAGTGATGGCTGATTTTGATTATTTAATTTTCAATAAATTTTTATTTATTGTTACTTTTGTGAGTTTCAAGTGATTTCAGTGAGAATTGTGGGTTTTTCCTTCTTTAACTGAGGGGTACCAACAATTTTGTCCACGTGTGTATATATGAGACACAGAGGAGAAAGTGAAGAATCAAAGAAATGTCTGCGATTTGGGGATATATGTATTCTATGTAAAATTTTACTTTGGATTGCCTTAGTTCAAGTACACATAGATATCTTTTTAGCATAAGTCAAAATACCCTCCTATGTCTCCTCATCAATAGTCACTGACAGTTTTTTCTCCCATACACTTCTAAGCTTGTGTGTATTAGCAAGTGACATGTCACACATTGCATTATTGAATGAGCTGAGAGACCCCTTCCCTGATTGTTGAAACAGCATTTTTTTTTCCAATAACAGAGACCTCTGGGTGATCTATAAGTAGTGGTGTGCGCAGACATTTTGGGAGCCAGGTGCTCAGTGGGGGAAAAAAGGGCACGTTGTGTGGTGTGTAGAATCACTGGCTGCCTTAACAGTGTGAGATTTTGAAAAAAAAATCAGGATCTGTAACGGCCTTTACTTTAACATCTTAAGAACACAAAAAGGGTTAATAAAACATTGTAAATGACATCATAATGAAACAAATGACTTTTAGAAAAGTGAGTGAGTTGTGTGAGCATTATCACTCTCCTGCTTTATCATCATGATCAGTCTCATCATCCTCCTTAGATCTTTTTGATCCAGGAGAGCAGAAAGCTGCTTCCCTGGGTGGCCTGCTGTAGCTCCTTTTCTTTGTCTCTCTTGATCCTCTCCCTTCTGGGCATGGTGCAGTTGGTAAATTAAGAGAGATCAACAATATCAAGTCTGATTCCTGACATCAGGCTTTTCTTTTTGTCATTTAGCAAATAAGTCACAGCAAGTGTTGCCTCTGCCTAATGTAGGCTAATAATAAATGTACACAAACTAAATATTCAGTTATAGTATACTGATCATATGCTGTACCAATTCACCAAATAACATTGGTTGTGTGGTCATCATTGTCACGTTTTGTTTATTAATTGCTTATTATTATGGGTAGCGTCGAGCGTATTAAGCAGGTGGGCAGTTGGCTAATTTAGGCACAGTTGTTTAGGGCTACATGAGACAAACTACTTCACAACACAGACAAATAAATGCACCGTGTGGCTTGGCAACTGAGGCTTATGACCAATACACTTAATTCATTTACGTGTTACGTGATTGGTGACTACAGTCAGGGTGGAAATGCCTGTTGGCTATGCAGCTGGTGCCACGTGTGTGTCCACTCCTCGTGTTCACGTTATGAGATGAGGCGGGGCGAGTTGGCACGGGTCGTGTGTATGTGTTTGTGCCTCTGTGTGTGCGCCTGTATGTGTGTTTAATGTTTTAATTAAAAAAAAGTTGAGATGCGGAGGGCAGGCAAAGTAGGTCATTCCAGACATCCCTTCCCCCAGTGACACTTTCCAGCTCTTCCTGGGGGATCCTGAGGCATTCCCAGGCCAGATGAGATATATAATCCATCCAGCATGTTCTGGGTCTGCCCCAGGGTCTCTTCCAAGGTGGATGTGTTCGGAAAACCTCCAGAGGAGGTCTCCTCGGAGGCATCTGAATCAGATGGCCAAACCACCTCAACTGGCTCCTTTCGATGCGAAGGAGCACGGCTCTACTCTGAGCTCCCTCCGGATGTCTGAGCTTCTCTAAGGCTGAGCCCAGCCACCCTACAGAGGAAGCTCATTTCAGCCTCTTGTATCCGCGACCTTGTTCTTTCGGTCACTACCCAGAGCTCATGACCATAGGTGAGGGTTGGAACGTAGATGGACTGGTAAATTGAGAGCTTCGCCTTACGGCTCAGCTCCCTCTTCACCACGACAGCTCGATACAACGCCCGCATTACTACTGACGCTGCACCAATCTGCCTGTCCATCTCCAACTGGAGCACGGAATATGGACGGACATCGGCGCTGCATCGTGTATATATTATGTACGCCCAATGCAGCACAGATGTCTGTGTTTAGATACAGCTGTATAGTAAACGCTGACTTTCGCGTTTATGATAGATCGCAGATGTCCGCACTGTATCGTGCATGCATAATATATGCACGATGCAGCGCCGATGTACGTCCGTGTTCCGCGCTGTGGTAGGACGGATGATTTCTGTTGCAATGCAAGCTCACTTCTGCTTTGGATGATGTATCGTGCTCAGACGATTAGTTGACGTGTCGTTAGTTGTAGGCCTAGTCCAATATTCCACGACTGGGACGGAATCCGCATTGCTCCTCCTGAATCCGAGGTTCAGCAATCGGTTGGAGCCTCCCTTCCAGCACCCGAGAGTAAACTTTCCTGGGGAGGCTGAGAAGTGTGATACCCCGGTAGTTGGAGCACACTCTCCGGTCCCCCTTTTTAAAAATGGGGACCACCAGCCTGGTCTGCCACTCCACAGACACCGTACCCGATGCCCACACGACATTGTAGAGACGTGCTAACCAAGACAGTCCAACAGTGGCCAGAGCCTTCAGCATCTCAGGGCGGATCTCATCCACACCTGGCGCCTTGCCACTGAGGAGCTTCTAAACTACTTCGGCGACCTCTGTCACGGATATGGATGAAGATTCCCTCGAGTCTTCAGGCTCTGCCTCCCCCACAGAGGATGTGTTACCTGGGTTCAGGAGTTCCTCAAAGTGCTCTTTCCACCGCCTGAAAATATCCCCAGTATGGGTCAACAGTTCTCCTCCCCAATTGTACACAGCCTGAGCAAAGCCCTATCTGCCCTTCCTGAGGCGTCAGACGGTTTGCCAGAGTCTCCTCAAGGCCAACTGAAAGTCCTTCTCCATAGCCTCCCCGAACTCCTCCCACACTCGAGTTTTTGCTTCCACGACTGCCACAGCTGCTGCCCTTTTGACCAAATGGTCAAAAGCTCCTGCTTCAGGAGACCCCTGAGCAAGCCAAGCCCAAAAGACATCCTTCTTCAGCCTCCTTCACCGCTGGTGTCCACCAGTGGGTTCCTGGGTTGCTGCCGCGACAGGCACCAGTGACCTTCAGACCACAGCTTCTAACAGGCGCTTCTGCAATGGAGGCTTTGAACATGGCCCACTCAGACTCCATGTCCCCAACCTCCCCCGGGATGCAGGAGAAACCCTTTCGGAGGTGGGAGTTGAAAACCCCACGGACAGAGTCCTCTGCCAGACATTCCCAGTTCACCCTCACTACATGTTTGGGTTTGCCAGGTCTGTCTGGCATCCTTACCTGCCACCCAATCCAACTCACCACCAGGTGGTGATCGGTTGACAGCTCTGTTCCTGTCTTTTCCCGAGTGTCCAAGACATACGGCCACAGGTCTGATGATACAACTATGAAGTCGATCATCGACCTTTGACCTAAGGTGCTCTGGTACCAAGTACACTTATGGGCAACCTTATGCTGGAACATGGTGTTTGTTATGGCCAATCTATGACTGGCATAGAAGTCCAATAACAAAGCACCACTCGGATTCGGATCGGGCAGGCCGTTCCTCCCAATCAACCCCCTCCAGGTTTCTCTGTCATTGCCCACATGAGCATTGAAGTCCCCCAGGATAACTATGGAGTTCCCGGGTGGTAGCCCTTCCTGGACACCAGCCAGAGACTCCAAGAAGCCCGAGTACTGCTGTTCAGTATATAAGCACAAACAACAGTCAGAGTTTTCCCCTCCGCAACACGAAGTCGCAGAGAAGCGACCCTCTCGTTCTCCAGGGAGAACTCCAACAATGCGGCGCTCAGCCGAGGGCTCGTGAGTATCCCCATACCCGCCCAGTGCCTCTCATCCTGGACAACTCTGGAAAAGGAGGGAGTCTTCTCTGGAGAGTCCACTCTCTAGGATTCTGGTTCCAGAACCCTTGCTGTGCGTGGAGGTGAGCCCAACTATATCTAGCCGGTATCGCTCCACCTCCTGCACCAGCTCGGGTTCCTTCCCTGCCAGTGAGGTGACATTCCACATCCTCAAAGCTAGTTTACGCCACCAGGGGGCGGTGCACCTAGATGCCCGCTCCTGCCTACCGCCTGGTTGGCATAGAACCCGACCCCGATTTCCTGCCCAGTGGATGGTGGGCCCACCGGGCTGTGACCCCAAGTTACTTTTTTGGGCTGTGCCCGAACAAGCCCCACGGGGCACCAAGACTCGGCCACCAGGTGCTCTCTAATGAGCTCCTCCCCCCAGACCTGGCTCCAGGGAGAGGCCCCGGTTTCCCTGGTCAGGGCGAGGTAGCGGCTTTCTCTTTGAGTGCTGTTACTGTTACGAATAAGGGTTTGGGAGAACCCAAGCGCAGTCAACAGACAGGCAACAGATGTGAAGGGGAAGGGAGTTTATTAAACAGAACCAAAACCTACAATGTAACTAAACAGGACTGAGGTGGGGAAGCCAAAACCAAACCGCTGAAAATAACAGAAAGGACAGGTACTCACACACCAGTGATAAACTTCACCTAAAAGGAATGAACTGGCTGCGGGCAAGTCCAAAAAACAGCAGAGTCCAAGGGGCAAATCCACAAACTGAAGAGTCCAAAAGGGAAATCCATGAAGGGTAGTCGAGGACGGCATGTGGGTTTGTAACTCAATGCTCCCGCAACCACTGAGGGGAGCAGAGGGCTTTTATACAGAGGAGGGAAGCAGGTGAACGGAATTGGCTGATTACTCCCAGCTGAAGCTCATGCAGCACTCAGCTGTCATCCAGAGGGCGAGCGGCCGGGAGAGAGAGAGAGACAGGAAGGAATAACAGGGCAGGAGCTGGAATGGGATCCTGACAGTCACCAGGGTTTTCCGAATTGCTCTTTCTCTCGTCCCTCTCCCAGGACCAATTTGCCTTGGGAGACCCTACCAGGGGCTATTGCCCTGGACAACATAGCTCCCAGGATCACAGGGACACTCAAACCCCTCCACCGTGATTAGGTGACGATTCATTGGGGGGTACTTTGGTAATGAGGATTCAATGTCTAGCAAAATAGAGGACATTACATTCTTTACCCACTCGGATGTGAACCTCTAGTGAATATACAGCAGGTGTATTTTGAGATTTGGCGGGTCCAGACCAACCACAGACACTGGAAGCTGCAATGTTACCATTTTTAGTCCAGGTTTATGTTTATTGAATATGAATGAACTTAGTCTGCTATTTAGATTTTTTAGTACCCTATTCAAAAATAATATTGGAACCATTTGAACGGGATAAAGTAGCCTTGGTAGCACATTCATTTTTATCAACACTACTCTTCCTAGCCACGAAACAAGGAGTGCATTCCATTGCTCTCCCCACTTAGTACATAACCCTAATAAGTAAACAGTCGGATAAGTGGACCAATATTACCAGAGATCAGTGAAGCATGGTGCTTCCTCTACAACGCCATCTTGGAAACCCCCCCAACATGGTTGTTTTAGAAACGCAAAGCTCCTCACTGCATAAGCAAAGGTTAAAAAAGTTGCTGCCTGCTGAAACGTATTCATCACTGCAATAAGCAAATAGGTAAGAGCAAGCTCTTTGACCAGGCAGTGCAGGCAGTTCATTGTTATGACAACCATGTGCACAGCTTTACACAAATGTGAAAAAGAATATTTGTGTGGTAGAATAAAATAGAATAGAATAGAATATCTGTATTAATAGAAGAAAAATACTTCTAAACTAATGATACAAAGATTAGTTTAAAAGAGAAGGCAATTTTCCATAAAGGAAAGAAAAAAACACAACATAGCAGCAAATGTGGTTGATCATCCACCTGTGTTGCTCAGTGTTATCGATCATTTTAACAGGATAGGAAAGGTTGGAAACCAGAAACGAGTCGTTGGAGTCCTTCTGGGTTCATGGTAGAAAAACGTTTTTGACGTCTCAAATAGTTTTGCAGTGCAGTTACGGCTTTGGGTAGAAATAGTTTTAGTTATGTGAGAGCACTTTTCCTGAGAGGGGTGTATGCTGGAAAAAAAGAGCAGGGACAAATGCTAAGACTCACTCAGGTGTGATAGTGGTTTGGCCCTGTAGCCCCACTTGATATTAGAATAAACCTTGTCCAGTGTAACAGAGAGTAATTCCTGGAGGGGACATGAAAAAAATTGCTCTCTCTCTCTCTCCTGCTCTTCTGGAACTTGCCTTGCAGAGTTGAGCCCTCAGCATGTTATTAAAAGTAATAATAGCAGTTAGCATTGTTCTGTCTTATTGCATATTCTACTTACGTACAGGTTTTTCTATGTTCAACCAGCAAAATCAACAATGTTATTAGGCTGAAATGATACACTTTTATGACCACATCTAACAGAATTTCTTTGCACCATGCTCTAATTTCCACTTTAGTCCATCAAAGTAGCTTTACAAGAAAGTGAAGCTCAAAATAAGTTCCAAAACTATAGAGGAAATACCATCAAGAGTAATCCAACATCAAACTACTCTTCAAAACTATCTATTGTAATGTCGACAAACACAATACAACAAGATATTACAACTATGCCACAAAATATGGCAACTTAAAGATGCGAAAATAAAATGAAATAAAAAATCCCTTATACATTTAAATAATAAATTGTAACAGTAGGCCTGTAAACAAAAAATGTTTTAACCATCAATTTGTTTACTGTATGCTATCTTAACTGTTTAAAACTGTCTGTTTGGGAAAAACTAAAGTACAGTGTCTGTCAACCACACTAAAACATTTCCACCTCACAGAAGATAAGTACCACTTCTCTAAACAAAAGAACTTATATCTGACATTAACATTCTGACAGACGTTTTTGAAAATCCTTTCGTCTACATTTCCTCACGTCTTTTCCCTTATCTATTTTCCTCTCTGTCCTCCCCTGTCTCTCTGTGTCACCTCTGTCACTGCCGGTATTCTACATACTCGTTTGAGCCTGTGAACGATCATAAGCTAGGCTATTTTCTTACCGGCGTACTGATTTAAATAAAAACATTTACACATTAGCATAATTTCTCATCCTATGAAAGATCATCGCGCACTGTTCACACAAAGCTGCCAGTGTTGTGCCGAGTTATGCATGCCCACCGAGATATGCATGTCTTGGCCCAAAAACTGGGGATGCAAATCTCGGCAGATCCAGAATGTGTCCTGCTGAAAAATGCATCCCCCTGTTAATTCCCAGATAGCAAAAGACTCGGGCGGATCCGCCCACACGGCGGCACATCCGCCCAGCGGTCGCACTCATTTCAGCCATGCACAGATGACCCGGTCAGCCTTTGCACAGCGGACCTTCTCAAGGCGGATTGATGGCGGAGGGCAGGCGGACGTGCCACTCGCGCGCACTAGATCTTCTAGAAACGTCTTCTTTTTGACGGCAGCAGACAACCAACTGCAGGATACAAACACCGTAAGTAAAATACGATATAAAAACGTGTCATATTTATGTGAAAGTAAATTTAAAAGTTAAACTACAACATTTTAAATTCCATAGTATCGTATTTTTGTAATATTGACATGAAGACGTCTTATATTTACCTAATGTACGGTCAACTATGCATTTCAGTTAGCTTAAGTTAGCAGTTTGATTTTGTTTTAACTAGTCTATTAACTTCGAGTCTTCTACTAAGTTTTATTCAGACACAGGGACATTCAGTAGAGTTTCTACCCTCCTTAAACCACTGGCCTGACCTAATCAATTGACTTTTGAAGCTATCTTTCTTGAATATATGGTCACTCAGCCCCTCTATAAACTTATATGAGTAACTCTGGTTGCTGGCATACTTATGGAATTTATGTTAAAAGGGAATAAAATATGTCTATTTCAGGCCAGATTTCTTCAGATTTTTATTCTGAGCGATGAGTCGAACAACTGAGTGAGTTGTATATAATGTTATATTCCCCCTGTAATGCTGTTCCAAACTGTGTTTTGGTTAGATAAATGTCTACAACTTCTTTTAGATAATTTAATCGTATTAAGATAAATTAATGGATGCTCCTGTATATTCCAATTCACTTTGGGTTATTTGTAAGTCATCATCTAGATAACATCAAGTCAGTTTTGTTGTGGTTCTTAGGTTTATAATTTGCTATTGTTTAATACTGCATATATGTCCTTACCTTTTCTGATGATAAAAATAAGCATAGAGATGAGAGCAGTTTAAAATGTGCCCAAGTCAGTCAAATATGTTAACCCTGTTCAGGACCTCTGCTGATGTGACATTTTGAATGAATGAATTTTATATATGTGTGTATATATATACATTTTTTTTTTTTTTAAGTAGCTAAGGTGTTTATTTTTTTGGTTTTGTTTTGTTTTTCTCTTGTGTCCCCAGCCACAGCAGTACACTCCTAACATCTGGTCCTGAAAGTTGCACCAGCATCCCCAAATTGAGACCAGAGCCTGTGTAGAGCGTGCAGGTAATGCACTATCCATTAGTGCCAACTACACACAAAAAATGTTTTAACACATAAGCACCTACACATTTGTTCTGTTATGTAAAAGTATCAATACCCTGTCCTGCAAGACAACCAATACTAGTGTCATTATAGCAAACCTAAATGAAGCACTGAAACTTTGGCTTATCCAAGTACAAAAAAATCCCAGGCAAGACATTCAGACCTCATGAGAATGTAAACATATTTGGAAGGAATTAAAAATTCTGAGTTCTCAAAAATAATTAAAATACAAAATTCATGTAAGAACTTTGGTTTTATATTACAACTATGACTGAAAAGATAAAATTGGACATTTCCTTTCATTGGTATTCTAACTGCCATAACAAATATTGTTTAATGATGGCTACAGAAGGTGTTTACTGACCAGCTAATTGTTTCAGAACTTATTGCAACAGATTTATATTTTTAATAGACTGAGGTGCTGTTTGTTTCTTTCCTTCCTTCAAGGATGTTCTTCTTAGTTTAATTTCTGATCAACAAAACGGTTGCAGTGGTGCCACAAATCTGGTGCAGCGACGGCATCACATTTTGGCCAAATTACAGAAGTGATGAAAGAGTGGAAAGAGCAGTGAAAAATCAAGAGGAGCCTGGACCTGACTAGGAAAAGCATGATGTCAGAGTTTTTAAATCATGTGGTACGCTCATTCTCAAACAGTTTGAAAAATGTATTAGTTAACTTCGGCACAGAACAAAATCTGTGCTTTTTTACTAATCTAAAAAAATAGTTTCAGTTAATGTCATTCTGTTTCTATGTAATTTGTTACACTGTCAGTTTAAAACTGTGGTGAAGTTTGACATTTAATTTTCAGATCAGTACTTTATGGCTCGACAACTGATGAAGAAATCCCTGACCTGCAACACAACAGATTTACAGTCTGAGGCGGAAGAGGAAGAAGTAAGACCAAAGAGAAAGCCAAAGCGGATGGAAGTGTAAACGTATGTTTTCTTAATATTGTACATGAATATTTTGACCTTTCAGATTCATAACTAAGTGAATTTGTGTAAACACGTTCTGAGTAAATGCATTCTCCAATAACGCACAAAATTTGATTTCTCTGGTTATGGAGGTAATTACCACACAAGTGAACACATTTGGGGTTTTGGTCTTTAAAAAAGATAAACATTGGACCTATCCTTCACTTTGGATAGTCGGTGCACTTAACTGACATACACGGAGTTGCACAGCAATAACCTGAGTGTTACTGTACAACTTGGTTGTTTATCAGAGGGGTCAGAGTGGATCACAGGTCTGTCTGGTTTTGATCCTCACAGGAGTTCAATTACATTCACACTTAGCCAAATGAACAACACCAAGAGGGAAAAAAAAGCCTAGAGTTCAGTTGAACCAAACTAAACATTGCAGTAGTGAAACATTCCTAGGATTAACTTTTAATAGTCAATCTCAGAATATTGGAGCTTCACAGTGGCAGACCCACATCAGACATGTGTTGTTGCATAAATGTACAATGTTGTTTGAGGGCAGTCAGATTCTCCTAGCACTACAGTTTTCTGAGTCCTTATGAATTCCCTGGATCCATCCTTGATCTCAGAATGTTTTCAATAAAGGTTAAGGAAAGTATATAAGAAGTGCCTAGGCAGAGCCCCTGTCTTCTTTCAGAGGCTCTTCAGGCAATGATGATGCACTTTGTGCAGAATATTTGCAACATAACCACCAAAGAACTGCCACAACACTCTTTACAAATAAATTCATTTACAGCTTGAGTTTTTTTTTTTGGCAAATGAACATTGATGTTATTGGTAATAACAGCATCAGCAAAGATAACGGAATGTGGGTTTTTTTTTGTATTTATTTTTTAATATTTCAACCCACTTCACAGCCATTTCTTTGGGGATACCACTGATGACAGCGAGGATGGAGGCCAACAAAAAAAGACAGGCAGAGGTCCAGCCGAACCCTTGTCGAAACAGTGTGCTCCTGTTATCCCTCCACCACCTTGCCGAGTGCAGAATAGCAGCACAGTTGCCCCTCTTTCACCCACCACTCAGATGGAACATACGTAGAAGACCGGCTGAAGAACAAAATCCTTCAGAAGACCAAGTCTGCCGACCTACCTAGCGAGGGGGAAGGTGTGGATCTGACACTATTGCCTGTTCTGGTGAGCAATACCTCAAACAACAAGGAGATGCAAATAAACCTTCAAGCTCTTTTACACACTCACAGACTGCTCTCTTACACACAGCACACTCTCACACACACCCTCAGACATCTAACTCTCACACATACAACTCACTCACAGACAGCTTACTCTCACACACACAGCACACTCACACAGCACGCTCACAGACAGCTACAGTAACTCTCACACACAGCACATTCACAGAACACACACTAACAGACTAACAGGCAGGCACTTTCTCAAACGGAGCCAGCACAGTTAAGAGACTTTTCGAGATTAGCGACCATAGCATGTAGTAAGTGCTATTCCCGCGTGTTTGCACGTCTTGCTGAAGTTGTCTTACGGGCTGGTTTAGTTGCACCTGGATGTCCTCCAAGTGGGAGTATGCTAAGCTGGAGTGCATAAAATGTCCCACTATTTTACGTCCTTCTGCCACTGCATCCGTAAAATGGTATCGATGTAGTAGGTATCGATGTGCGGGGCGGCTGTGGCTCAGGTGGTAGAGCGGGTCGTCCAACGATCGAAGGGTCGGCGGTTTGATTCCCGCTCTTGCCTAGTCATGTGCTGTTGTGTACTTGGGCAAGACACTTAACCCACCTTGCCTCCAGTGCTCTTCACTGGTGTATGAATGCGTGTGAATGTTGGTGGTGGTCGGAGGGGCCGTAGGCGCGGATTGGCAACCACGCTTTCGTCCGCCCCAGAGTGAGAATGTGTGAGCGTATGGTTGAATGGAAGCAATTGTTGTATAAGCGCTTTGAGTACTCTGATGAGTAGTAAAGCGCTATATAAGAGCAAGTCCATTCATAGTATCGGAGAAGTTTTATGACTTCGAGTATGAGTATTTGAAGGCAGTATCGGCCCGATGCCCAATACCAGTATCGGTATTGATTCATCCCTGTTTGTCTTAGGAAGGGACCCTAACTTATGAGAATGGTTAAACGTGTTCAAAAGCACTTTCAATCAGTGGCAGTTTTTCATGGAGGCCAAGGGAAGCCTGGCTTCCCCAAAAAATATGCAAGAAATAAAAAATATAAATAATCTTCACCACTATGTATTTTATGCTTTATATTTTTGTCATTCCTTGTTGTCAAAACACTACATCAGGCATTTCTGCTTTGTGAGGAGCAAAACAGTGCCCCTCTTGTCAAGCTCTTTTTGTGCATTACACTATGTCTCTCATGCCCTCTGCACTGTCTGTCTGTTCAGAGGCCAGCTTCGCCTTGCCTCCCGTAGAGAAAAAAACAGCCCGTATTAGCCAATCAGATTGAAGCAAGGCTCATTGCTTAATGGTCGATGCATCACTAAAAAAAAACATAAGGGAGGCCAGATCAAATCTGGCTTTCAACCAATCACAAACTGGATGAACAATACCCACTCTAATGCAGCTGTCCCACCAGGCGCCAGCAAGCCCACACAGCAAGTTGTAGGGTACGTACCGTTATGATTTTATAGCTCTCGTTATCAATAATGGGGCACCACCCTAGATCCTAGGGAAATAATAAATTTTAATAAATAATATTTTAATATACATAAAAAATTTTGATCAATCTCATATCAAAAAGTCTGAATCCTCGGTTAAAGTGACCACAGTCTTACACAAAGAAAACATTTAAGACTGAGTTTGATCTAAAATGAGGTATTTATTAACTATTCTTATGAAAATAATGACAACGTGAACTATATACAATGTAGATATGGTGTGTGTGTGTGTGTGTGTGTGTGTGTGTGTGTGTGTGTGTGTGTGTGTGTGGTGTGTGTGTGTGCGTGTGTGTGTGTGCGTGTGTGGAAGTGGAGTGTGTGAAAGTATGTGTGAGAGAGAAGGAAATATGGTGAGGATTAGCCAGAGCTAACCTGACGAGGTAACCGGTAATTTGGATTAAGAATTCTAATGATTTGTAAAAGAATAAATTGATGAAATGAATTAATTGACCAAGCGGTAGTACATCACCCATAGAATGGAATCAGAGCAAACTCAGCTGGAGTTATTGAAGTGAACCGTCATGGGGCTGGGACTTGCGGGCCTTCACAGAAGCAGCACAACGGTCTGGACTTGCAGGTTCGGAGCGGTGTGTCGTCGTTATGGCCACGCTTGGATGTCGTGCCACGGGTTGATCGATTCTATGCAAATGGACCTGATCCAGCAGGTCTCGCGAGTTCTCAGCTGAGTGTTGCTTTGCCAAGAAAAAACGGGTGTTGATGAAAAACTGTCAAATTAAGAAAAATAAATGCTGGTTCTGAATCGTTCTCCAGATTAAAACGAATAAAAATTCGGCTTAACGTGAGCAAAATGTCTAAGGACTAATGTTCCAAAAATATTAAGAGATAAATAGTTAACAAACTTAGATGGTGAGGGAATTTCAAAGATAGGAAAAACGTGCTTTAGGTAAGAAAATAATGGGAATCTCTGTCATGGATTCCCAGGTAGTGCAAGAACGGGAAGAGAGATAAGAGAGAGTAGAGAGTGAAGGTGGGGGCTGCTTAGGCTTATATCAGGCCAAAGGGGCCATGGGAGGACCCCCAAGGTGGAGGGAAGCTTCGGCGTGATCTCTGGTGGTAACATGACCCCCTTCCTTTGTCTCAAAGAGAGAGATGGAGAGAGATGGAAAACTACTCCAGAAGGTACTTAAACATTGGGAATATTAAATGATTAAAACGTGATCTGTCTATCTCTCCACCATATTTCAGTTGTGTGAAAGAGAAACGCATGTTCCTAAATGTGTAGATTAATACATATGTTCATATTATGTGAATTATATTCATAACTTATGTTATGTTATGACATTAAAAATATCATCACAGTGAAAATATAACAAACAAGTCAGAGATTTGGTAACAGGTAAATACAATGGTCATCATTTCAACCTAAATGGAGAGAAATTCAGAGATGTTAATACTGGAATTCATTCCAAAATCATAGGTATCCTGGGAAGAAATGATTAAACATCACAAATTAATAAATCGACTCATATAAGACATGTAAATATGATTTCGAATATGTCATAGATGAAACACTGTGAGTAACTGTGTAAATCTGGAAAATACCACATGCATATAGAAATATTATTTGGCAAGTGTTTTGTTTAAGTCAGTTCCAGTCTCTTTGTTTCAGCCAAAGAGAGAGAGAGGGTGACTCCAGCCTTCAGCCATAAAGTTTACGACTTGTTATCTGATCTGTGGAATGCAGAGACGTCTCCGGCTGAGGGTCTCCTAAAGCTGAAAAGGGATTTTAGCATGAAAGTTCATTAAACAAGACATCCATAGCATATAATTGAAAGTCATTGTCTTTTAAAACAAAAGTTATTTCAGGGGTTTAAATGTTCACAGGAGCTCCATCCTTCTGTGAATGAAAACCCACAGAAATACAAATGTCTCAATCTTCCTATAGAGATGGGTGTTGGTCAGTGCTGGAGAGGGACAGCTTATCTGACGTTTTGATCAGCTCAGGAATTCCAGGGCCTTTGCAGTATTCCTACAAAGTATAGCCATCAAGCTAGCCAGAGAATGGATGGTGACAGGGACCTTGAGTTTCTTGTAAAAAAATGACTTCACAAAACTTCCTTTTGAAGTTCAACTACAAGTCAAAAGTAGGCCAACTCCAAAGCTCAATCTAACTAAGTGTAGAGCTAATGGAAAAGCTCGATCTTTTTGTGAAGCTAACTATGCCAGAAACGAGTGGCTAACGGGAATTGCTTAACCGGCTTTTCTGCTGGCCATGTCTCCTATTTGACCGGTCTACCGGCTCCCTGAACAACCCCTGGAGCACTTAACCTCTTTTATTCACTGAAATTAATGAGAAGTCGGTAGAATAAAGGTACTCTAACAGTAGGCTGATTTGTTTACATGAAAATAACAGTTAAAACACCGAATCTAATTTGTTGTTCACACTGGCTTCCTCTGTAATTTTGGTCACGGGCCGCCACTGCTTTCAATTGTTTATAAATCTGACCGACAGCCACCAGGCCCTGGGACTTTTCCAGATCTTAAAGTGTGCTCAGCTTTAGTTCCATCCTCCCATGAAATTCATCCATTCAGAAACCTTCTTTATTTGTCATTGGCCAAGGGAAGAGTCAGGTTAGAGAAGAAACTCTCTGCCAGTCCTGAGACTGCTGTCTGCTCACTTTTGTACAGCTTGTTATAAAATTTTGCAAATTTTAACCCTAATCCATGTATGCCATCGTTATCCAATTTAATTAGACCAGAGGGATCTTGAACAAAGGCAGTGTTCTGAGAATTAGACCACCCTTTCACCAGATTAGCCAAATACTTGCTTGATTTACTACAAAACTCAACTATCATTTTTGGGATTACTCATTTAATATTTCCTTTTTTAACAGCTGCAGAAGTCCAAATCCTGAGTTTACTGGAGTATATGAAACACCAGCAAGAGCAGTTAATTGTCAAGGTAAACTATCTGACAAGCAGGCTGAACCTAACTGGCCAAGAAATGGAAGTGCCTGACCCGATACAGTTTCCCTTGACATCAATGGAGGAAGTGGAGGATTTTGAAGAGTGGCTGAAAGACCCTGCAAATTCTCAACAGAAGCAGAGTGTGGTGAGTTTTTTGTTGTTAGATTATATTAGATTACATTACATGACATTAGATTTGGGCGGCATGGCTCGGTGGGTAGAGTGGCCGTCTTGTAACTGGAAGTTTGCCGGTTCGATCCTCGGCCCATCGAGCGCATGTCGAGGTGTCCCTGAGCAAGACACCGAACCCCTAATTGCTCCTGGTGGATCGTGGTTAGCGCCTTGCATGGCAACTTCCGCCATCAGTGTGTGAATGTGTGTGTGAATGGGTGAATGTGACGTATCATGTAAAGCGCTTTGGATAAAAGCGCTATATAAATACAACCATTTACCATTTAAATGATCCCTTAGGGAAAAACTCCCTCAGGCAAATAAACAATCAGTAGTGGCTGATTATTACAGATAAAAAGATATATAAAAAGAACAGATTGTTCTAAATAAAACTATTCATAAATAGAATATGAATATAGATATAAATTAAATATATACACACGTGGACAAAATTGTTGGTACCCCTCAGTTAAATAAGGAAAAACCCACAATTTCACTGAAATCACTTGAAACTCACAAAAATAACAATAAATAAAAAATTTATTGAAAATTAAATAATCAAAAACAGCCATTACTTTTGAATTGTTGATTAACATAATTATTTAAAAAAAACAAACTAATGAAAACAGGGCTGGACAAAAATGATGGTACCTCTATAAAAGATGAAAACTATTTGACCAGAGTGACATGATTAACTCAGGTGTGTCATTTAATTGACATCACAGGTGTTTCCAAACTCATAATCAGTCAGTCTGCCTATTTAAAGGGAGACAAGTAGTCACCCTGCTGTTTGGTGAAAAGGTGTGTACCACACTGAACATGGACAACAGAAAGCGAAGGAGAGAATTGTCCCAGGACATCCGAAAAAAATTATAGACAAACATCTTAAAGGTAAAGGCCTATAAGACCATCTCTAAACAGCTTGAAGTTCCTGTGACAACAGTGGCTCATATTATTCAGAAGTTCAAGACCCACGGGACAGTAGCCAACCTCCTGGACGTGGCCGCAAGAGGAAAATTGATGACAAATTGAAGAGACGGATCGTTGGAATTGTATCCAAAGAGCCAGAGCAACCTCCAAAGAAATTAAAGGTGAACTCCAAGGCCAAGGTACATCAGTGTCAGATCGCACCATTCGTCGTTGTTTGAGCCAAAGTGGACTTCATGGGAGACGACCAAGGAGGACACCACTGCTGAAAAAACTCATAAAAAAGCCAGACTGGAATTTGCAAAAATGCATGTTGACAAGCCACAAAGCTTCTGGGAGAATGTCCTTTGGACAGATGAGACCAAACTGGAGCTTTTTGGTAAGGCACATCAACTCTATGTTCATAGACTCAAAAACCAAGCATACGAAGAAAAGAACACTGTCCCTACGGTGAAACATGGAGGAGGCTCAGTAATGTTTTGGGGCTGCTTTGCTGCATCTGGCACAGGGTTGTCTTGAAAGTGTGCAAGGTACGATGAAATCTGAAGACTATCAAGGCATTCTGGAGAGAAATGTGCTGCCTAGTGTCAGAAAGCTTGGTCTCAGTCGCAGGTCATGGGTCTTCCAACAGGACAACGATCCAAAACACACAGCCAAAAACACCAAGAATGGCTGAGAGAAAAGCGTTGGACTATTCTAAAGTGGCCTTCTATGAGCCCAGATCTGAATCCCATTGAACATATGTGGAAGGAGCTGAAACATGCCATTTGGAGAAGACACCATCAAACCTGAGACAACTGGAGCTGTTTGCTCATGAGGAGTGGGCCAAAATACCTGTTGACAGCTGCAGAACGCTCATTGACAAATACAGAAATCGTTTAATTGCAGTGATTGCCTCAAAAGGTTGTGCAACAAAATATTAAGTTATGGGTACCATCATTTTTGTCCAGCCCTATTTCATTAGTTTGTTTTTTTAAATAATTATGTTAATCAACAATTCAAAAGTGATGGCTGATTTTGATTATTTAATTTTCAATAAATTTTTATTTATTGTTACTTTTGTGAGTTTCAAGTGATTTCAGTGAGAATTGTGGTTTTTCCTTCTTTAACTGAGGGGTACCAACAATTTTGTCCACGTGTGTACTACTACTAACTGGCAGTTATCCAATTATTAATCCCTTGGAAAACTTCCTCAAGGAGATTGTTGTGCCATTTCATTAAAATTACAAGTAAATTCAAAATTACAATTTTTTTAAAAAATTTTTTTTTACCAATTATTCAATTGACCTGATTTAAACAAAACATAACTTATTTCATAGAAAGACTTTCCAGTGTTGTTCACCTTTCTTACTTTTAACTGGCTGCTTCACCATAGAAAACTATGTTCAGGATTAAAGTTTCCATCCCTACAGTGGATAGTTTTGGTCACTGTCAATTGTACAAAGAAAAACACATAGAAGGGAGGTTGGTGACATAATGACATGCTGTATTAATGGTCAGACAGAAACATATTAAGTGTGACTATGAGCCTGAATGTGTCTCATAGTCAAAGTACTGTATATCTTCACATACTGGACCTGTCTGTTTTTTTCCTCTTTTTAGTTCCCTTCTACTAGACTTGATAAGAAAGACAAACCTAGCTGTATGTAAATAGATGTAGTATATAATTGAAATAACATGAGCTCTAGCTTTTTATCTGCAAGAGTAAGGCTAAAGACACATTAGGTAGCAACAGTTACAACTACAAAAGCACTCAGAGCGCAGCCTCCGCCAAGGCTTACCCGTTTATCCTTTAAAACATTCTGAATCCAGATGGTGATCCGGATCACCTCCAAAATTTAATCATTTGTTTCTGTCCCATTTTTGAAAGTTTCCTAGAATTTCATGAAAATCGATCCATACTTTTCCAGTTATCTTGTTCACAGACAAAACAAACAAACAAACAAACAAACAAACAGACAGACAGACAGACAGACAGACTCTCCTGAAAACATAACCTCCTTGGCGGCGGTAATAAAGTAATACAACAAAATCGGTAATTCTGCACAGAACAAAGCCTTCTATGTACTATGGCACTCAAAAGTGTGCCGTGGTACTTTTTTCCTTTTGGTTTCAAAACAAGATCCCTTTTTCTGTACATCTGATCTCAAAATGCTCCAGAAAGCTTAATTTGAAACAGCATTATGTAATTTTTTCTTCTGGGGCACATTTCACCCAGACCCCTCTACCTGCACATTTCTGATTCTTGTCACATTTTTAGGTATAACGAGGTAAATGTTGGGTAATTCGTACTGACAAAAATGTTTGGACTTTATGTCACCTCAAAGAAACAAAAGCAAAACAAATATTTACCTGTCAGGTTATGAAAGGTAAACAGGATACTTTTTGCGACGGCATATTTATGTTTTTACTTGCCAAGCTGTTGGAACTTCTTGGTTACTTGTTTTAGATGACAAGAATTTTCTGTCAAAAGATTTTTTTTGACTTTAATCCCTGTATATTATGATTGGTGATCTGATCTGTAAACTATTTTCCTGTGTAAATATAAGTGGAACGCTCACACTGTCAAGCCCTGTCACTGGCCCTCACTCTGCATTCTAATACAGAGCAAAATATATCCTGCCTCATTCTCTGATTTGTATAGTTTTGTAAGGTTTACTCTTTAAAAACTGGAAATTACAGAGACTTGAAAAAAGATATTAACAGGATTGATTATTTGTTTTTGATTTTAGATTCGCTCCTTGGCAACTATTGGAGGTCATGACACAAAACGTGTCACATGGAACATACTTGCCCGCATGTTCCATGATGATGTTGGGAGGAGGATAAATTGGAAACGGATGAATGGGAAAAAGTCTTTCAGCCAGATGGCATCAAAGACATTGCTCCTACGTAAGTAACTGTAAACAATTTGAAGTGACACTACAGTTTTAAAGCTAGGATAGGTAGGAATCTAAAGCTAGCATAATGTGGAAGTAGAATCTCCTCAGGGCTCCATCCAAGCCCCACCCACCACACACAGATGCGCTCAAGCACCCACTGCCACTTTTTCAGGGGGCGGAGAGAGGACAACAGAACAACATCATGTTACATTCAGTGGTAATAAAAACACTGATGTTACCACACCTAATATTATCTAGATAAAGGAAAAGCTATACATGTCAACTAAATGTGTCCTCTGGTCAACTTCCGACAACATTTCTGTGGCAGTGAAGTCGTACTTTGAGTGCAGGCTCATACACAGCAATTATGCACACGGAGGCAAGGAGGCTTGTCATTGGTTCTTTTCAACAGGACCATGAGGCAGTGATTAGTTGACATTTATAAAGAATTACAGCTGCAACAGATGACAGATCTTTTTCCTTCCTTTTTCACAATTCATAGTTAATTTATTGCTGTTTGAGTGTAAAGAACATTTGAAACAATATAGTCAATATTGCGTATTTGATTATTTTACCTACCGTAGCTTTGTGTGGGCAAATTACCTGTGTGAGCATTGCTTAACATCTATGGCTCAACTACTGTTGCTCATATGTGTTTGTGATACCATCAGTGCCTACTCTCCACAGATCCAAGTACAATATCAGTATTTTAGTACATATGGAATAATACGGGTTTTTATTTTTCATTGAGTAAATACATCTCTAAGAAGCACAGTAGGGTTTTCTGGCACAACTTGACTATCTTTTTGACCTCTTCATGAAAATGCCTTAAGCAAGAAAGGCTAGGGTTTACTGTTATTTCTTTTATGAGAAATGTGCTTCAATGGGGTTTTTTGTAATTTGTAATTTACATGAAAATCTTATTGTTTGATTTCAGATTCTGTGCGAAAAAATCTTACATCCCATTCTGCAACTGACGATGAAATTCAAAGACATGCCATTCATTGATTCAACCTGGCTGCAGACAGGGGAGCTCAAGGAGGCGCACCACTGTCACCCCCAATGATCAGTTGGCTGTTATGTCACGTTAGGAAAAAAGTGCTTTAGTATGCAGGTAGGGGTGTCCCGATACAACTTTTACACCTCCAATACAATACTGTTATTGCAGCCTTAAGTATTGGCTGATACTGATATCGATCCAATACAATATCAGCAGGAATCATACATACTTTTATTACTTATTTGGAAGTATGGACTGTAAGAACAGTCTTGATCAAGTGACATTACTCAAACAGAGAACAGTAGTCAGCAATAGTAGGTCTGAGAACAACTGACCCCATTTATTATTAACCAATGGGTTAAATAAATTTTATCCTTATACATAAGACTATACTACAATTAGAATAAAATAAATAAAAATAAATTAGAAGACCCTGGAAAGTGACCTCAATAAATACAATAAAACAAAAAGATGTATTTTTAAACTACAAAATAACCACTGTGTGTGACTTAAACTTAAGCATATTCTACAAATGAATTAAATTAAAAAAATGTTTTGAATGGACTGCTTGTATCAGAGTGCTGATATCAGAGATTTTGGATGCAGGCCGATTTATATTCCAATATTTTTTTTTGTTTTTTTTTACCGATATCAATATCAGATCGGGACATCTCTATATGCAGGTATCAAAAGGTACTAAAAGTTTTCATGTTTTACTAAATGTTTTTCATGGGTTTCCAAATTTAAAAATGTTCTACAAGTTTTTAAATGTTAAATAAGCCACACCGTTTTTAAAATATATATCTAGATGTTGAATCTTTTTTTACATGTTAATTTCGGAGTCCCTTGTGTTAATTAAAAGTAAATAAATGTTTATTCCAAAAGTCCGTTCATTGAAAGTTTCTGTGGCAATATCTTAAAAGAAGGATTTTCATTAAATAATTCTCACAACTGGTGTAAGTAAGACCCATTTACACTGGTAATAATGGTTCTTTTTAATTAATGCACGTTTCCGCTGCAACTAAAAAAACAACAATTCTTTCTAAATGTTTGCCTGTATAATCACCATTCAACTTAAAGAGCCATAAAAGTGGCTTCAAATAACTTTTTCATTTTATTCCAAGTGTTTTATCAAATCAGATTTTTATTATTCAACGACTCATTAGTCATAAAAAAAGTATTCAAGTTTTTTACTAGAATCAGAGGAGCTTACTGTCATTACACACACAAAAATAATATGTGTAAAAATGCAGATTTGGTCAGTGTGATGTTGAATTAAATTTATGTAAGTAGTTGTTTCACAGATGAATCATTTTAATCAAGGGCTTTGTAATGGGTTGACCGCAAAATAACAACTGAAATGAACTGATTAAAATAAAATCTGAATCCGATAAGCTACATCCACATCAGACCCATTCTGGATAATCAGTGGATCCAAATCGGATCTGGACCGAATGAGTTGCTTCATGAGTGAATACGGATAGGCTCTGGGCCAGAGCTGGACAGGATCCGTGATCCTCATCTATCTGGATTCTGTTCCCGCCGTGCAAGTGGACTCCGATCTTGATGCATTTTGTGGTTCCGTTCCGGACCTTATGAAGTCTTTGGAACGGATCCGGTGCGGGGGTCTGTTTGCTATCTGGGTTGCTATTATGGACATTTTTAGATCAAATGATGCAGAACACACCAGAGACCGGTGTCTTTTAACCAAACTGTGTGAAATACAGAGGATGCAAATCTCGGCAAATTAAGAATGTCTCCTGCCAAATAATGTATCCCCCTCTTTACTATTAATGAATAAGCTTTGGGCATATTTTGGGCGGCATAGCTCAGTGGGTAGAGTGGCCGTCTTGTAACCGGAGGGTTTGCCAGTTTGATCCTCGGCCCGTGTGCTCATGTCGAAGTGTCGCTGAGCAAGACACCTAACCCCTAATTGCTCCTGATGGGGTCATGGTTAGCGCCTTGCATGGCAACTATCCTGTAAAGCGCTTTGGGTACCTTGCAGGTATAGTAAAGCGCTATATAAATACAGACCATTTACCATTTTTCAACAAGAAATCCAAGCTTTCATATGCTGTGTACTTCGAAGTGTTTTGTAGTTACAGCTAAACCCGACAAAAAGTATCTTTTCATTATCAAGAAGTACTGTGCTGTAGAAAACAGTTTGGGGTCTCATAGTTTCTATTATAGCGGAGCATTTCAGATCTCAGCGGGCAGGCTCTCAGCACAACACCTGTAGCCCAGCACGCTGGAAACAGCGTGCGGACTAAACCACTTGAGGAATGGAGGGGGAAGGGTATAATCTTTCAACAATTAAAAAATAAAAAGTTTTACGTTTAGAATTTGCAGCGCTAGTGTTGCGCTTTTATTAAACATTACTATATTATTATTCAATTGTTTTGCATGCTTACAATGATTTTTGGGGGGACAACTTTATGGAAGGTGGGGACACATCCCTTGTGTCTCCCCCGGGATTTCCGCCTATGGTTACATCTATAATGTAAACTCTGTGGGTCAAGTTGGGATGTGTGGACGTGGCCAGAGGTAGAAACACTTAAACGAGTTTGCAGTTAGCCATTCAATACAAAAGCAAACCTGGAAGCTCTAAAGCTGTTTGGCTCATGCACCAGTTAAACATTATTCATTTAGGAAGCTGGCACTGTTGTCAAAGGGATAAAGGTGAGAGGCAAAAGGATTGGAGACAAAAGGATTACTAACAAAAAAGGGCATTGCTGGCTTGCAATCCATTACAAATAGTTACTATTTACACATATAGCTTTTCATTTTATTTTTTTTCAAATTTTCTTATTTTTAGTCATAAAAATATTGTTCCCGAGCTCAGAATTTCTGCTTTTTATGTTGCTAGGCAACACTTAACAAAAGCAGAAGACATTCACAAAGCTTAGCCAGAAGTTTTATAATCTTGACAAGTATTAAAACCATGAAATACATTATTTTGCTGTCGATGTGAAAAATGACAAACAATCTGCTTGTTGAAACAGAGAGAGGGTTGCATTTTCTCTCCTTACAGACTGGCTGTGCTAATTTTCTCACTCTTATTGGGACTTCTCTGCATTTTGTTATGTTCTGGGTGGTTCAGTTTGTCTTTTGGTCGTTCTTTCCTTTTCCTTTCCCCTGCAACAGTCTACCAGCTTCTTCTGTGGCAAATGTTATTTAGAATGTACTCCCATATTCACTGAATTTAACACATTTGAATGTTTCTCACTGAAAAGACTGAGAATCTTTTTTACCACTTGTTGTTGTTAGTGGATAACAACCCTAGCTCCAAGCTCTTTAGCTGAGGTTTAGCTTTTGCTGTGTTTTTCTTCCAGTTTAGAACTGGCACGTTAATTTGGCAACCAAACATCTCTGCCAGAGTTGTCCAGTACTAAATATTTCTGTCAGTGCTGTTATTTCACACAACAGAGCAGTCCTATAAATCAGAAGAATTGAGTAAATAAATTATCATTTTGTTATTATTTGTAAAATATTACTCCCGGTGACAACTACAGAGTAATGCAGAGCTGTCACTGAGTGAAGGAGAAATACTATTCATGTGATTGAGTTACATTTGTCATGGCAAAATTTAATATGGCTTTCAAAAACCTTTGTAGATCTGTCCTGCATTTACCATTAAAGTACTGCTAGAAAATAGAAGAACCAAAGGAGTATTTAAGCAATAATTGTGTCATGTGAAACATACACAATGACATAATTGTCACGCCTCCCGCTCCTGTGACTGGGCTCGTCAGCTTAATGACAAGCGGCTGTGTTTCCAGCACAGCCGGCGTGAATTAACAATCAGTCCGGCATATAAGCCTGGCTCTCCTCACAACATACTGCTGGGACATTGCAGACAACTCTCCATCATGTTCATATCACCTCTTGGACTCTGTAAAACCCTGGACTTTCACCTGCTCCATCCACCTCCCTGAAAATACATGTCACTCTCTGGACTCTGATTCCTTGTGGATTACACTGCTGGCTTCATCTCCTCTCTTTGCCCCGGAATTCCCCACTCTGTTCTGCACCTCTCCTCTGTCTGCTTCAGTCCTTGCCACGTCCACCTCCAGCCCCCCTCAGCTCAGCCTCCCACCTCGTCTCCATTCCCAGGACAATTTGTGAGTTTCCTTTCCTCCCTTCCTTAGTTAATATAGTTTCCATCACGGCCCCAGGCCGTCGTCCTTAGTTATTAGTTTACACCTTCCGTTAATTCCCCGTACTTCTCTGTTTAAGTGCTTCATTTTAATTATTATTTCATATTAAAGATAATTATCATTCCACCTGCCTGTCTATTGCCTGCTGCTTGGGTTCGACCCTGTCTGATCTGTGACATAATTATAGACACCTATCTATACAGATGTAAGACTGGTTGAAAAAGACACCCGAGGCTTGTCTGAAAACACTTTAGGCGGCTTGTTTACCAGGGAACCATTTCAACCTAATCTTGTTATTGTCCTTTTAATCTGGACTGCAGATCTGTAGATTGCAGTAGAAGATAAGTCAGCTTGCTGCAGAGATTCCTTTGGGGAAAACAGTGTTTTAAAATAAAATTTGTTGTTGTTAAAATATTGTACAGCTTTGTGTTTACTTCTTCTCCTGTCTGGATTCTGTTATGTCATAAAATGATAAAATACAGATGCTGATTTTACAATGGTTTTGAAAGGTTGAATTCATCAGCTAACTCTAGTGTCTACACTATTTCAGCTACAGTTCTGCAGGATGTAAAACTCAGTATAATACACCACCATGCAGTTACACACAGAGCAGGAGAGAGAATTATAAAATGCTTTGGGGTAGAGTTACATGCATAACTGCACTCTGTTGCGCACTTCAACAATGAATCAACAATCAACCTGAAACTGCACAACGATAATCTTGTAAAAGCCAAAAAAAAAAAAAAAGGCTATCTTCGTGCACGGTATTTAGATGAGAACATGTGAAAGGTGATGCCACAGGGGACTTGGTTGTTTGGTATCAAGATTGTCTTTTTTTTTTTTTTTTTTTTTTTTTGAAAGTATTCAAGGGGAGATGACCTACATTTGATGCTCCTCTGGGAATTCTTGTGTAGTTAACCGAGAGGATACACAGATAAGCACAAACGTGTATGTATATATTTTTCACTCTTGCACACTTTCACACATTCTTCTGCAGTTACACAGTACATTAAATGTTCAGCTCTACTTCCACATGATTGTAGATTGTACTGACAAATGTTGCTCCAATGTCCACTGAACTGAATTATCACTCAAGCCCATTGTATGACTGTATGATCACCAAAGAACAGCTTCATCTGCCATTTTCAATTGCAGACTGATCTATTGTATGATAAACTTGTTCAAAGATAACCCCTTACCCTGAGGCCAGAAACCAGGCTGTTTTGAGGTTTTGTTGCTGTAAGTTTCGAAACATCATATATCCCCCTTTTTGATCATGAAAAGGAAAAATGCCTTGTATTTCAATTTTAATTTGAAAATCAAATAACCTCCCGTTCTTTGTTTTTCAGTACCTGTTTCAGAACGGAAAATCCAATAGCCAAAATATACAATGGTCCGTGTACCTTCCGTTCATTCAATTTCCAATTCTGAAATGCAAATCGAAAAACAAAACGGGCATTTTTCTTTTTCAATATATGTAGTAGAAAACAAACAAGAGCCCTTTTCCATTTAAAATATAACCATAAAATTGGATTTTGTGTTGTTTTTCTATTATGTATTTTTATATTCTCAGATAAATACGAAGAATCCAATCTATGTGAATCCAAAACTCAAATGCGGCGATATCTGTATTATTAGGTGAACCGGAAGCAGTAATTTAGCTTTTCTTCCGCAATTAGCAAGTCTTTAGCACAACAGAAGGTTCGGTTGGCAGGAGTCTGAAGGCTGGACGAGATGATGTCACTCGAGCCCTATGGAGATTTAATAAGAGACATGATTGCTCAAAATCTCTCGCATGCGGACATTTCCACGAATTTATCACAATTAGGTGTGCAGCAATGTTCTGAAATGAGTGTCAGGAGATTTTGTGCACATCACAACATTTCCAGGAGGGGACATGTATCGGACACACAATTAGAAGTTGCTATCAGCAGGGCAATAAATCAGGTAGGTTATTTTGGTTTTTTTTTTTATTTACAGAAGTGGGTATAACAAGTTACATTTACTCTGTTACATTTACTTGATTAAGTTTTTGGATAAATTGTGCTTCTGAGATAGTTTTACATCATCTCCATACTTTTTACTTTTATTTGAGATTTGTGAAGAAGAATGTACTCTTAATACACTCTATTAGGCTACACTGAGCTGGTTACTTTTCTTTACCCATTCACAATTCTACACAATATTATCTGCCGATGCATCAACCAATTTAATGTTTTATTTTGTCAGACAGAGGGACTTCCACCATGGGCTCTACCACCTGAATGTGTTTCACCAGTCATATTTGGAATTGTGTGTTTCTTGTGCTGTAACTTATTTTTTGTAAATATTTATTTTTCATTTTATTTATTCTAATATTTGATTGATTGGAAGTACTCAAATTTGCCTGAAGATTATTATTTTGTATTTTTGTCTAATAAAATGCATGTCTTCACAAATTAATCAGATGTTACTCAACAGTTGCTCAGTTCCTGAGTAGTTTTTTCACCAAGTACTTTTTTACTCTAACTCAGGTATTTTTGGATGACTACTTTTTACTTCTACTTGAGTCATATTATTCTGAAGTAACAATACTCTTAATTGACTACAATTTTTGGCTTCTCTACCCACCTCTGTTGATTTATTTTTAGACTACATATATTTTGTGAAATATAAATCCATGAAGACTAGGCCTGCATGTCACAACTTACTTATGCTGATTCATCAGACAGGATCAACATATGGTCGAAAGATGACCGGGTACCTGTCTGCAATGGGAGTGGTTGCTGGTGAACGCCGGATAGGGAGGATTTTGAGAACAATGCATTGTGCTTATCACGAAATGCGCAAACGTGTAAGTATCTTTTCCAAGCCTTTAATGTTGTGGTATATGGTATGTATTTTACAAGCTAACTTTTCCTTACTTTTCCCCCAAAGGGTGCACGTAACCTTAACCCTGTCCCCTACAGTGCTGCATACATGGGACACAAAATCCACATTGACCAGAAGGAAAAACTGGTCATGTTCGGAGTGACGCACGTTTTCGCAGTAGATGGGTACAGCAGTAAGGTCGTTGCCCATGCAACCATGCCTGTCAAAAATAACCTCATGATATATTAAGAAGTTTATAGGTTAGTCCTTCTCAACTTTTTTCAGCTTCAGAACCCCCTTTCTCTGATTTCAGAATCCAGGGCAAAAATTCAGGCATGTGGAATTTTTTGTGAAAAAGTCCATGGAGAAGTTAGTCTTTATACATACCTTTTTTTAATAATTCATTTTTTAATAATATTTTTTAATAAACCTCTAACCTGAATGTAAAAGTAAGGTTTTGGCTTTCTTAGAATCTGTGTTCACAATTTTTAGACAACTATAAGTTTGTAGCGCTATTATGCTGCTGAATGAAACATGAAAATGTTCCCATCTCACTTGTTTACATTCTTCTGTTAAAGTGAGAATAATAAACAACTCAAAATTTCCAAATACACATTTCTGACAGTTAAAAAATATATATCTGTGACCAATATAGCCACCCTTCTTTTCAATAAGTCACAAAAATGGTACACTAGTAGATATCAATATTGTTGGTCTATCATGCATTGCAGACTCAACATTTGATGAGTCATGTTTCACTATTTTACAGATCAGCAGTTCTTGAATATGGGATATGGGACCAGGTCAGGGTAGACCATGGCCATGAGTTTTACTTGTCCCTCTACATGCAGGAGATGCTCTCTCACCACAGACACAACTTGCAAAGGCAACCATATCACCAAACTCAGTCAACAAAGGTGAGGTAATGGTTTCCTTAATGTACAAAATCTGCCTTCTATTGCCCAAAATGAGACTAAGCTTTAGAGATGTTACTCAGTTGTTATGCACTGGTACTGAACAAAGAAATAACAAACTCTAGTTGCAGTGATCCTCATTTCAAACACACAGGGCTAAAACCTGAAACCTTAGTTAGCCATTTAAACGAAAGCCTACCGAAACAATGCAATATTGGTGTACATATGTGCTCCATCTAGAGAATTTTCAGCATGCTTCTTTGTCACAAAACCCCCAATCCATTTCTCTTCCAACCATTGCACAGCCATAACCTTCTATCACTCTGCCTGCAGAGCTGCAGTGCGTGTCTCAGGGCGTAGTGTATTACTCCGCAGTGCGAAAGGTAAACACAGGTGATCACGCGGGGAATAGAAACAGAGCCAAATGGATCAGTGGTTTTGTGGCAATTCTCTAGATAGACTATGAATGTACACCAGTATCGTATTGTAAAGGTGGGTAGTTGTTTATATGGCTAACTAACGTTTGAGGTTTTGGCCTCGTGTGTTCAAATTGAGGATCAGTGCAGCTGCTGGAGGGAGGGGGTGTTATGGCGCTACGAGGAGATCTGGCATATCACCCGATAAGACCCAACTTTTATGCAAATTGAAATATCCCTTTAACCAGATGCACCCTTGAGTGGGAGTGCTTGTAGGTACCCATACACATCAATGGTCCTGCTCATTGGACTCCTAATCAAGCCTCTTAATACTGTCTAAACTTTTTACACCTGATAGTCCTGTTTCCTCTCACCATGTTGATTTTGTAGACTAAATTGAGTATACCCTTTTCTTGTCTACAGAATCATACAGTAGGGCGAATGTGGGTAGAGATAAATAACAGGGTAAATTACCCAGTGAAGGAGGCCCTCATGCAGTTGCAGGATCAGGAAGTCCTCAACATGGATGACAATGTGACTAGATACTGCACATCTAACCTTACTGCTGAGCTGTGCAAGATCGGCATAACAAGAGCTGTACATGCATGGAATGCACACAGAATCCCAGGTGAGTTTAAAAAATGCATCATACAATCCAGTCCTTTTTTGTGAACTTTTTTTATTCAAAAGTTGACAGTGAATTTTAACAAAAATGACAGTTTGTGACCTATGCTTTGCTTCACAGGCAAAGGAATACCCAATTATTTAGCAGCAGGAGGATGTCCAAAGAAAGTGGGAGAGGAGTTTTTGCCACATGCCTCCCAAGCAGCAGACATGTACCAGCAGGATGCTGGCTCTTCACTAACTAGAGTCTCCTGCTTTGGAACTGACCCCTTCTCAAGTGAGGAGGACAAAATATCAGCAGAACAACTTTTTGCTGAGCAGTACCCTGATATTTCAGTTTTACTAGATAATGTGGTAAACTACAACTTCGTACCTTTTCAAGATGCATTGCTGTATCTGATAAGCATTACACAGCAATATGCATGAACATGTCAAATAAAGACAAGTTGGTTCTGGATATACTAGATATTCTGTTACTTTAACAAATAAAATTGAACACTTGCTAAAATTGCTACAATAGCAATATTGGTCTAAGTGCAACATGAAATACAAAAAAAATGTATAAAAATGAACTATTCTGTATCCTCTACAGTTATTGAACAACTGCAAAATTCCAACTGACTTTAGAACAAGGCAATTAGCCAGATGTAACAGATGTAATCAAGCTTAAATCATAGAATGTGATACAATCACACTTAAAAAAAAGGTTAATCCATCTTGATTACACCAGCCAATATGGAGAGAAGATTGTCAAAACTGGTCAGTCTGTGAACATTGACAGAGAACTCATCTGATCTGCATTTGAGGCACTGGTCGGATGTCAGCATCCACTGGTCAACGCACTTTTTGCAACCAACAAAGCTTTTGCAGCATACGGCAATCACAGGCTCTTCCATTACCCCTGTTTGATGAAAAATAGGAAATGTACAATACACATGAAATATTACAGTTCAATATATTATCTTACCTTTACTTAAAGGAACAGTTCACCCAAAAATGAACATTCTTTCATCATCTCCTCACCCTCATGCCAGTTAAAGCACAGGTGCAGTTTGTCCATATAACACAAAAGGAGGTTGCAGCACTACTGGAGAGCAGGGGGGTCTCCACTGACTTTATATGCACTGCATTGAAGTCAGTGGAGACCCACTTGGGTCATTAAATAGTTGTCCAATTTTTGTTTCAGAAATGGCAATAGAAAAAATGGCCCTAAATTTCTTTTTCAATTTGCGTTTCAGAATTAGAAATAAAATGAATGGAAGGTACATGGACCTACACTGTAGTTTTGTCTTTGCTTTTCCCTTTTCTCTTTTTCCCTTTTATTTTTTCATTTTGTCATTGCCTTTTCCGCTTTGCATTTGCTTTTTCCTTTTGTCATTGCCTTTTCTGTTTTGCATTTGCTTTTTTGCTTTTTCCATTTTGCATTTGCTTTTACTTTATGGACTGTTCCAATCTACACTGCAGGAATACGTAGTACAACATGTGAATCAGTCATTAAACAACGTAACGACTAGAGAGTAGATTTAGGCCGTTTTTCAATATGCGTTCTTGTCCGTACTTGCGGTCTCGCGTACTCGTGAAATGTCATCAGTTGGAGACCGAGTACGGTTCCAATTCACAGAACGCATCTGACCAAGAACGGAAGTAATACCCCGAAGTGTTCCCGCTCCGCCGACATTTATGGAGACTGCATCAGACCACACTTGTGTGGACTTGGGGCGGCCAAATAATCCATAATGCATTTCGCGCCAACCAGCGGTCAAAGGCCGAGGAGGAAGCTTTCAGAGGTAACAGAAGTTTTTTTGGGGAATGCTACTGCTATTATGATACAAAATGTAATTTTCAGATTATTTCAGATGGGAAAATAGTTGTGTAAACATCAAATATGTGGCCAATTTATTCAGATAAAGGCTGTTTAAAAACTCACTCCAAAGGTTTCGGAAATGTGAGGCTCCAATATAAATGGTCAGCACTCACTGTAGCCGCCGAGAGCAGCCTGATGTCGGCAAGACTTTTTGAAATCTGCCAGTGGCTCTGATGGTTCTATAGCGGGTAAACGGGAATATAGTTTTACATTCATCTAATGGTCACACTTTGGCCTCATGGTGTATTTTTTTTATTGTTCAGAGAAAAATGGTCTTGAAAGAAGTTAAAGTTAATGTTCATAATATTTTTAATGTTTTACAATGTACTTCTGAATTATTGTCGTCTGAATTATTGTCGTCTGCATTACCTGTAGTATGACTTTGTTCTATTCTTTTGACTGTTACTGTGCATTACAAATAACATTTAAGCTGTATTTTATTCCAGGGACATATGAAGAAACCCAGATCCTCAATGACTGCTGGGAGCCTCCACAGACAGAACATCAGCAGCTCCATCTTCAGCATCTGGACCAGCAGAATGCTGTTCATGGAAACTGAAGGATAGAAAATGATTAATCGTATTTAAGTATTTTGCAATTAAATATTATTCAACTGTGGTCAAAATATGAATTGAATTGTGGAAGCCAGAAGTAAATGTCCCTAAACTGGGGGGCGGGGAGTTATGGTAGGGGGGGCTCGGTGACAAAATGGCCAGGTGTGTGTGTGTGTGTGTGTGTGTGTGTGTGTGTGTGTGTGTGTGTGTGTGTGTGTGTGTGTGTGTGTGTGTGTGTGTGTGTGTGTGTGTGTGTGCGCACATATGTACTGATCTGGAGTTTGGTATTGTTTAAGTAGAAATAAATGATCTCCCTTCAGTCGTGGATGTGTATTTATATATATTATTGATACAATTTGCATGCAATAGAGGTCAACCCAATCAACCAAACTAAAGCATCCAGCAGCAACATTTGAAATTCTGCTGGAAAAACGCATGTTGCATTCGTACAGGAGGACGCCATCTACAGGAAGTAATTTTTAAAAAATGAAAATTCCATCGTTGTAGCTTTAGGGTTTACACCAAGCACTGTGTAAGAGTAGGTCCTTCGCTAAGTAATAAGAGGCTGAGACGAGGCATCTTGGGTCCGGTGGTTGTTTTATTGGATAACAGCTCATTTGTACAACAACAGCATACTAGAGTGCCTGTATATCAGAGTGGCGACAACTGGGGATTTGACACCATTTTGTTTCCTTTCACTGTGCCACGCACTAATGCACCCGTGACTGTATGTGTACTCGCATAGCGTGCGCTATGTGTTTTATTTGGATTTTTACATTCTAAGCTTTCTAGTCATCGTTCAAAAGTAAAAACGGATGATTGCTTATCAATCTTTTTTTTTTTTTTTTTTTTTTACAATTTAGAGGACACAGGAACTCTACTGGAGTCTAACCCAAATATGGGACGCGCAGCGCGAGGTGCACATTCACGAAAACTAGCTATTTGTGGATGGACAAAATATTTTACTGGCTTGTTTTGTCTGGATGTCCAAGGTTGGATTATGGGTGTTTTTTGTGGAATATTTTCATCTGTGACTAGTTATGAGACTTCAAAGGTGAGTTGTGCTGTTTACGTTATTTGTTGGACAAATGTGTTTATATTACCAACTGTGGTAATCACATCTGAAAGTGGTTTATACCGGCGGATTCATGAGAATCTAAGCTTTCCATGGGTGTATAATGTTTCTATCGAGTTTGCAGCTTCGGCCAATTTAGCAAAATACGTTTGCACATCTCAAGACGGCCCCGCTGAAGTTTAACGAGATACCCAACAGTCACCAGTAACACATCTCCATGCATGAAAATGGTCAAAGTAAAAATAACCACAGCTGCCTAAAATCACATCAAACTTTTCTGTCATTCACCCATACATCATAACATGAAAGTACATACATGGGACTAACCTGGCACAAAAACGATGAAGCCAGTTTCCATCCCACTCTCCAGACTTTATTTTCCCACAGTTTCCTTCTTTCAGGATCACTGGGAAACCTAAACATGTGCAATCCCTTCTCTGACCGATTTGTGCACCCAAAGGCACAACAGCCCGTCATTTTTCAGGGAATTTAGGAAGCATTGGAAGATCTGGAATTACTCTCTGTGGTGTAAACAATGTTAACAGGAAAACCCGGCATTCATGAATAGGAAACAAAATGGTGCCCATAGATCACGTGACCAAATTTTTTTGGACCCATCATGTCGCAACCCTGATATACAGGCAGTCTACAGCATACATCACTGCAGCACCGCCTAGTGGTCACAGTCAAGTATTGCTGTTTAATATAATACACCACATCCCTCTTTTCCAGAATAATAAAGCACCTTTATATATTTTTGACCCATTTGTTAATTTCTTAAAGTGCATAACCTTGCATAACAAATGCTCTTTGAAAGTGAAACAATGTAAGGCTTTCAGTAAACATAACCGTCTGGTATTCTGTACTCAGTGCAATGTGAACCAGTAGCACTGTAAATATTTTAAACATATTAGACATTCCTAAACTGTCTAATTGTACATGTTCTTATTCAACTTTCTTTGTCCTCTCCCTGTCTTTTTTTTTGTTTGTTTCTTTTTTTTTTTGTCTTGCCATTATGAACAAATGAAACACGGACTGGTAACCAAAAATGTCCACTTAAATGTCTCTGTACCTAGCAGGGCGTCTGACTGCCCGACCACTGCGTGTGTAACAGGTAGGTGTGTTGTTTGTAGTTGCTGAAGGAGAAGCATTTGGTCTGGGCTCTTGTGGTGACTCAACTGGAGATGGTTCGTCTGAGACATAATGTTCATCAGAGGAAGTGTCCTTGAACAAACTAGGGTGTATTTTCGTCAGATGTCTCCTGTTCCTCCTTAGCATCCTTCCTGCTGGAGTCTGCATGGTGTAGGAGCATGGTTCCTCTCTCTGACAGATGACAATTGCTGGTTCCCAGCCGTGCTGTGTTTGCGTGTGAACCGTGTTACCTGGGGTTAGTGCTGGTAGTGGTCTTGCACGTTGGTCAAAGTGTCATTTCTGACGAGACTGCATGTCTTTTATTTTGTTGATAATGTTCTGTGGTGTAGACTGTTTGAGCAGAGCACTAGAACATGGCAGTGTGCTGCGCAGGACTCTTCCCATCAGCATCTGTGCTGGTGACATGTTCAGTCCAGTGACTGGAGTATTTCTCAGTGACAATAGCACTAGATGGGGGTCTGTGCCAGTTTGCGATGCCTTCTTTAGTGCATGTTTAACAGTCTTTAGGGTTCGCTCAGCCATTCCATTTGAAAAGGGAAAACCTGGACTAGAGTAGGTGAGCTTTATCTCCCATGAAGCTGCAAAGGATTTCATTTCGTAGCTGGCGAATGGGACGTGATCACTTACTATCTCCCTGGGAATCCCGTGTCTTGCAAAGACAGATTTCATCTTTTCATCTTTGTATGTACTGAGCTCAGAACTTTGTCATTCCCAGTGAATGCTGCAGACTTTGTTTGTCCTCTGGGGTGGGCATGTCTACTATAGCTTTGATCTTTGTGTCATCAGCTTTCTGACCTGCTGCTGTTATGACATGTCCCATATATTTCACAGTATCCACCTTAAACTGAATCTTGTCTGTTGCGCTTCAGTGTCCCGCCCGCGGGACACTTTGAGATCTGCATAAGCATTTCCTTAAATTCCTGAAGCTGCAAACGCGATTATACAAACACTATACACCCATGTAAAGCTTAGATTCTCATGAATATGCCGGTATAAACCACTTTCAGATGTGATTACCACAGCGGGTAATATAAACATATTTCTTCAACAAACAACAAAAATTTAAAGGGCACAACTCACCTTTGGACGCTCTTTTACTGGTCAAAGATGAAAATAATCCACAAAAACCGGCCAGACAATACTAGCAAGTATAATATTTTGTCCAAAACATGTCTTGAAATAAGTAAATAATCCACAAATAGCTCGGCTCCGTGTGCGCACACGCGGCGCATGGTGGCGCTGCTTGTTTCATATTCACTGTATTTATGTCCATATTTTTATTCAGCGTACAGAGATCCATGCAGTCTTGGACTCAAAATGGCGACTGAAGTCTTTCCTTTATGTTTACACCACGTTTCAACCAATCAAGTGACTCTGGCGTGCCTCCGAGCCCTAAACGGCCAACCATAGCCGAGACTGACCGATCTGGACCTACCTCATTTTGTCAGTAAATTCTGAGCAAATCATGTCAGAGGAAACGTTTGACTGACAGGGCTGATAGCCAATGAGCCTGCTGAATAGCAGGATATAAATAGAGCCTCTGCCAGTGGGGTTGTATGACATTTCACACCTCGGCTCCGGCTGCAGCTGGAGCCTTTCTGTCTCCCCCTCCCAGTCTCTGTCTGATCCACACTGGAGCTGCTCTGAAGTGCCTTTTTTGAGTTCTTTGAGTTTTTGGAGTGAAAATAATGTGAAAACGGGCTGAAAAACGAACATATACCATTTTTGCCCAAGGTGTGCAGAGGGTGTACAGAGGGTGTCCAAAATTGACAGCGCCTGGCCATAGCAGTACAAATACATGTGTTAAACACTCATTTCTTGCAGTATTGCTCTTAAATTTTGACCTGAACTATGTAAGACCCCAGGCTGTCGCCTTTTTGTGTTTTCAAGCATTCACAGTGCTGCCACACTTATTTTCAGGTGTTTTATTAGGGAAAAAATTTAGGCGAGAATAAAAGTCATCCTAATTCAGTGTGTTCCAACATAAAATACTCTGTGCCAGTAGCACCTAGAGTAATTCTGACTGGACTGGGTGAAAATTCAGGTTGTCAGCTTTCAAAGGAGACCCCAACCATGCCTGTACTCCAAACAGTTCAAGAACAGCATTCAATTTACTTTCCGTACATCTTCAGTAGAAATTTCAGGCGAAAATTGACGGAAGCTTATAGGGTTCATGTTCGCTGCTCTTGCTCTCCCCATCACTTTCTGTAGGATTTCATCATGTTCACGCTCTGATTCTGCAGCAATGATCATGTCATCTGCTATGATAAACACACCAGGAATGTCACCAAAAGTCTCACAGTTCTTTTGCTGGAACACTTCACTGGCGGATTTAATCCCAAATGGAAGCCGGAGAAAGCGATACTGGCCCCACGGTGTGTTGAAGGTGCATAGCTTAGAGGATGACTCATCGAGTTTGATCTGCCAGTATCCATCCTTTTCATCCAAAATGGTGAAGATAGATTTTCCTGCAAGTTTGCTGCGGACATCCTCATGTGTGGGAATGGAGTAGTGCTGGCGTTTGACTGCTTGATTTAGGTCACAAGGGTCCAAACACACCCTTAGTTTACCATTCTTCTTCTGTGTAGCGACAAGACTGTTCACCCATTCTGTAAGTTCATTGACAGGAGTTATTACATCTCTGCCCTCTAAGTCTTCTAGAGTCTTTTTAAGTGAGTCCAGTATAGAGAGAGGCACATTTCTGCATGCGTGAATGACAGGTGTGATGTTTGGGTCGATGTGTATGTGGTGAACTCCAGGAAACTCACCCAAACCTGTAAACACATCTGCATATCTCTCCACGAGTTCCTGTTTGGAGGCTGGTGGCTTGCTTGGCTTTGGTGACTTGGGTGTGATCACATCGACTCTCTTCACCAGTTGTAGCTCCTCACAAGCTTGTCCACCCAGGATTGCCTTGTCTGCTTGGCGAGACACTAGAAAGTCAAGCACAGCACTGCATCTGCTAGTTTTACATTCAAGAGACACAATACCATTTGTGTGTATGCGGGCACCACCAAAAGCTATAAGCACAGTCTTAGTGGGCTGTAGTTGAATGGGACTCGGTAGCTTGTGGTACATGTTCATGGGAAGCACGTTTGCATCAGTACCTGTGTCAAGCTTAAAAGTGATGGGCACGCCTTTTATTGTGGCTGTTTCTTTCCAACATTTCACCTCACTTTTGTCACTGCAGACCATGCCTATGTACAAACTGTCCATTTCAGTCTCAATGTTATTCACTCTTTGTTTTCTTGTAGGCACTGGTTTTCTCAGTATTAGTTCTGCATATTTTTGAGAAGTGGTTATTTTTTCCACATTTGTGACACGTCGCCCCGTATGCTTGACATTGCCTGGGCTCGTGTTTATTTCCACATTTTCCACAAACCGTTTGCTTGTTACTCATAGTTTTGTTTTTGTACTTGATTTGTCCTGGTCGTGTGTGTCCAGGTGCTTTCTTCAATGCATCCACCAAAGCATCTTGGATGACAGGAGTTGACTGCATTGCCTGGATTTGCGATTTAGCCACCTCTGCTGACCTACATATTTCAATAGCCTTGTTCAGAGTGAGCTCTTTATCGCGAAGAAGTCTCTCTTTCAGATGTGTGTCATTTATGCTGAACACCAGTTTATCTCTGATCATATCATCTACATTTTGACCAAACTCACAGTCTTTGCTCTTTTGACGAAGTTCTGTGATGTACCTGTCAACCGTGATTCCTGGCGACATTGGATGAGACCAAAACTGATGGCGCTCAAAAACAACATTCTTCTGTGGGCTACAGTCGGCTTTGAAAGCTGTCAGGACTTTATCCATTGTTAATGCGTCTCCGGCTGGGGTAATGGTGAGTGTATTGTACACCTCTAGCTCCTCCTTGCCGATGATGTGGAGAAGGATGGCTATTTTAACATCTTCTTCCTTCTCTGACGCACCTGTGGCTGTCATGTAGAGCTGAAATCTTTGTTCCCATCTGCGTTACGTCTCGAACAGATTGCCGCTCTTGCTAGCAACTGTTAGCTTTGGGTTAATCTTGAGTTGGCTTACTCACGCTGTCATCTTTTCTCACTTGGCAGCCAAACTTCTGACACCATGTTGTAGCTTTAGGGTTTACACCAAGCACTGTGTAAGAGTGGGTCCTTTGCTAAGTAATAAGAGGCTGAGACGAGGCATCTTGGGTTCGGTGGTTGTTTTACTGGATAACAGCTCATTTATACAACAACAGCATACATCACTGGAGCACCGCCTAGTGGTCACAGTCAATAAGTATTGCTGTTTAATATAATACACCACAATCATTGTTTCTTAAATGGCATGCTTTAAGCTTTCAATTACTATGAATAAAATATTTTTCCTCCATCACTGTTGGTTTTATTGGATTGTTAAAAAGTTTCCGTTTTTTTTGTGTCACCCTTACAAACCTGAATATATATATATACTAGGGCTGGACCCGAATATCCGAATATTCGTTCGCGACGGCGGTATCCGGACATTAATTTTGTTATCCGAATATCAACATTCCAGCGGCACAGGAAGTATTGTCTAAGAAGTGGTTTCTTGACACAACGAAGACACTGCCAAATAGTCCGAAAATACACATAAAGATGACAGAAAACGGTTCCACGCTGTTGCTGTCTAGTAAAGTATGTGTTTAAACTTATAAGCACCTAGCGGAGACAAGGTGTTACGGTGAAGAAATGAGGGAAGGACAGAAAGGTGAATCTGTGTTCAAATAGGGCTGATGGCTGAACTTAACATGTCTGGCTGGGGTTTGTTACAGTGGCCAAAATATGTAGCGATCGGCAGGAGCTGATGGGACTCAAGCACCCCATAGTTTAATCATTTGTTCCCTGTATCATTTCCAACTGATAAATCATGGTCAATTTGTAGGAAGATTGCAATCGTGATCGTCAGCAGGTAGCAGACACAGTGTTCAGGTCGTGGTTACAGCGACACTGTGCAGGCTGCATTCTGGCAATGGGAGATCTTTAACAAAGCCGTGAAACCACATTATAAGCCGCATCAATACTAAAATTTAATCACTTAGTCCTTGCATCATTTCTGACTTTCCCTGAAAATTTCATCCAAATCTGTTGCTCCATTTTTGAGTAATGTTGCACAGGGACAGACAAACTTACAGACTAACAGATTCACAAACATACGCAGATCGTCACATAACTCCGCCATGCCTTGGCGGAATAACAATAGCAGCAGCTAATATTAGCTGACTAACATTAATGTAACTCAAATAAGTTAAAAAGCACAGCAGTGCTGCTCTAACAGGTTGGTGTAGCAGCATCTTTTGGCACTTACAAAGCACATGTCACGACAAATATTACTTCTCCTTTTTACAAAAGAAATCATGACTTACTCAGTCCTCTCTTCAGGATCGATGTGGATCAGTGGCGATGCTGTGGGAGTTTGTAACCTTCTTAGAACCAATGGAATGAATGAGTGATTGATATCACTGTTAGACAATGAGCCAATCAAGGGGGAAGGAACCGTCTTTGTCTCCTCTGATCGGCTGAGTGTGCGCCGTCTGAGCCTCGTCCTTGCCGCGGTGTGACATGAACTGGCAAACGATATTTGTGACTGGCCAGTGGGGTGGCCAGCAGATTTGTAGGGGTGGCCGTGGTCACCCCAGGCCACCACCTTGTGGCGCCATTGTCACCTTTGGCCCACTTTGGCTCATCCCGCCGTGTTCAGCTCATCTCGGCTCATCCATTCGTGTTTGTTACCACCACCCGAATGGCCAGGTGGCTGCCGACTCTGATGTCACGCTTCACTTTATTGCATAAACACAAGAGAAGATGCCAAAGACCTCCGCTGTTTGGGAATAAGCAGAATCAGCATTATAAATACGCATGCGCGGTGCTGGGTCAATAAGTTCCTTGTCAAAGTTCAAAGCTACCCACCGTGTCAACAAAGCCCGATAAAGCGTTGCTGTCAGCCCTATTCGCACGAGATTAGTATTACCTGGGGATCTCTGGTGATTTGTAATTGTAATAATTGCCGAGAAGGTCGGTGATCTTAATCCCGTGCGAATGTGCCATGTCAGCAATTAGTAAAGTAATAATTCCCCCGCAAATTACCTACTATATTTCGCCGAACACCGACATCCTGGGATAATACTAGTCCCGTGCAAATCTGCATCTCAGTGATTGGGTGGTATTTTTGTTGTTGTTGGTTTTTATTGCGCGTCTTTTTCTACATCTTTTTCAGTTGAATTATGGAGGCTGCGGTGGAAATTACTGACAGCATTTTAGGAGCAAATGCAGGAGTATGTCACGGCCCCTCCCTCTCCTGCTCTGCTCTCCAGCTAATTAAGAGCGGCTGTGTGGGAGCGCGGCTGGCGCAGATCTGTAATCAGTGGAGAATAAAGCCTGGCTCTCCCCACAGCCCACTGCTGGGTAATTGCATGCAGTTCCCTGTTGAGCGCACATCTCCGTTTGGACTTTGTCAGCCCCTGGACTTCCTCACCCGCTCCGTCCTCCTTCCCTCACCCTGGAACCCTCGTCTGCTTGTCACCCCTCCTCCGCTCTGCACCCCTCTTTGCCTGCTCCTGGTCTGCCTGCTCCTCTGTCCCTGCCGCGTCCCTGCTGCTGGCTTCCCCCCCGGGAATTACGTGAGTCACCTCTCCCAGTTTTTTAGTTTAGATTCCACCGCGGCCTTAGGCCGCCGCCTTTAGTTCAGTTTAGTTTCCCCGTTCTGTTGTTTCCCTGTGCCTCCCTCTTGGAGTGTTTTCTGTTTATTTAATATATATTAAATTCATATTAACTCACCCACCTGCCTGTTTGCCTGCTGTTTGGGTTCAACCCTCCCGAGTTCCCTGACAGAATGACCCAGCCACCTCAGAACCCAGCAGGCACTGCATTTTTTTTCCAAAATGGCCCTCCACAGTCTCCGACACTTACGGCCACCTCTGCAATAGCAGAGAGGATTGCCAGGTGTCCCGGAGCGATGGGGGCCGAGGCGCCCTCTGTGGCTATCGAGGCCTACCAGACCGCTTCCACAGGCCTAAGGCTCCTCAGGGCTGCCTGGCCTGACTTTGACGGGCCCCTGGATCTCTCTCGAGATCCTGGGGCACGGGAAGCAGCTAGGACATTCCTCGAGGGGCTCGAGGTCACCTCCTTGGCCGTGGAGAGGCTCGCCGCTCCCTTCCCCGGTGGCTCCCCTAGCAGCCAACCGGGCCATATTCCCCTGCTAGCCATGAAGCCACCCACCAGAAGACCTGGTCGCCGAAGGGCGCGGTGCCAGGAAGCGCTGTAGCTCCCCTGTCCCTGCCCTGGATGAGCCCTGTGCCACCTCACCTGCGGTGCTGGAGGGGCCCCGTGCCACCTTGCCTGCAGTGTTGGAGGGGCCTTAAAGTCCATGAGCCGAGTGGGTAAAATTGGGGTCATCGGTACCACTTTGGGGGGCAAATTCTCATATGCATTTTTGTTAAGGACAATATCCCTAGTAACTATTCCTGTATGATAGACATGCACAAGTGGCAGCTTTATGTGAGATATCCATGAGTTTTTAATAGGTATGTCAATACAATTTTCTGGCCTCTGATATGGTAAATGCAAGCATATACATTGATTTAAATACTAACTACACTTATAAAAGACATTTAAATAATTGAAAACTATAATGAGTTTCTTGCTGTGATACAAAGAACTTAAAGGAATGTTTTTATCTACACCTTTTAACTGAGAAATTTAAATTAAAGCAGAGCGTTTAACACTATTTTTTTGTCGGTATCCTTCTGGTAGATTGTAACACATTCATCTTTTATGTAATACATCTTTAGTGTGACATAGAGCAGGGGAAACTGTGTTCTTACAATGTTTAACATCCTTACCACCTCTGTGGTTGGGCTTTGACCTTTACATGGAAATATTAAGCTTTACCATATATGACAGCCAATAAGATGGCAATTTTCCATTGTGGTTCCGCAATTGATCAAGATACTCTCCAAAATGGTCAACTAAATGTCGATATGATGGATTGTTCAATGTTTCTTGGAGTGTTTGTTGTCTCACATTCTCACACAGCTCTTCCACAGACAATGAAATGTTGTCTACATGGACTTTCTTGTTGCTTCCAGTGTTCTGATTCCAAGAAAGAAAGCCTTTCCGTATAAGACAGAACAAAGCTTTATACAGCAGTTTTTGTAGTTGGATGGCCCTGTTGTAGTTTGTCCTTCCATACCACCATCAATCGATCCCTCTGCAATCATGCCTGCTTCAATACACAAGTCTTGCAAACCTGCATCTTGGACTCGTTTGCCAATTTCTCCTAGCAGCGTACATATGGTGTGGAAGGTTCCCATCCTTGGAATGATATTTGGAAACCTCGCTTTGTTTCCCCACAAAATGTCAGTGGCTTTTGCGTAGAAGGCTTGGTGAAAAACTACCACTATATGTGGCAGTTGCAGCATGTTCCTAATCTTCAGAGTTTGTGTCAGAATCTCCTGAACTGTTGATAAGTCAGTGGCAGGGGCATTGATTGTTGGAAGATATCCCAGAGTGTCTTGGATAATGTGTCTTCCTCATCTCTTGTCTGAATATTGAAGCCAGTCCATCCATTTACAGTTTGTCTGGAGGAACAATGCACGCGAGCTACCAACCAGAGCAGGTTGTTTTGCTTGAGCATCTCTCAGTACTTTCTCACACTCCAAGGCAACATGTGGCCTTGGGACAGGGCCAGTGTGTTCTCCTCCACTGTAAACTGGAGTAAACACCTCTCCTGGTTCAATAGCCATCTCATGTTTTTTTGGATGACATTTGTGGGTTTGGGCTCAGGCATTGAGCCATACACCTTTGGTTACACAATTATCCCATTTACCCTGTGTGATGTTCCAGCCCCAGATAGTGTCTCTTCATTGCGATCAATGTTGTCCCATGCCACTGTTGTTGGAACATGAACCTGGATGTTCAGTGGCAATGGAACACTTTTAGCTGAAGTGTTCAGTCAGTTTGGGCAAACACAAGGCAGTATCAATTCCTCTGACCGCCCTTGTAACAGGGTTAACCTCGAACCTTAACCACATAACCTAAATATAGTCATGAAAAAATTATTAGACCACCCTTGTTTTCTTCAATTTCTTGTACATTTTAGTGCCAGTAAAGTTACATTTGTTTGGACAAATATAATGATAGCAACAAAAATAACTCATGAGAGTTTAATTTCAGAGCTGATATCAGACATTTTCCATGATTTTCTTGATAACCAAAATCACTTCAGTTCTTCCATCAGTAGCTATGGCATTGATGATTGCTTACAGCCCATTCCTGTTGCACTAATTCTAATTAATCTGCTTTGTTTTAGGGATTGTGGTTCTCCATTTAGCATTTGATGATTTTCCACAGGTTTTCAGTTGGATTTAGATCTGGTGATTGAGCAGGCCGAGGCATGGTTCCAATACTCTGGTTCTCCATCCAGGCTTTTCCTGACCTTGCCGTGTGGTAAGGAGCATTGTCTTGTTGGAAAATCCAGTCACTGGAGACAGGAAAGAGTTTTCCAGCTGATGGAAGAAGACTGTTTTCAAGAGTAGCCCCAAACATGACCTGCTTCATCCACCCTGTTCCATCCAGACTGAAACAACCCCAGATGGTCACTGATCGACCTCCATGTTTTACTGTAGGGGCAGACAGTCTGGTTTGTAGCTTCTCCAGGCTTCCTCTTAACCAATAAGTTGGCTGGAATGTTTTTTCTTGGTGTAATGAATGGCTGTCTTGAAGATCTTCAGTTTTTTTCGCTACTTGTCTCTCACTCATGCCAATTTTCAGCATTTCCAAGATGGCTGCCGTTGTGGCTTCACATAATTCTTCTGTTTTAGGCGTTATATGAGAGCTGACAACTTCTGAATTGTGCTGAATGCCAGCAGGAAGCAACTCTGGCCTCGCTGACTTTATCTCCAAAGCCTAACATGTGCTATCCCTCTGATGTACTCATTCCTGATCCTATCCATCCTGGTCACTCCCAAAGAGAACCTCAGCATTTTCAGTTCTGCTACCTCTAGCTCTGCCTCCTGTCTTTTCCTCAGGGGCACTGTCTCCAGACCAAACAACATGGCTGGTCTCACCACAGTTTTGTAAACCTTTCCTTTCATTTTAGCTAAAACTCTTCTATGACGCATCACACCTGACACTTTTCTCCAGCCGTTCCAGCCTGCCTGTACATGCTTTTTCACCTCTTTTCCACACTCTCCATTGCTCTGGACTGTTGACCCTAAGTACTTAAAATCCTCCACCTTCTTGATCTCTTCTCCCTGTAACCTCACTCTTCCACTTGGGTCCCTCTCATTCACACACAGATACTCCATCTTACTGCGGCTAACCTTCATTCCTCTCCTTTCCAGGGAAAACCTCCACGCCTCTAGCTTCTCCTCCACCTGTTCCCTGCTCTCACTACAGATCACAATGTCATCTGCAAACATCATAGTCCATGGAGACTCCTGTCTAACCTCGTCTGTCATCCTGTCCATCACCATAGCAAACAAGAGGGGGCTCAGAGCTGATCCCTGATGTAGTCCCACCTCCACCTTGAACTCCTCTCACACCTACAGCACACCCCACCACGTTCTTACAATCCTCATACATGTCCTGCACCACTCTAACATACTTCTCTGCCACTCCAGACTTCTTCATACAAAACCACAGTTCCTCTCTGGGCACCCTGTCATAAGCTTTCTCCAGATCTACAAAGACACAATGCAGCTCCTTCTGACCTTCTCTGTACTTCTCTATTAACATCCTCAAAGCAAATATTGCATCTGTTGTACTCTTTCTTGGCATGAAACCATACTGCTGCTCACAGATGTTCACCTCTGCCCTTAGTCTAGCTTCAACTACTCTTTCCCATAGCTTCATCGTGTGGCTCATCAGCTTTATTCCTCTGTAGTTGCCACAACTCTGCACATCTCCCTTGTTCTTAAAGATGGGCACCAGCACACTTCTCCTCCATTCATCGGGCATCTTCTCACTTTCTAAGATCCTGTTGAACAACCCAGTCAGAAACTCTACTGCTACCTCTCCGAGACACTTCCATACCTCCACGGGTAGGTATATCATCAGGACCAAGTGCCTTTCCACTCTTCATCCTCTTCAATGCCCTCCTCTCTTCATCCTTTCTAATCTTTGCTACTTCCTGGTCCACACCAGTCACCTCTTCTGCTCTTCGTTCTCTCTCATTTTCCTCATTCATCAACTCTTCAAAGTACTCTTTCCATCTTCCAATCACACTATTGGCACCTGTCAACACACTTCCATCCTTATCCTTTATCACTCTAATCTGCTGCATGTCCTTCCCATCTCTGTCTCTCTGCCTTGCCAACCTATACAGATCACTCTCTCCCTCCTTACTGTCCAACCTAGCATACAAGTCATCGTAAGCCCCTTGTTTGGCCTTTGTCACCTCTACTTTCACCTTACGCTGCATCTCCCTGTACTCCGTTCTACTCTCTTCAGTCCTCTCAGTGTCCCACTTCTTCTTAGCTAATCTCTTTCTCTGGATCCACTCCTGCACCTCCTCATTCCACCACCAAGTCTCCTTATCTCCTTTCCTTCCAGATGACACACCAAGTACTCTCCGACCTGTCTTCCTGATCACATTTGCTGTAGTTGTCCAGTCATCTGGAAGCACCTCCTGACCATCCAAAGCCTGTCTCAACTCTTTCCTGAAAATCATGCAACACTCTTCCTTCTTCAGCTTCCACCATTTGGTCCTCTGCCCTCTTAATTTTCTTCACCACCAGGGTGATCCTACACACCACCATCCTATGCTGTCTGGCTACACTCTCACCTACCACTACTTTGCAGTCACTGATCTTCAGATTACACCATCTACACAAGATGTAGTCTACCTGTGTGCTCCTACCTCCACTCTTATAGGTCACCCTATGTCCTTGCCTCTTCTGGAAGAAAGTATTCACTACAGCCATTTCCATCCTTTTTGCAAAGTCAACCACCATCTGTCCTTCTGCGTTCCTCTCCTGGATACCAAACCTGCCCATGACCTCCTCATCATCCAATCCGGTCTCACAAGGATTCGTGAAACTGTCACGTAAATTAATCTATGGTTTCATGTGCACCAACACGATTTTCTCATGTTTTTCGTGGTGCACACAACGAAATTGAAACAAATGTATTTCAAGCAGAGGATATTTCGTGCCACTCAGAATGTATTTAAAACTACTGCAACTACGGGTTTGATTTATTTTCATATCTGAATCTTAATCACACCTGAATAGAACGTTTAATTAATCAAATATTCCTCGTGTGTCATATTTCTCCTCGGTCAGATTTAGGCAAGTTAGGGCATTTTGAATGGGTAATTATATTTTTAATGTAAAAGCGTTGCGAATCCAATGCTATATTTTGCATTACATCATCCCATATTTATAATGTAATGCAGGGGTCGGCAATTAGATGTGGTTTCGGGCCAAAATTTGTGTAAACATCATTCGGCCGTTTGACCGAAGGGCCGGTTCACTGGTATTTATTAAATAATTTTGTTTAGTGGGTATCTGATGCCCATATAGCTCAGCAGGTTAAGCAGGCGACTCATGTACAGGAGCTGGTCTCCCGACACGGGTTCGATTACGGTCTGCTGTATTATAATATTAGGGAAATTTTTCATACACAAATGCAGATTTCTAAAATGTAAACCTGTTTTTAATATGTTTCATAAAGAAATGTCTCTATTCTTCCCACTGAAACACATGAAAAAACAAACTGCTGTAAAAACATTTTACAATAGATATCATATATGATCGAAGATATCAAACTCATGGACAACCCCTAACTAGTGATGGTGAAATCGAAGCTTCATGAAGCAATGAACCACTTTGACACATCTGCTTCAAGAATGACACATTGCTTCGAAGCATTTGACACAACCAAAAGAGTGACGTCTGCTGGTCCTGTGTCAGAACTGCATCCAAGTGGAAAAAAATGAAAAAGCCTCAGGACTGCTTGTCTCACACTGCTTTGTACTTGCAATAAATGTTTTAAAACGTTATATATGTATGTTTGTGTGCATATATTTATAGTGTTTCTATGAATGAATGTGTGTTGTGTATGAGTGAATCTATGCGTATGTATCTGTGTGTTATTTAATGTATGAAATGCAACTAGATATATCTAAACCAAATTCTAACTAAATGTATACTCTCCCTAACTTCTCTCAAAATGACAAATGGAAAATGCACTAGTGTGATCTCCTCCTCTCAAAAACCCACAATTTGAGGAGTGAATCAGACCCTGATGCCATTTAAGACCTGGACAGATTGAAATGTCCCACCCCTTCAAAGTTCGCGCAAAGCACCGCGACACGCGATGTGACGCAACTAAGCCTCGTTGTCGATAGTCACGGGATTGTGGGCGTGCTGAAGCAGGGCTCGAAACACCGTCTCGGAACACTTCTGCTTCAAAAGCTCGGTACTGTGTCGAGCAAACTGGGCTCGAGCGTAACATCACTACCCTAACCCATTGGACATTCATGCGGACAGACTCCTGTTTCAATTTTTTTTTTAAAAACAAAAAACAAAACAAAGCAAAACGTGCAGCACTTTGGCACCTTTCTTCTTCGGTGGTGTCTGTGTAAAACATTGTCCAACATGCAAACAGCACACCTAACGCCATGAAGCACAAAATGCAGGTGTAAATCAATGGGGTGCTGAACATAGTAATATTCATAGCAGGAATAATAGATAATAATAATAATAGGTAATAGAATATTCTGAAATTAAGCTCGACTGTAGACAGGTATTTTGCAAACACTGTAACAACACACATACCTAATATATGTAGAGAAGCAGATAATAGCAACAGGTCAACAGGGGCACAGATGGTACCGATGTTGAAGTTTGGAGAATGGAGAACACACCTACTCAGTCAAATGTTAGGTACCATCTGCCCCCCGTTGACCGGAGGCTGAAATTGTATATACTGACTCACCGGGGGCCCTAGTACTTGTGGTTAAGATTTCGTCCCGTTTGGGTAAAAAATGAGGGTGAGGGTCTAATTCCACTGGCAGAAGGCTCTCAGGGTTTAAAAGTCTGACAAGACCTGATTTTCCATGAACACTTGGTCAGATTTTTCTACTGGGACCCTGGGGCTGATCTTTTAGTATGTTATACTAGGCTATATTTGGAGCTGAACTGTGCTGGTTTGGTGTCTCTGTGACCTTCCTGTGACCCCTGGCGCAGGGTCAAAGTTTGACATTTTTGGACTATGAAGCCCCACAAATCGGTAATTTTTGCATCAAATGAGCTGAAACTTTTAGGGGTGATTCAGGTGACCTTGGTAACAATTGATTTGAAGCACAAGTCTCTAGGTCGTTCCTGGAGCTACTTCCGGTTTGGGAGGGGCTAGCAAAACAGTTCTAGTGGATTTAGATTTTAGATGTTTCAGAGGTACCAGATCCCAGGTTTCAGCTCTCTGAGTGTTACAGAAGAGAAATGAGAGCAAAAGAGGGACATTTATGAAAAAACGTGTTTTTTTTTTGGCCCTCATTCCTTCTTCAGGGCCCCTGGAGGTCTGAAACGTGCATGAGCGTTCACATTAGCCTCTATATATAGAACCTGTGCAGTTTGGTCCAAATTGGTTTAGGATTGTGCGAGATTTTGACCTTTTTAGCCCGTTTTGAAGCATTTGGACATTAAAGGGTTAACCGTAGAGTAAGAAACAGGGCCATGATCGAGCCCCTTTTGAGTAAACTCTCTGAAAAAAAATATGCAAGGTCAGGAGGTGGTCTACTAGGAGCGTGTACGATTTGGTGTCACTAGACCCAAAAATGACCGAGCAGGATTTTTTTTTACATGTCTGAAGGCCTCAGGCTGCATCACTGCTAGCAGGCCTCACTGCTGAAAAACGCGGGTTCCCGTGGGGCTAGACCCTTGAAAACAGATACAGTGCTTCATGTGACTGCTCTGAATAGTCCCACACAATATCAGACTTGAATTCCACTGGGAATGACTTTTATACTTGTTTGCACAAAATGTCTCCTTCATTTGAAGTCTTCTTCCGCGAAGCTGTCGGGCTACTGAACAGGTCTCTGTAGACTCTGTTTTCATATCATCACCACCTCTCCCCCGCAAATACACATGCATGCACGCATCCCCACATACACACACAAGCATACACACATTCATACACACACTGCACTACTGGACTAGGCTCTTTATTCATTTACCTACTAAATATTGCACAAACTGTTGGTTCACTGCACATATATCTATGTTGCAGATTTGTATATATTAGTGTGTCTCTTTATACTTATATTGTCTTTATGAGAGTGTTTTTATATTTTTTTGATGGCTGAAACTGGGACCAGGGTCAAATTTCATATTGTTTCATGTGCAAATGTGGAATGATACGACAATAAAGTGAACCCTTGAACCTTTGAACCTTGATTTAGTGACCCTTGACCCCTTCAAAAGTGTTTTCACTGCAGACTTGCTCCCAGAGCATTCAGCACCATAGACATAATAAAGAGTAGACGCCGCATCGACGCTACTGCCTATTGGGGCTGACGAGCGGTGGGGCCGCCATCTTGGTCCGGTCATCCGCTCCACTCAGCGCTGTTTGACAGCGCATTTAATCCATCTTAACTCTGAATATTAAACTGATTTTCACGCGTTTTTTTTTTTTTTTGCTGCAAACGTCATACATGTAGCTATGATACAGGACAAATGGTTCGGCGTATTTTAATATTCATAGTGGGATTAACAGTAATAGAATATTCTGATATTAAGCTCGACTGTAGACAGGTATTTTGCAAACACTGTAAACACACACACACTAATATATGTTAGAGAAGCAGATAATGGCAGCAAAGTCAATTATTTTAATAATTTGAAGAGACAATATATGATTACGCTATATATACATATATAAACAAAATACTGACTAATGAACACATATTTTTATATAAAACAATAGACAGAAGTTATATATCAGAGATTATTATCACATATACACACATATAATTCATATATATATTAAAAAGATATGTCAGAAAAATTATTATATAAATAATATATATATATATATTATATATATATTAAAAGATATGTCAGAAAATGTATTATTATATATTTATATATGTATATATAGCGTAATCATATATTGTCTCTTCAAATTATTAAAATAATTGACTTTACTGCCATTATCTGCTTCTCTAACATATATTAGTGTGTGTGTGTGTTACAGTGTTTGCAAAATACCTGTCTACAGTCGAGCTTAATTTCAGAATATTCTATTACCTATCATATTATTATTATCTATTATTTCCGCTATGAATATTACTATGTTCAGCACCCCATTGATTTACACCTGCATTTTGTGCTTCATGGCGCTAGGTGTGCTGTTTGCATGTTGGACATTGTTTTACACAGACACCACCGAAGAAGAAAGGTGCCGAAGTGCTGCACGTTTTGTTTTGTTTTGTTTTTTTTTTAAATTGAAACAGGAGTCTGTCCGCATGAATGTCCAATGGGTTAGGAGTTGTCCATGAGTTTGATATCTTCAATCATGTAAAAAATTTTTGCAGCAGTCCATTTTTTCATATGTTTCAGTGATGAGAAGAATAGAGACATTTCTTTATGAAACATATTAAAAATAGGTTTACATTTGTGTATGAAAAATTTCCCTAATATTATAATACAGTAGACCGTAATCGAACCCGTGTCAGGAGACCAGCTCCTGTACATAAGTCACCTGCTTAACCTGCTGAGCTATATGGGTATTGGATACCCACTAAATAAAATTATTTAATAAATACCAGCGCACCGGCCCTCTCGGTCAAACAGCCCGAATGATGTTTACACAAATTTTGGCCCGAAGCCACATCTAATTGCCGACCCCTGCATTACATTATAAATATGGGAAGATGTAATGCGAAAATATAGCGTTGGATTCGCAACGCTTTTACATTAAAAATATAATTTCCCATTCAAAATGCCCTAACTCGCTTAAATCTGACCGAGGAGAAATATGGCACACGAGGAATATTTGATTAATTAAACGTTCTATTCAGGTGTGATTAAGATTCAGATATGAAAATAAAATCAAACCCGTAGTTGCAGTAGTTTTAAATACGTTCTTAGTGGCACGAAATATCCTCCGCTTGAAATACATTTGTTTCAATTTCGTTGTGTGCACCACAAAAAACATGAGAAAATTGTGTTGGTGCACACAAAACCATAGATTAATTTACGTGACAGTTTCACGAATCCTTGTGAGACCGGGTTGCATCATCTGTTTCCTGCACCAACATGTCCGTTGAGTCTGCACTAATGACAACTCCTCTCACTTCTAGGGATGCTCTGCAATCACTTCATCAAGGTCCAACCAGAATTTCTCCTTCTCCTCCAGATCACATCCTACCTGTGGAGCATGCCACTAACAACATTGAACATCACACCTTTCGATTTCTAGCTTCAGGCTCATCACTCGATCTGACACTCTTTTACCTCCAGGACATCCTAACAAAATCCTCCTCAATATAACTCCTACTCCATTTCTCTTCCTATCTGCACCATGATAGAACAACTTGAACCCTGCTCCTAGACTTCTAGCTTTACTACCTTTCCATCTGGTCTCCTGGACACACAGTATGTCCACCTTCCTCCTCTGCATCGTGTCAACCAGCTCTCTATTTTCTCCTGTCATAGTTCCAACATTCAAAGTCCCTACTCTCAGTTCTAGACTTTTGGTGTTCCTCTTCTCTCTTCCTATGAGCACACCTTCCTCCCTCCTTCTTCGACCAACAGTCGTTCATTTTCACCGGCATCCTGTAGGTCGACAGCACCGATGGCAGTCGTTGTTAACCCCGGGCCTCGACCGATCCGGTATGGAAGTCATACATTTGATTCGCATGTTTGATTTGGCCAAAGTTTTACGTCGGATGCCCTTCCTGACACAACCCTCTGTATTTATCCAGGCTTGGGACCAGCACAATAAGACACTGGCTTGTGTCCCCTTGCGGCTACATTATGAAATGTCCTCTTATATACCCTGGAATACAATGAAGCTGAAGCATGCCAGATAGGACATAAAGTATTATGGAATCAGCTGCATTTTCCGATCATGTTCATTGTATTCTTCAAGTGATATACCTTTATTGGTACCACGCATTAAAATGAACAAGAAACTGAAGAAAACAAGGGTGTTCTGACCATTTGTTCCATGACTGTATATGTGCAGTATAGACACTGTATAGATGGCACAATTGATGAATTTATTCATGACCTGTGATGGGGCCTTCTGTGTAAATAAGTAGCACCTATTAAGACCCAGTGTTGCATTTTTGAACCATTGAAAGAAATCCCTAAAAATCACATGCATTATGCTTTTAAAAAAATATTTGAGTTGTCTATCAGTAAACATCTTTAGGATGAAGAAAAAAAAGATACCACAAGTCCAAATGCTTACTTGGAAAATTGTTAAAATTCTTCCTAAACAGAGAGCTGGGGGGTCAGTGGAAGACATGTCATGTGAACTTGGAATGTGGTATGTCTTACAGTATTAATATTTTCCTGCCAAAAATGTTGCATTTTTGCAGTTCAGAGTGTGGGGTGCTGGAAAATGTAGTGTTTGTCTACATTCAGGAAGAAATCAGTACAGCTAGACAGTCTTAAAAAAAATGTTGGCCTCAGAGGGTTAAAGGAATTGTGCAAAACAACGGTTATGGTGAAAAATCACAAATAAGTGATAAAGCTGCCAGTGTGGAAATGCTGTCCCATCTTAATTTACTTATATTATCCCAATGTACATTTTAGTACCACTTAGGTTTGGCCACCTGAGATGGTACCAATGTCTGTCTGGTCTATTTGTAATCTTAACACCTAGGAAAGCACACAGCGTGCCCATGGTCATAGCAACAGTATATACTCAGCCGTCCATCCATCCATCCATCCATCCTCTATACACCGCTTTATCCTCTCTAGTGTCACGGGGGGTGTTGGAGCCTATCCCAGCTGACTCGGGCGAAGGCAGGGGACACCCTGGATAGGTCGCCAGTCTTTGGCAGTATGTACTCAGCCAGTTCATACATTAGGGAAAACAGGTTATTACAGGTGTATGAAACAATACAATATTAGAATTATGTAATTTTTTGAAATTTAGATAGCATCAAGCTCTATTTTGAACACAAAGGGCAATTCCAAAATATACTCTGGACATTTCTGGAGATGTTCAAGACATTCTTCCCAAACTAAAGCAAAGGATAGGCTGGTAAATGGCTAGCCCTTTTGTTCTAATGGGGCACAGTCTGCGAAAACTTGCGACTTGCAAAAATACATTAAGCTGCCACTTTGAGAGGTCTATCATACCAAATTCATATATGCATGGGTAGCACAATAAAATGGTATAGCTGTCAATTTGACCTCCTGAGTGTTACCAACCAGCCTATCTGGCTCATGGAATACTTGTGCTACCTCAAGTTCCAAGCGGGTCCACGCCACCTCTGTTTCCGAGTGGGGTCGATGCCGTCTCACTCCCTGCTGAGTAGAGGCCCTGTGCCGCCTCACTCCCTCCAGCTGAGGAGAGGCCCCGTGTCGCCTCCCTCTCTCCTGTTCCTGTTGGGGCCATCGCCCCGACTCCTGTCCATATGGGGACCATCGCTTTGTCTTCTGTCCATCTGGGGGCCATCGCCCCGTCTCCAGTCCTTGCGGGGCCATTGCCCTGCCTCCTGTCTATATGGGGGCCATTGCCACGTCTCCTGTCCTTGTGGGGGCCGTCGCCCCATCTCCTGTCCTCATGCGGGCCCTGCTGCGTAGAATATGCGTCCAGCCCCCCTGCAACCTTAAAAGAACAAAAGCTCCTCCTGCAGCCTTAAAGGAGCATAAAAGCTCCCCCTGCAGCCGTAAAGGAAGGAAGAAAAGACACACACACACCCCACCCCCGCACCCCCCATGGATGCAACGAGGCGGTGATGTCATCATGTGGTGTTCCAGATGCACTTTAGCCTCGATGCGTTCTCCAGTCTTGCGAGAACGCGAGTACGGACTTGCCTACTTTGAATTGAGAAATGACTTTAGTGTTTTCTCCAGTTTAACTTGAGAGTCTCAGCAGATATTCAGGACCACTGACAACACAGAACCTTAACCTTACTGTTTTAATCACATTTAGGTTTTCTAAATGTTACATTAATGTGAACCAGCATCTCCACTGACAGTTTTATTAACTAAATGTACCACATTACACAAACACAACACACTTCAGCTGTTTACATAAAACTCAACACAAACATAGTTAGCTTAATGCTATGTTAGCCTTAAAAAGGCTATGACTGAGCAGCTAGCTTGGTTAGCATCGCTAATTCACATTAAAGTTAATATTTACTGAATGCTAACTTTCTTCTCTGGTCAACACACACACAAATAAACTCCATCGACATCTGGAGTGCATGACACACATTATATCTGACACTACAGGTGCATATAAAGTGCATTAAAACCAGCACCATTAAGAAAATAAAAATTAACCCTTTACGCTTCAGTGTGTTGTAGGTGTACCGCCGGCGGTACACCTACTAATTTGCATAGGAATTTCAAGAATGTCCGACGGCTGCAAACACGATTATACAAACACTATACGCCGATGGAAAGCTTAGATTCTCATGAATCCGCCGGTATAAACCACTTTCAGATGCGATTACTACAGCGGGTGAGAAAAACACATTTCATCAAATATTCATCCATCCGTTCTCTATACACGGCTTCAATGCACACAGCGCGACTCACATTTCCGGGTTCATTACTACACACAAAAAAAAAGATTCCACAAAAAACGGCCATAATCCAACCTTTTACATCCAGACGACACAAGCCAGTAAACTATTTTGTCCAAAACATGTCCTGAAGTCGTATAAAATCCCCGAATCGGTCATTTTCAAGGAAATGCACCTCGTGATGCCCGTCCAATATTCCCCATATTTTTCGTAATTTTTTTTATTTAAAATAGAATATTAGCGATTTTTTGTACTGAAAACGGCTGGAATTGACTGAAGCTTAAAGGGTTAACTTACTGAACTATCAAAGTCCTTTCGGTGTCTGTTGGTAGAATCAGCTGAAGCGCCACAGTCACATCGCTTCACTTTGGGGGCATGGCTCAGTGGGTAGAGTGGCCGTCTTGTAACTAGAAGGTTGCCAGTTCGATCCTCGGCCCGTTGTGCTCATGTCGAGGTGTCCCTGAGCAAGACACCTAACCCCTAATTGCTCCTGATGGGTCGTGGTTAGCGCCTTGCATGGCAGCTCCTGTCGTCAGTGTGTGAATGTGTGTGTGAATGGGTAAATGTGAAAACGCAAAGACAAAATTTCTTTTTATATATTTATTCTTTATTTATTTCTCTTTATATTTACACATTAATTTCCTTATTTTTAACAGATTTATTTATGTTTCTCTTTATATTTACACATTAATTTCCTTATTTTTAACAGATTTATTGATTTGTTTCTCTTTATATTTACACATTTATTTATTTATTTTATATTTACACAATTATTTCCTTATTTTTTAACTGATTTATATTTTATTGTGGCACCCCTGTGACTCCATATGTTGGTAGCAACCCAGTTTTAACTATGCTATCTAGAAATAATGATAATACTTTTCAATAAATGACTTTTCATGTAGAAGAAATACAGAATAGTTTTTATTTAAGTTTTTAAAAATGACTTGCTGTACGACAGTATACTTTAAGTACAGTTAGTATACTGTACTTAACTGGTAACAAACTCAGCAGAAAGAGATTTTCTCTAGTGTTTTACTTTACTCAGTAAGAAAGCGGAAATGTACTGTATGATGTCCACTTGACTTTCTTTTAGTCCTTTTCCCTCCTTTTGAATGACAAACACTGCTATGATGAGCTGCTGCGGGTCTCTCTCAGTGTTCTAGTGTCCTACAGTAGGATCCATGACACAAACAGAATTTTAGATTATAAACATCAATATCAACAATTTATGCAGTGTTTATGGTACACAAGTACCAAAATGAAGACCACATGTATGAACTATATGAATTTAAACAAATACACAGCTCATGACCGAACAAATCTAGTATGAAGATGCAGCAAAGTCCTTATGCGTGCTTGCGTGCGTGCATTTGTAATGGTCCATTTACAATGTCTGCATGAGGTGGATGGTTAGCAAGAGAGACAGGTGCAAAGCAGAGCAACACACACAGCCACCTACATGTGAAGCTTTTCAGAGGCTGATAAAATCCGCCTCAAAAACACATCAAAGCCCTTACAAGGAAATTATATGATTGCATTGTCGAACCTAGCTAAGGTTCAACAGGTGTTATATGTGCAGACAGACAATTTACCTTTAACATTTAATTTCCAAGGTGTTTTTTTTTCCGAAGATCCTGACAGTCCCTCTTGCTGAACATCCTTGTCATGCAGATATTCTCAAAGGACCATTAGGAAGAGAGTGGTGTGTGCGCGCGCGCACACATGCACGCACGCACGCACGCACGCACGCACGCACGCACGCACGCACGCACGCACACACACACACACACACACACACACACACACACACACACACACACACACTGTTTGTTTTTCTATACCGGTGGGGACTTACCATTGACTCCCATTCATATCTAACTCCTAACCCTTACCCTAACCCTAACCTTAACTATCACCATCACCAAATCAATGCCTAACCCTGAACAAACGTTTTTGCGCTTTTACATTTTTTATTTACAACAATATGGCCAAGAAAACGGTGTTGCCACCCGTGGGGACCTCATTTTAGGTCCCCACTGTAAGACAAGTCCCCACCTTTATAGCAAATAGTCAGGTCAAAGTCCCCACCGGTATAGCAGAAACAAGTATACACACACACACACACACACACACACACACACACACACACACACACAGGTTTGAGTGTGACCCATAGTCAAAATCCCACTTGATAAATTCACTTAAGTAACATTTCAGCAAGATGGAGGGACTTGTTTTAAGACAATGCATCTTAAATATCATGTTAAGTCAAACAGTCTTGAAATTTTCGTGTTTTAACCCTCATGTCGTGATGCGGGTCAAATTGACCCGCTTTAAAGTTTTAAAATGTGGACAAAAATATATATTTTCACAGTGAAAACTTCCACATTTTCAAAAAATTTTGAGAGATTTTTGAACATTTTTTGGTGGGAAAAAAGACGTTAAAAAAATGTTTTTTATAGAACATTCAGAAAAAAATCTACCAAAATCCAGCGAATTTTGGATTTTGGTTGATTTAGAAACAAATATTAGAAATATTAGAAATTTTACTGATATATATGTAATAAATTTAGATATCTTTAGGATTTTTTGGAAGATGTTTATTCATTTTCTGAAAATATTTACAATTTTCATTTGTTTTATTTTTTAAATTTTAATTTCTTGCCAAATTTGGGGATTTTTCTTAAATAAAACTTTTAAGGGAAACTTTTTGAGGAATTTTCTTTCTGAAGATGTTGCAATTTTTTTTTTATAAATTTGGAGAATTTTTTGCTGAATTTTTGGATTTTTTTCAGAAAAGAAACAATATTTTTTTGTGCCCGTAAATGAGGACAACAGGAGGGTTGAGACACCTAAGCTTGACAATCCTGGTAAAATATAGCTTAAAATAAGTTTTCCCAGCTAATTTTAAATTCTCAATATTCTAAATAACATATCTTATTTCAAGAAATCTTACCAAGCCATTTTTCACTTGTTCTATTGGCGAATTTTTTTCTTCACTTGTTTCAAGGTAAACGTTCTTTGAAATAATTCTTTTTCTTGTTTTGAGACGAGCATTTTTCCCCATGCATAATGATGAATGGATGGATATTGAACATCTGTGCATGGCACATGGATCAGTCCTAACTAACATCATGTCTGAGCATAAGGAGGCTCAAAAGAGTATTTGTTGTCAAAACGTTTTAGGCCAAAGGTCAATTATTAACTTGTAATGGTATCATCAGACCCATGACCATATGTCTTGGACATTTGTGCAAAGAAAGGAGTTGTCATTTGATCATTGCTTGGTGATGAGTTAAATTAGATGTTAAGCAAGGCTCCTGGACAGACCTGGTTCACTAAAATGTGTAGTGAGGGTAAACTGGAAACAAAGTGGACACCAGCACGGAAGGTGGCTATCAAGCTGACGAAGGAGGTTTTTAGGTTTGGCTAGCGTGGGAATCTGACCTGCAGCAGACAGGTATCATGGGGCTAGAAGTCTTGTAGCTGTGGCAGTCACTGAAGCAAAAACTTTGGCAAAGGATCGGTTTGGGGAAGCTAAGGAACAGGACTTTGAATTGGTCTCAGGGACTCAGGGAAGGAAAGCAGAACCTGTTTGGGAAAGTCATCAAGAAGAACTCAAGGCCCAGCCATGGTGAGAATGGTGTCAACTTTGGGAACCTCAGAATCATGTCTCTTATTTTTTCAGATGGCATAGTTCTGTTCAGGCATTCAGGCAAAATGTGATGTGCACATTTTGCAGACAAGTGTGAAAAGAAGCTGGGATAAGAGTAAGCAAGCCACAGGTCATGGTCTCTGCCAGAAACCAGTGAATTGATCCCTATTGGTTGGGGGTGAGTTACCGGCTCTGCCCCCGGTGGGTCCTCCGGGGCTGGTAGCACTGGTGGAGGGGAGATTGGCGGGGACTGGGTGGCAGAGAACTGGGCTAGGGACAAGGCAACCTGGTTTAACTGGGCAGTGAAGTCGTCCAATCGTGTCTTAGTGGCAGCGAGGTCCTGCAGAGCTTGGCTGTACTGAATTAATAGGGCCGGGGCGGGAGCTACCTGTGATATCTGACTAGCTAATGCGGTGAGTTGAATGTTCATCTGCTGGTAAGTGTCTGTGAGCTCACGGAGGGTTTGGTGGTGTTGTCTGAGGATGTGACCTTGACTGGCTACAGTTCGCATGACGTTGGGTGGTGTGGGCAGGTCCGGCCTTGGCGGTGAGCTCTCCGGGTCCATGTTTGGCCAGATTGTTCTGTCACGGTTCTAGGAGGTCAGACCTGAGCAGAGAGCACACCACCAAGGCTGGGTGAAATGATGTATATTGCACAAGGGTTGAATAGTGGAGGGAGGTGAGAGGAACCAGAGTGGGGTGGGTGGTGGTGAATGGATTCCTGGCGGCCGGAGGTGGATGCAGACGGGGGTCAGAGAGGAGCAGGAACAGGAGATATGGAGGGCGGCGGACACTGACGATCCGAGGGGCCGTGTTGGTGAGTAGGCCAGTCGGCAGTGGTCGTGAGCAGGAACAGGAGATATGGAGAACGGCGGGCACTGACGATCCAGGGGGCCGTGTTGGTGAGTGGCCAGTCGGCAGCGGCCGCGAGCAAGAACAGGAGATACGGGAGACGGCGGACACTGACGATCCGGGGGGGCGTGTTGGAGAGTGGCCAGTTGACAGCGGTCGTTTCTAGGTTCCGGGGAGGTGCAGATAGTGAACACCGAAGGGGGGAGTGAAGCTGGTAGGGGCCAGAAGTGGGTTTAAGCCAGAGAATGGCTGGAGGATCCAGGAATGAGTCGAGTCGGGGTCCAAGGAGGGATTCGGAGGGGTTTCAGGGAGACAGGCAGATCAGACGGGGTTCAGCTGGGTCCTCTAAAGGAGAATAGAGCAGAACGGCATGTTAATATTGCTTATCTCTTGAGAATGTAGAGAGAATCTGTGTGACGACAGAGCAAACTGACTGCAGAGTCTGGTTTAACAATCTGGCAGGGTGTGGAAGGTTCAGCCGGTCTTTATTGCAGAGGATGTAATTAGTGAGATGAAGCACAGCCATCCGGGTCTCATGGCAAAGCTAATCACCTGAGTGGAGACAGCTGAGAGCCGCGCTCCACTCAGGTGCAGCGCTGGGGAGAGAGAAGAGAGAGGGAGAGCAGAGCAACAGAGAAAAGTAAACAGCGGGAGACAGATAGGATAGGGTGTTTGGGATGTCTGACAGGACAGGGGTGAGGAGAGAGCTCTGACACATTCGGTATCAGGATGAAATCCTTTGACCCATTGTCAGACCCTACATTGGTGCAGTGGTCCTGGATTCCTTCTGGTGCATGACAATGCCCAGTCTTATGTGGTAAGAGAACTCATGCAGTTCCTGGAGGATGAAGGAATTGATACCATTAGCTGGCCCCCATGCTCACCTGACCTGAATCCAATAGAACACCTTTGGAACATTATGTTTTGTTCCATCCGACACCATCAGGTTGCTCCTCAGACTGTCTAGGAGCTCAGCGATGCCCTGGTCCAGTTCTGGGAGGAGATACCCCAGGACACCATCTGTCGTCTCATTCAGAGCTTGTCCCGGCATCGTCAGTCATGCATACAAGCACATGGAGGCCATACAAACTACTGAATACCATTTTGAGTTGCTGCCAAGGAATTTCAGCAAGATGACTAGCCTGCCACATCAGTTTTTCACTTTGATTTTGGGGTGTCTTGAATTTAGTCCTCCTGGAGGGTTGATAATTTTCATTTCCATCAAACAATGTGGCACTTTTCATTCCTAACACATTATCCAGTCCATATCAATGCTAAGATCCAGTTTGTTTTTTCCCCGTATTGAAATATGATGTATTTTCAAAGTGTTCCTTTAATTTTTTTGAGCAGTGTATCTCGTATTATAGTAGAGTGCTTTCAAAAACTGGGCTAGTGCTTAGGAGATTGGAGAAAGTTTTCACATGTTGTTTTCAGTTGTATTTCTAACTGTGGAAAGGTTTATGTCCTTTCTTACTCATGTTACAAGTTATTTAAGAACACACGATTGAAAAAAATCTCATTTCATATCTATATTTGGATTTTCTGGTTCCAATAGCTACATAAGAAACACGGCTACAGATGTCAAACAATATGAATAACATGATCCACTGTTGCATGGGAGAAAATGGATGAATGAATATGGTGTGTGTGCTTAGTGACAGCTCCACCAGTGGGCATGCAGAGGACAGACACAAGGTTCAAAAGCAACCAAACAGGTTTTTCATTCATTCACTCTACAAATTTGATTTGAAAGACAATTCATTCTGTTTATTGTTGCTTAACTGGAAGAAATTGAGACACATCTGATCACTCATATGCTCAAAGCACTTACTCCGCATATTGAGATATTGTTTAGATATATGTATGTTGTCAAAACAATTGTGGTAGGATTATTGTTTTATGCCTATGATTAAAGCCTTATTGCTTATGTTTCTAATAGCAGATTCTCCTATAGAAAGAGTGTCTTTAGTTCTTTTTTTTCTCCTTTGCTTCATGCAAGAATTATTATTGTCATTTGTTTTGCTTTATTCTATTGATTTGAGCATTTAACAAGACTATCATGCTAGCTGTTGATCGTTAAAGTTACCCTCTGCAGGAGAACACATTAGGAATATCTCAGCAAGTGGAATTCCTCGGTTGCAGAAGATTATTTCACTCGTTTCATTTCAGTGAGTGTTTTTGGAAAGTTGTGCTGCCATTTAAAGTAACCTGTCCATTTAAAAAGACATGGGAGAGTGGTGGTATTCAGAGGGAGTATCACTGTCTACTATCACAATATGGCAATCTTCTGTAAACTATTGAGTTTGTGCTCTTCATTACTTTTGATGAGCAGGTCACTGTTCATAAAGTCATAGTTGCACCTATAGTCCCTTAAGTTATTGTCTGCTGTGGTAAATTTTAATGTTGTAAGCTGCAACAGATCAAATAAATAATCACAATATGGCAGTCGTCATAAGTTAGGGACTCAATGATTGAAATGTTTGACTAAACTTCCTTGCTGATTTTATGGCCGTATAATAACATCCCATGCGTGTAACTATTCAACAAGTTTTCACATGACTATGCAAGGGAAATAGAAGTAATGATAAGGATATTGGAGATTGTATTGTCATTTATCCTAAATGTTCGTTTAAAAAAATGTTCATGTTAGTAATTGTGCTGTGCAGCTTGGTTTTTGGTTGGGTGTGTACAGCATGATATTCACCTGAGATTCTGATGTTGACTGTTACGACCATGTTCCATGTCCTCATCAAGTTTGCCAATGACCTATAAAGTTTCAGTCTCAGCTCATTCAGTCTCCATCATTGTTACTACTCTGCTGCTTGCTTCCAGAAATGTAATTCCTCCTCCCTTCATAGCCTCCTCCTGCATTAAAATGTAGTTGTACATGAATTTTGAATTGTTTTAGCATGCGTTCTTGGTTCATTAATTTATGCATCTTAACCTCTGTTTTGTCAGAACAGGAATTATACTCCTAAGATTTATCCCAGAGCATCACATGAGCAGAGCTACACAACCAGCTAAAATGCACTATTACAATAAATGTTTCAAACTTAACTTGTGCGTCAAGCTTCAACTAAAGATCTAGTACTGATGGACTTTTAATGAAGCTCATTTTTGTGTTCTATCGATCCACCCATCCTTCCATCTACCCATCCATCCATCCATCAATTATCTATGCACCACTACAATCCTCTGTTGGGTCGCGAGGGAGCTGGAGTCTATCCCAGCTGACTTGGAGTGAAGACAGAGGACACCTAGATAGGTCAGCAGTTTATGACAGAGCTATGTTCAGACAACCAAACACACTCACATTCACATTATGGACGATTTAAAATCACCAATTAACCTCAGCATGTTTTTGGACTGTGGGAGGAAGCACGCAGGCACAGGAAGAACATGCAAGCTCCACACAGAAATCCTAGGCCAGGAATCAAACCCAGTACCTTCTAGCTGTGAGGTGACAGTGCTAATGACGGCATCACCTGGCCACCCTTGTAAGATGTACATAAGACAGTGCATCACATACAGTTACACAAACATTTTCTGCCTGTCTATTTCATCAAATAATGTTGAAGAGCAAAAGTGATAAACAAAGGTCAAAAGAAATGTTCTCTTCCCTTTCTAATTTATGTAGAGTCTCACTGACATGGAATAAAACAGTGATCCTTGAAACTTGTTTAGTTTGTAAGAACAAAGGTGACATTTTGGTGTTGGAGAGATTCCAGCTCTGTCTCACAGAAATGGTATTTTTACACAATTTTTCTACCAACATAATGATGAAGTGTTGGCAGTGAAAGCATTTAGTACAATGACACTTAACATCAGTATGTTCACTGACAACATATGTGATGTTTCAGGACAATATCTATTTACAGTATTGTTCATCTTTTTAGAGTATTGCTAAGGGTTGCAATCCGTGTGTAGAGTAAGATTTTGGTCTGGTTTAATACAGAATAAGTCTACAGTGACTTTTTTACACATTCATTGACATTTAGTCAAAATCAGCATCTTTACCTAACCTTAATCTCTGAATTTGTTGGGAGTCTGAATGTAAACCCCGGTCTCTGCACACTCTCCATCCACTCCAACCACTTCCAGCTGACCTAACATAATCCAACCAGCAATAATGATGCATCCAAACATTAGTAGAGCACTGTTTTTTAGGTATGTAATCTTTTGGAGACAATTTTGAATTAATACATGGGTTAAACTGACTGATTATCCGTTCAGTTCATTCCAATTCTGTATGCTTTATTTGCATCAGTAATATGTAACAATTTTACCAAAGCATCAAGAATATTAATCAAGGTGATGGTGATTATCACTGCTGTTCAGTGCAGTTTATATTTCTCATGTCTGATGGAAATTAACTCACTAAATTAACCAAATGTCTTCATCTTGTGTATCAAAACAGGAAAATTAGAAAACCTTGTCTATGTAGGACTAGTGCAGTTTCTGTGTGCAGTGTCTATAAGTTCAGTTTTAAAATACAGATTTTTTTTAAATTTCTTCTCCTTCTTAATTTTCTTTCTTGTTCTTTGTAGTTTCATCTTGCATCACCACCTACAAGAAAACCCCTCCACCAGTGCCGCCCCGAACCTCCACCTGCTCCACAGCCTCTAAGCCATACATCTCCATCACAGCCCAGAGCAGCACAGAGTCTGCACAGGTACTGCACAAAGAAGCAGTCTGATTTTAATCTCCATACATGTACTTGTAGAACATGACATTTTTCACAGATAAGAAAGCACATACAATATGTAGTTTACTCTGTACTGTAAAATGATTAGTTCAGGCTGTTTGAATTATAATTAATTTACACAATGCTTTATATAGTGATAATTGCAATAGATCAGTTTAGAAAACAGTGGCCACAGCACTAGAGGAATAAAATCACTCAAAATGGCTGTCAGAAAAGAAAAATTAGTTCCAGTCCTTTTTGTCTTCAAAAACTGAAGTAAATATTTATGTGCACAACTGTTGCGTCTCATTGGTGAAAATCAACAGGAGAGCAATAACACAGTAAAAGAATTAGGAAGGCAATTTATTTTCAGGTGATTTTGATACTTACAAGCTAACAATGGTTCTAAAATGTAGGAGAGGACAGAATAACAAAGAACTGACAAACTGACAAATCACACAAACTTTGTGTGAAAGTAACAGTGAAGTCCAATTAATGATTACTGTAAGGAACCATTATTTCTGTTCATAGCTGTTTTCATAGGGAGTGGCAAATGTTGAAATTATAATCTACCTGTGCAAGGCTTCTAAAGGCTTACCTTAATATAGCAGAGAAATGCAGGACTCATTTTTTGTTTGTGTGATGATCCAGCTTCATGGAAGTGCTCAGTTTTCAGATCGACTGTACAACACTCGCTTAATGATATGTTGAGGAAAGCCTTGAATTATTAGTCTATTAATACTGTATCACAACATCAAGGCATGTTTACAAGGTGTTTGCATTCAGGTGGTTGAATGAAGTCAGTTTATTTATAAAGCCTAAAATCACTTTAGATGCTTTACAGAACCCATATGTCTGAACCCCCAGAGCAAGATCTAAGGCGACAGTGGCAAGAAAGAACTCCCTTTTAAATGAGAAGAAACCTTGAGCAGAACCTGGCTCATATGGGGGGACCCATCTGCCGTTGGCCGGCGGATTGGGAGGGACAGAAGAGATAGGAGTGGGGGACGGGGAGAGAGAGAGATGGGAGAAGAGGGGCATGGGGACAAGGAAACATACAGCACACACTGGGATACATGCATGATCAGAGTAACAAAAATTATATATACAAAGCACAAGCCAAAAGTGAAACTGATTCATAAGTTTACTGTTATGGTGTTAGGCTCTGGCATTAAATATACTATTTAAGTAGCTGGTAGTAATATGCAAACAGTATGTAGATGAGCATATCAAAATGGTAAGGGTGATGCAGAGTAGACTGTGGAATGGGCAGCTGGAAGCAATGGGCTGGAGGAAAGTCAGCAGCACATACCATAGTGGACACAATGGAGACAAAGTCAGTTGGTGGGACAGCAACCACAGATCAGAAGCATCCAGCCCCAGGACCAGGAACATTCGGAGAAAGGACACAGGGAGAAACAGAGTGAATGTAATGCAATAACAGTACATATAGTAAATACATAGGTAATGAGAGAAGGGCTCAGTGAATGAGAGAGGTCCCTAGCAGCTTAGGCCTATAGCAGCATAACTAGGGGCATAACTAAGGGATGTTAAAGAAGAAGTCAGTTGTGCCCTGCACAGCGGACTCCATCTGACCCCCTCAGGGTCACCCGAGTAAGCCTCACTATAAGCTTAGCGAAAAAGGAAGGTTTTAAGCCTGATCTTAAAAATAGAGAGAGTGTCCGCTTCCCAACTCAACTGAGAGCTGGTTCCAAAAGAGAGGCACCTGATAACTGAAGGCTGTGCCTCCCATTCTACTTTAGAAATTCTAGGAACAACAAGTAAGCATAGTCTGAGAGGGAAGAGTTCTGCTTAGGATGATATTGTACTATAAGGTCTTTAAGATATGATGGAGATTCTTCATTAAGAGCTTATACGTCAGGAGAAGGATTTAAATTCTATTCTGAATTTCACAGGAAGCCAATGAAGAGAAGCCAGTATAGGAGAAATATGATTTCTCTTGCTAACTCCCGTCAGTACTCTTGCTGCAGTGTTTTGGATCAACTGGAGGTGTTTCAGAGAGTTATTGGGACATCCTGGAATTGCAATAGTACAAGCCTGGAAGTAACAAATGCATTGACTAATTTTTCTGCATCACTCTGAGAGAGGATGTTCCTGATTTTTACAATATTTCAAATTCCACACAGAAAGATCTCAGGCTGAGATTCTAACCGTCTAGCTGTTGGGCAACAGTGCTAACCACTGCATCACTGTGCAACCCACTATTACCCAATAAAATCCACTACTCTCTTATTCTGCACTGCATTTGCTGTAGTTGTGCTTCTAATAATTCCAGATGTTTTAATATGGAGGACAGATTTACAGTAGTTTCTAAAAAAAGATTTCTGCTATCGTGAACACCAAGATCAACCAATGCAATCGAAAACTGAGCATACATGTAATTTACCAACTGAAGAAAGTTGATTCAGTCCTCAATGTGTCTTTAAATGATGCAAATTTTATACAGTGCTAACAAATATATTAGACCCTTACTCAGTGTAGGTGATTTGTCATTGCTGCCCAAAATGTTTCTGTAATGGTTAATCTGCCAGTATGTGCAATCTTCTTTCATCAAAATGATATCTTTAATGCTAAAATATAATTATTGTTGCTTTCCATGAATTTACTCTTTTACAACAAAGCAGAAAAAATAGTAAAGTACAATATTTTTTTATTGAGATGCCAAATTGTATTGTGTGCTTGCATTCCTGAACGAAAAAATGGTGGTTTAGTGGTTTTGTAACTTCTTCACAGAATTCCAGTGTGCTGGCGCAAATTTAGATACAAAAATGTGAATTCAGTTTGAAATTCCTCACTCTCTGTTCAATATGGTGAAGTGGAGGGAACTCAATGAGAAAGGCAGAGTCTGAATTAAAGCACTTCATGATGCTAGATTGTCTTTGAGACAAATAGGGCAAGACATAAAGTGTTCTCAGAGTGTGGTTAAGTATGTTTTGGACTTGATTTTAGAGACTGCTCAACAAAATGCGCCAAGTAAGAGGCTGAAAACAAAAGCTAACTGAAGCAGATGTCAGGCACCTCAAGATTTAAAGAACTAGAGGCAGAAGGAAGACCACTGCTGGTCTTCAGGCAGAGATTAATGCTTCTAGATCAGAATCTGAAAGTATCCAGAATGACCATAAGCAGATAACTGAAGGAACAAAGCTTAAAGGGAAGAATAGCTGCTAAGAAGACATTACTGAGGCCTACAAACATCCAAAAAAGATTCACTGAATAAAATCTGTGTGTGAACATGAACACTGGACTGTAGATGACTGGAAGAAGGTACTCTGGATGGACAAGTCCAAGTTTGTACTCTTCAGTCAGCATTGTCGTGTTTATGTCAGCAGAAAACTGGAGAACCTTTTGATGCTAGATGTATAGCATCCATAGTTCAAAACAGTGGAGATTCCACTACAGTATGAGGTTTCATTTGTGGAATGCATAGGAAATTAGTTCAAATAGATGGTATCATGAACAAGGTCTACTCCAACATCTTGGTGCATCATGATAAACCTGATTGATTATGGGTTCTTACACCAAGAAGACAATGGTCCCAAGCATACTTCAAGTCGTGCAGAGACTACTTGACCAGGAAAAAAGGTCTGGATACTGGAACTGATTGGATTGCTAAGTCAAAGTCTAGACTTGATTCCTATTGAACAGATGTGCTATATATTGAATTAAAAATAGATGGCACAAAAATTTAATCCAAAGCAAGTCTCTGGGTACAGCTAGAAACTATTTGAAACGCAGTAACAAAAGAAACTGTCTAAAAGTCCACATAAGCAATGGCAGCAAGAAATGCAAGCTGCTATCATGGCCAAAGGAGGTCATACAAAAATATTAAGATTTTGGTTAATATATGTGAATAAGGACTATTTAGTTGTTCCAGTTTGTCTGTCTAATAAATAACAATATAATTTTTAGTTTGAAACCAGTTTTTGGACAGATTTCTAAAATAATTGTGTTTTCCTCGTTTGTATGACAGGTGATCTAATAAATTTGTTAAGCACAGTATATTTAGGCATATTCTTTTTAAAAGTACATCTGTACAACAGTGCTTACAGGAGCTCCAGCTGTCATGTGTTGAATCTCTTCAGTTACACAGTGGCCACTGCACTCTTTTGTCAAACCCAGAAAGGCAAGTACAATGAAGATGACAGCAGAACAGATACTAACAGGCAAAACATAAGACAGCCCTGCCAATAGATAAATAAATAATTGTGGGGAATGAGTAAATAAATGCTAATGAGCTTTTCAATTGTTGCCTGATGTCTTTGCAATGTGTTTCAACCTCCATTATTCAATGAGACGCAAGGCTCCCTTTTGTTTCATCTAAAATGTATGTCATAACGGATACTGTTGCCAAGTGTGTCAAAGGGAATCCAAAGAAAACATTAGATTTGTGGTGTCTCTCTGAATAATTTTGTGAGGTTTTCCCCTTACTATGTACTATGTTGTGAATTGCCTGCATTATAAGTTCAGTTGAACTGAATTTATCCTGTGAGGTATTACTGGTGAAATTAACACCTTGTCTTTAATGCAGTTTTTCATGTCTTCTAAAACCAATCAGGATGCATACATGGAAGAGGAGGGACCAGAGGTGACATGACCATCCAGTCAGGGCTCAGTAACTCAACAGAAAGCATTGACAGCATGAAGGCCTTGACAGCTGCCATAGAAGCTGCTAATGCCCAGGTTGGTGCTTCTGTATTAGTTTGGAATTGTGAAGTGCATCACTAGTATTCAACTCAACTTCTGCTTTTTGCGGAGTTTTTGCAAATTGTTGTAATTTTGTAATAGCCATGCAATAAAGTTTCCCAAATGTTTTAAAAAAAAATAATGGTTTCAATATACCTCTACTGTCACAATGTACTTAACTGTGTAGATCCATGGACCAGCCAGTCAGCATGTCAGTAACAGCACCATGACAGTCGGTGCCCCTGGCCCCTCAATCCTGAGCAGGGGATCAGCAATAGAAGACCACTGCGATGAATACAGAAAAGAAGCACTTAGGAAGGGCAAATGTCTTCAATAGGCATCCAGGTATTCATAAGACTGCAGTACAGCAAATAATGGGCTTCAGTTACTTACACACTTTGTGAGTCTTGAACTGTAAATTGTAAAACATGTAAAAACGTATTTAGTTTTTATGGCATTGTTTAATTTATTGTTAGTTCTGATTTTTTATAAGTTTTATCATGTCTATGTCCTGTAGGTGGATGGACCAGAGGAAATTCCTGATCCAGAAGATGCATCCAGTTTACCTCTGTAGGTGTGCAAGTGGAAGATGACAGAGGGTAAGGCAGAATTTTTTGCTTACTCTATACGGTTTGTTTCCTTTCCCTTGCCAACTACAGCTAAACAAATATCCTATTTAACAGTGTGAGAAAAAAACTGTTGGCTAAGATTACTTTGTAACACATATTCAATCTGTTATGCAATTTCTATTTCTATACAGATTACAGAAAGGACATTTAAATTTAAATTGGTTTACATGCTTTTAACAGGCAGGACTCCTGGTAAACACATTTTGCTTGACCCCACTATAAGTAAGAGTTTGTTGTAGTTTCTGCATGCCTAAATTCATACTGATATGGTAAACATTTGCATCACCAAAAGGGGAGTGAGATTTTTTTACATTTTACTTTGTCCATTGTAGTTGTTTCTAGTAGAGGTAGCACCAAATAACTAGTGAGTTGTGCCAGCCTTGCACTCTAATTTGCACACAGTTGCTTTGGGGGCTAAACTATTCATTTCCATGTGAGTCAGCAATGAATCAAACACTGAAATCCACCAGGCTATAACTATGACTTTGCATAGTTTTTTTCTTTACCTTAATTAAGACAATCTAACATCACTGGATGATGAAGCCAAAATCCGGAATTAATCATTTATCAACTTTGCTATTCTCCAGAAATCTTCTGTAGCATAAGTGGATCTACTTTAGTAAACTGTGTGTCAAAGAACAGAACTTCAATGTCAACTTATCAATAGAGCAGTTTCGTGGACTTCCATAGTTTTTGTAGACAGAGAGCATTGCAGGACTTTAGCTGTTAGAGTGCAGCCATTAAAAATGGGTACCAGCCTGAGTTCACAAGGACTTCTGTGACAGCAAAGTTCATAGCGTAGTGACGGTGCATTTCATTGACTGATTGGTTGATATGGACAAGCAGTGCATGTCACAGGGCTGTGGAGCTGAAGAAGTCACATGTCTAGAATTAGGTCAGCAACTTGCTACAATAAACTTGCAGTCCAAGTAGGTGGCGCAACGGGATCAACGTTGATCTGTGATCCATACAGATCGCTCTCCACAGTTCATAACATATGTGGTCACAGATTGGTTGATGATAAAAAAGTTGTACTGGTTAACGTGAGAGCACATGTTTAATCTACACTAGTTGAGTTCAGCGGTAGTCGTCAGGGTAGTAGAGGAGCAGAGGGAACTTGGAAAAACCTTCAGCGTCATTAAGTCACCCATATGGAAGCATTTTTGCTTCCCTGTAAAATACAGTGTTGATGGAAGAAAGGTGGTGGACAATAACTATAACGGTGTTGGTAGGCACTGTGGCACGAGAAAGCCATTATGAGAGTGGAAATACATTTGAGCATGGCCCACCCATATGAAGCGACATCACCCAGATGTGTCAGTGACAGGAGCCAAGATAAAGGCTGCTCAACAATCGCTTATCACAGCAGCATTTAAACAGCCCCTTGCTGCAGAATCCGACCGGGCTAAATGCTATTACAAAAGCTATTAGGTGTTTATAGCTGCAGACATCAGGCCATATTCCGTTGGTGCAAAACGCCAGGTTAAACATATGCTGAACGTGCCTTGAACCCGTTAGGAGATCCCATCGTGCACCACTTCAAGTGGTCCTATCATCGCAAAGTTCGAGCACTTCCAACAGAAAGTGCTCGTAAGGAGCAAAGGAAAGGAGCTGAAGGTACGTCTTATGGGATGAATGATCAGTTTCCCAGAGAAATAAACAAGAGGCGCAAAGTTTATACCCCATCATGAAAGAACACAGGCAGAAAGGTAAACAGACTGCACTAGTTGTGGACAAAACTATACATAGATGGGCAGCTTATTTCTGGAATCTTCCATTACCCCCTGGCTCTTCTAATAATAATAATAATAATAAAGTCTTAAATACTTAGTTATACCACTTAGTAATTTAGTTTAGAAAAAAATAATTTAAAAAAAAATCAAAATCACAACCAAATGTAAATGTTGTCACTCTCATTATCTACACTCCCCACTGGAGAACCCCCTCCTCCTCCTACTTTCTCTCTCTCCCTCTCTATATGTTCCCTTTACCCCTCTCCCTCTCTCACACACTCACCCCCCTCACTTTCACTCACACCCTATGTACCCCCATGTTTATTGTGCTTGTATGTTTATAACTGTGTTGTTGTAGCTTTTCAGGCAACGTTGTGCTATTATATAATGCATATTAGATCCTGACTTGCTATGTACATCTCTCTCCAATGCCCACAAGCTCACAGACAGCAACAAACAGCTCCAAAGGACACACAGATGATATTCTATATTGCTACTTATTCAATGACTGAACTTCTCTCTCTATGTTCAAGTTAAATATCGTAGCCTGGAATGTCATGGCATACGCTCACAAACAAAAAGACTTAAAATGATGGATTATGTCTGCCAAATTAAAAGCAGATATTTTGCTCCTCCAAGAACACATTTACTACAATCAGAAGAAAAATCTCTATTAGATCCAAATTATAATATCATCTTTTCATCTTGTTATAACAGCAGACAAAGAGGGGTTTTCATTCTAATCCATAAGAGATTACCATTCACTTTAAATAGCCCAGTAACGGACTCAGAGGGCAGATATTATTACTATCCAGGCAACAATCTTTAATAAATTATATTCAATTGCAAATCTGTACGCCCCGAATAATGATGATCCAGCCTTCTTTCACATGGTTTTCTCCCACTTAGCAGACTTATCTGCTAACTCAACGACCATTACCGGTGTCTCCACCATTTAGCTCTGGGTCTGCTGGGTCTGCACGCTCTACTGGGCCTCGAGGGTGTTGGCGGCTCATCTCTTCTGGGTGCCTGGCTGGTCCTGGGGTTTGGGGTGGGTCGGTCCCTCTGTGCCTCCCCTGTCCCTTCTCACTCCGCTTCCCTCCTCCTCCTCCTCTCCTGCCTGACGGCTCCCTCTTCGCCCCTCTCCCTCTCCTGGTGGGGGGGGACTGGGGCCCTCCGCGCCGGGGGGTCTGGCTTGGGGCTGGCGTGGTCTCTCTGGAGGGGTGGCTCTGGCTCATCTGGGCACAGGCCCTTGATCGTGGCCTGTGGGGTTCTCCTGCGTGCTTGACGGGTCCCAGCTAGTGTGGGGTTCTGGTGGGGGCTGGGTGTGGGGGGTGGGGGCTTGGGTGGCGGGTGGGTCCTCTTGCCCCTGGCTGCCTGGGTCGGTTCTGGCGTGCTGGGGGTGTCGGTAGATGCTCCTCTTGTCCTTGGGGTCTGTGTGGTACACGGTGGCCCCGTTGCTCTCTGGGGGTGCACCCCATGGCTCCTGCGGCCTGGGGGGGGCACCCTGTCTGCTTTGTCCTGCATTGCCGTGATGGCTGTTCTGGGCTTCGGGGTCTTTCACACTTGCATGTGCATGTTTGTTTCAGGTCCCACCAGCTCCTGTCGAGTTCTGCTGTTGAGCAGTGATGGAACCCACCAGAATGTGCTGAGGACTCTCTCCAGAGTCTAATCTCACACTAAACCCACTCTCCTTTTCTCAAGTATCTTCTTCTGACCTATTCCACTCTATACTGACATGACACTCACAACTATGGTGTTCAGTACTGTCTGGTTATTTATTCATTTTTTGTTTGTTTGGTTTTTCTTTTTTTGTGTATGTGTTTGTTTGTTTGTCTTATTGATGGGTAATTAATAGTTGGGAATAACACAGCACCTGATATTCTTCAGATGTAATAGCACCGCTTTTCTAGTCCTTGTCCCTGTCCGTTCTGTTTCGTCCTGTCCACCCTTTGTTTCCTTTCACGTCACCACTGAAGTGTAGCACTGTCCTCCCTGGCTCTTAACAGGGAATTGTAATAAAGAGTGTCAGCTTAGCTTCCAGGGAGGGCTGGATGATGGTCACACGCATGCACTAAATAAAAAAAATATTTGGCTGCAAGACTAAAATATGCATTAATCTTATAAAGTGTTGACACCCCTTCCATGGAGTTTAAACAAATGAGAGTAAATGCAGACAAGAAAAAAGTGAGAAGATCGTGTCTGTTTCATCTTTCTTTGTGTAAAATTTTTTTTTTAGGACTGATCCGAAAATTGATCCGATCCATGACCAAAACCGATGATACAATCATGAACCGTGGGTTTTTTGATGCTGTGCACCCCTAATCCCAAGTTTTGCACAGAAATAAATACCATATTTTCCGCACCATAAGGCACAATCAGATTGTTAAGGCGCACCAGTCCTTGATTACAGGGTTTATTCTGTACTTAAGCCAAATTAAGGCGCCACCGAATATTGGGGCGCACGCAAAAACAGGAAACAGAAGCAAAACAGTGAGTTTGGTTGAACTTTATTTGACTACGTATTTTGAAAATACACTCATATCACATATTTTTGACAATCTTTTGTCACAAATCCATTCAAATTCCTCATCTTCTGTATCTGAATTGAACAGCTGGGCAATTTCGACATCAAGATGCCGGTTCACTCTCGTCATTGTCGGAGTCAAGTCTTGTTGCCGGGTGGCTGTCAAGCAATGATGCCGGCTTTCGCGAAAGCTCGGACAATAGTCAGTACTGTACGTAGCTTTATGTAATGTTCTCTAATAGGTTTATCACTGCCAGTACGTGTAGTGTACGTATTACGCCCCTATGTCGTCGGGAAATGGTCCGACAGTCAGATTTTGGAACTCAGTGCACCACATAAGACGCACCGGGTTGAAAGGTGCACCGTCGATTTTCAGAAAATTAAAGGCTTTTAAGTGCGCCTTATAGTGTGGAAATATGGTACTTAAAAATTTATGTCTTTTAGTCTTCGATTCAACTTAATTTCCGGTTTAATAAATGTAACCTTGGACCCAGAACATTGTCACAATATTGCATGTGGACCATATCATAGGATAATATTGTAAGAACCATCATTAAGTTGTTTGACACAACTTAAAGGGGAACTTCGGTTTTTTTCAACCTGGGGTCTGTTTTCATACATGTCATTTCATACATGTGAGTGATGGAGAAAATGAATTTCGACATAGCTCCAGTATTTAGCCAGGCAGGCAGCTTAGAAGCTCAGCTAGCGAAAAATATGGGGCAACTTGCCCCCCCGCGTCAAGTCTGCCCTAATGTGCTTTTTCCCCACACTGACCGGCTCGGATAGTCTCAACGAGTGTCCCACACATACTAGAGATGAGAAGTGAACGAAACCTCCACATTACCTGGCGATCGCTCTTTGTTGTGGTCTGCTATCCAAATCTCAGGACGCGAGAAAGCAAATCTCGTTCCGAAATTGCGCGAGAGGTCGCGCCAAACTCTGGTTTTGGCGCAAACTTCTCACGCGATTTCACGAGATATCGCCGCGATGCAGATTGCAGAGACACAGCAGACTGACAATTCAAATAATACATTTATTTATTTATATACAATTTATTTACAATGTTGATATTGCATATATGAACACATGGAAGGGTGAAAGGGAAGGGGAACAAATGTCACTAGGGTTCATACGAGACAGGCTTCTTCCTGAGTGAGCATACTACAAGATCGAAGGAGAAAATACACTGTAGAGCCTAATCTTTGGTTCGTTGCTTTCTTCATTAACCTCTTCTTTGAAATGACCAACACACAGACTTATATTTTACGCGTGTGCATGCCACGGCACGGTACTCCACGATGACCATTTTGCTCCTTTGGCCATCGCTTTATTCTCTTCAGTCAAACACAAAACAAAGTCTTTTTCGTTGGTAATGACACATAAAACACGAGTGTGCCCTCTACAGCAAACTGCATGCACTGAGATTTTCTTGTAACTCATGAAGTCAAATCAATACATATGAAATGTAACATTTCCTTTAAGGAAAATACAAATACATGAATATATCTCAGAACATTAATATATGAACTGATCTTTCATGTAATATGTAAACCATATGAAATGGCGCTTACATACACAGAACAGGAACCAGCTACGAAAGCCGAGGGGAAAAAGAGACACAAACTACCAACAACAAGGTGCATTTAATGTTACAAAACCAGATATTTTTATAAGAGCTGAGCTAAACAGGACTTGGTAAATCAAGCTAGTACAGTCAAGGGCAGGACAGGATTAGAAGAAGAGCACGTGGCATGTCAACAACGATTTACACTACAACAACGCCAACATGGCACGTACTGTAGAGAGACACGCGTGGAACACATGCAACAGTAATACGCAACCACTAAACACGATACAGATATTATAAACCCAAGAGAGAGTGGGATAAAACTTAGCTGACAGCCTGACTGGGAGAGAGGGTGAGGAAATGCATGCGGAGAAGGTGCGTGGCATGGCAGAAATGGTTGCTTTGGTAGGTGCAGGAACCAGGTGGAGGATCCAAGAAGTGAATCGGAGCTGAACTAGGTTGGAATTGGGAAGGCAGGAGCTGAGACTACAGCAGGAGGCAGGTGGTGTAGCTAGGGAGGGTCAAAGAACTGAGACAGAGGCAAACACAGGTTAGCAATGGAGCACAAAGCAAGCATGAGCAGAGTAGCAGCCTGGGTTGACTAATGAGGTTGTTCAACAGTCCAGCATTGAGTAGTTGTCTGAGCTTGGCTTCTGTGCAGCAAATTGGTGATTTGCAGGTGGACCACTCCCTGCCACAGGAGTGCTCACTCGGGTAATTATCCAATCACCTGCACCTGTCCACATTCCACTCTCACACACTTTGTTCACACCCACATGAGGTAAAAGGGAACGGAGGAAGAAGGAGGGAAAGAGGGAAGGCTGCCACTGAGCAGAGTTGGAGGTGAAGTTGCATGACAGGTCATCCATTTAAAAACTTAAAAGATGCTTTACAACTTAAAAGTCCATTTTGAAATAGAAACTAAACCAGTGGTAAGAAGCCAATATTAGAGGTGCGAGACCAGGCTTCCTTTTTTCCTGTTTTTTGTACTGGCTAATGAAGAAGAAACGACTACTCTGTAGTTTCATAGAAAGAATTAGAAAAACCTGAAAGAGGTAAAAAATAAAATAAAATAAAAAAACAGAGGACTTTTAAAAAAATCATTAAGACAGAGTCTTTTCATTGACTAAAAGTCTTAACAAAAAAATGCTAGTTTGACAGTTGACACTTGTTTATTAAATTTAAAGGAGCGAAATCACACCAAATTTCTTAACAAAATAATGATGAAGCTAGAGGCCCAAAAGGCACACAAAATGGCCCATAGACAGCATGCAGGAGTAAAAGTTTTTACTCTAGAACTACAGTGTGAAGCAGCTAATAAAGTAGGAAGATGATCCAGGACTCAGGAGTTTTTCATCATGCTCTTTCCAACAAGCAACAATATCCTAAGCAATGCTTAACTTCAAAAATCATCTGAATGTTTGCTGAACTTCCTTGAGGCCCTCTGAAAATTCTTCTCAATTGCCTCTGTCTACACCCACTTCTGGTTTTTGTCTCATGATTAGAATTTAGACTGTGTGAGTTGCTCTTAGTCCTACCAATTCCTTATCCGGGACTAGATTGTCTGAGTGGTACTGTTTCTTCAAGACAGGCCTCAGGAGTCACATGAAAAAGCAAACCTCTCCACCACAGTAAGGTACCCATTCTTGAGGGGAAAACAACAACCTAGTGTAACTGGTAATATCTACTGTCATTATCAGATGAGAAATGTAGATAAAGTATGTGAAGAAATAAATCCATGAATTCTTACTCTGAGAATTGTTGCTCAGGATCAGAGAAAGAAAAATCTTGACATTAAGTGTTGCTGTTTGTCTCCCTCTGGTGATCAGATATCGACGGTTTCAGCGCTCCAACAGTGTGACAGCAGCTGTACAGGTAAGCTTTGTTACTAACCTCATATCATGGTTCATTGTTCATTAGTGAAAAGAAATCTTTTTTTAAAAAAAAAGATTTTTAATGAAATGCAGTGAAGATTTGACTATGGCAAATAAAAGAGGGGTTAATGTTCATAGTTCAATATTTGCTATTTTTTCACAAACTACTGCCTTTTCTTGAATGGAAACAATGTCCTGTGATTTTCAGTGACTGTTCCATTTTGATTCAAACTTAGAATAATTACTTAGTCTGAGGTTTGATCAGATGTTCTGTTGATTACATATAAATTACAGGATAGATAATTGTACCACTATGGGAGAGATGTGCACTCTGTAATCACTTTCCATTTAAAATATACTTACAATAACAAATTTCTTTAAAAAATACTTACAGTACAATATGTTGTCTTAAAAATGCTTTATTTTTTATGTCTTCTGATTAATGAGTAACTCAGTCTATGAGTCAAGTATTAAATGCCCACAGACCTGCGGTTTACTCAGTTCTACCCAATCATCTATCTACACACGTGGACAAAATTGTTGGTACCCCTCAGTTAAAGAAGGAAAAACCCACAATTCTCACTGAAATCACTTGAAACTCACAAAAGTAACAATAAATAAAAATTTATTGAAAATTAAATAATCAAAATCAGCCATCACTTTTGAATTGTTGATTAACATAATTATTTAAAAAAACAAACTAATGAAATAGGGCTGGACAAAAATGATGGTACCCATAACTTAATATTTTGTTGCACAACCTTTTGAGGCAATCACTGCAATTAAACGATTTCTGTATTTGTCAATGAGCGTTCTGCAGCTGTCAACAGGTATTTTGGCCCACTCCTCATGAGCAAACAGCTCCAGTTGTCTCAGGTTTGATGGGTGTCTTCTCCAAATGGCATGTTTCAGCTCCGTCCACATATGTTCAATGGGATTCAGATCTGGGCTCATAGAAGGCCACTTTAGAATAGTCCAACGCTTTTCTCTCAGCCATTCTTGGGTGTTTTGGCTGTGTGTTTTGGATCGTTGTCCTGTTGGAAGACCCATGACCTGCGACTGAGACCAAGCTTTCTGACACTAGGCAGCACATTTCTCTCCAGAATGCCTTGATAGTCTTCAGATTTCATCGTACCTTGCACATTTTCAAGACACCCTGTGCCAGATGCAGCAAAGCAGCCCCAAAACATTACTGAGCCTCCTCCATGTTTCACCGTAGGGACAGTGTTCTTTTCTTCGTATGCTTGGTTTTGAGTCTATGAACATAGAGTTGATGTGCCTTACCAAAAAGCTCCAGTTTGGTCTCATCTGTCCAAAGGACATTCTCCCAGAAGCTTTGTGGCTTGTCAACATGCATTTTTGCAAATTCCAGTCTGGCTTTTTTATGAGTTTTTTTCAGCAGTGGTGTCCTCCTTGGTCGTCTCCCATGAAGTCCACTTTGGCTCAAACAACGACGAATGGTGCGATCTGACACTGATGTACCTTGGCCTTGGAGTTCACCTTTAATTTCTTTGGAGGTTGCTCTGGGCTCTTTGGATACAATTCCAACGATCCGTCTCTTCAATTTGTCATCAATTTTCCTCTTGCGGCCACGTCCAGGGAGGTTGGCTACTGTCCCGTGGGTCTTGAACTTCTGAATAATATGAGCCACTGTTGTCACAGGAACTTCAAGCTGTTTAGAGATGGTCTTATAGCCTTTACCTTTAAGATGTTTGTCTATAATTTTTTTTTCGGATGTCCTGGGACAATTCTCTCCTTCGCTTTCTGTTGTCCATGTTCAGTGTGGTACACACCTTTTCACCAAACAACAGGGTGACTACTTGTCTCCCTTTAAATAGGCAGACTGACTGATTATGAGTTTGGAAACACCTGTGATGTCAATTAAATGACACACCTGAGTTAATCATGTCACTCTGGTCAAATAGTTTTCAATCTTTTATAGAGGTACCATCATTTTGTCCAGGCCTGTTTCATTAGTTTGTTTTTTTTAAATAATTATGTTAATCAACAATTCAAAAGTAATGGCTGTTTTTGATTATTTAATTTTCAATAAATTTTTATTTATTGTTACTTTTGTGAGTTTCAAGTGATTTCAGTGAGAATTGTGGGTTTTTCCTTCTTTAACTGAGGGGTACCAACAATTTTGTCCACGCGTGTACCTTTCTATCTATGTTCTATACATTGTTTTATAATGTGGAGGATAAACGCGCTGAAAGACAAGGTACAGTGCAATGCATAAATATTTGGACACTGACAAAATTTGCAACATTTCAGTTCTGTATACCACTACAATGGATTTGAAATGGAACAATGAAGATATACATTAAGCACAAAAGATGCCTGAAGAACAAGCAAGAAGTGAAGACAGCAGCTGTAGAGGCCTGGCAGAGCATCACCGGGAACCAAACCCAGCGTCTGATGATGTCTATGGGTTCCAGACCTCAGAGTGTCATTGACTGCAAAGGATTTGCAACCAAATATAATACATATATATATATATATATATATATATATATATATATATAATATATAAAATTGACAATTTGATTTATGATTATGTTTGTTTGTCCAATTACTTATGGCCCCTTAAAAAGGTGGAGGTAGGTTGTAATTCCGACACCATCCGCCTGATTTGAATGTTAATACCCTTAAATGAATTCCACTGGATGTTGTACAGAGCCAAAATGCTAAAAAAAAAAAAAATGGTGTCAATGTCGATATATTTATGGACCTGATTGTCTACTCTCGACAGTTCACTTGTCCAGCACAGGGCTGACACAGCAAAACAGACAACCATGCCCTCTCACACCTGGGCCATTCCACCTCAATTCACTGTTTTTAGTGAAGAATACTGACTGAGTTGACCGTGTGTCAAGGCACTGCACCACTTTGCTACCCTCTACTAAATATTATTTTTAGGTGTGTGAGCTTCTTTCAGTTAAATAATGACTTACACTACTCACAACAAGTTGGGGGGTATTGTGAGGTCCTCAGTGAATTTCATACTTAAGGTGTTTGTTTCCCTTTCAGTGATTTGGAGATAGGAAGGCAATTGTATAAGAGTGCTAGCCACACCTCATTTTGTATTTTCAACATAATGGTCTCACTGTGTACAGTGCGCCTTACACACTGGGGCCAATACCAAAAAAAAGACAAAAAGACAACCCTTTTCAATGTGGCATCAATTTCAATATTCTGGGGGTATAAAAAGCTGGTATTGTCTGTAAATCATTCCCAGTTCATCATTCAAGCAGCCATGAACACACGACGTCACTTAAAGGACGAGCAGCGCCACCTGGCCATAATGTGCCTTCAGGTTGGTAGCAGGCAGATGTTGCTCGTGAGCTTGGTGTGTCTCAAAGTGTCATCAGCAGACTTACACCAGGATAGAGGACTACTGACAGTGTTGGTGACAGACACATTAGTGGAGCTCCATGAATGATGGATCGCAATAATGACCAGTACCTAAGGACCAATGCACTCAGACACCGGTATGCAACTGCCACACCGCCTGTTTACGAGAAGTAAGGGGTACTAGGGTTTCCAGACAAACCATTCGCAACTGACTCCACCGCTTTGGCTTGAATGCCAGATGACCGTTGCAGGTGACTCCACTGACACCGAGACACCGCCATGAGCGTTTGCAGTGGGCACAAGACCATGTGACCTGGACAATGTAGCAGTGGTCTACCGTCCTGAATCTCGGATGAGTCTGATGAATCTCGGATTATCTTGCACAGAAATGATGGTCGTCAGACATCATCCCCCAATGCCACCAGCACACCCCCAACTTTCTGTTCATGGATGATAATGCTCCACCACGTGGTGCCAGAATTGTCACAGCTCGACTTCAGGAAGTCGAAGTGGCTCATATGGTCTGGCCAGCAATGTCCCCTGACACCCCCCCACCCCACCCCCCACCCCCCATGGAGCACATCTGGGACCAGCTGAAGCAGCGACTGGATGCTCGTACCTCACCCCCCACGTGACCTGGCAAAACTGCGTGTAGCACTTGTGGAGGAGTGGAACGCATTGCCTCAGAACAACATCATGAGGCTAGTTAGGAGCATGAGACGTTGCCGTCAAGCTGTCATTGCAGCAAATGGTGGAAACACTCGCTACTGACTTAATCAATTTTGGTTATTTGGGGCTATCTTTGTTATTGTATGAATTGTTGGGGTAATAAATATTGCACTAATGAAAATGATGCTTCTTCTCATTCATTAATAGTAATATCAAAGGGAACTATTACTTATTTCATTAAAATTCAGACCAAATAGGAAAAGTACTCATGTAAATAACAATATCGCTAACTTATTGTGAGTAGTATGAAAAACCTGCACTACTCACACAACTGTTTGTTTATTCTGTGAATTATTAAGATGTGTCCACATTTTTATTCAGGCAGATCTAGACATGCCAGACCTATTAGACACGCCTCTAGACTCCCCGGACGCTGACATGGAAGTCTTATCATCCGGTGCCATCTCTCGACAATATTCCCGTGATGCCGCCACCTCCACTGTCAGTATCCAGGGCTCAGGGAACCATTACCACGCCTGTGCCTCTGATGATTATGAGGATGTGGGCTTTGACCCATCCATCCTCCCTCCTCCAGACCCCTGGATAGACAGTGTAACAGATGACCACCTTGATGTCAGTTTCAACAGCTCTGCTATTTTGGAGGTATGTGGGAGCTCATTCAGTAATATGACTTAATTTAATTGAGTTAATTTTTTTAAATATTAAGTTTAGTTCGCTGTTGTTATATTGCTCCTTCAGCTGATTTTAAATTTAAGGCCTTCAGCTTTTGGTTCAGTGTCTGCTTGATAGGTGATCTTAGGACTGTACAGGCAATTGTGGATATTAGTGATGATTACATTGGAGTGTTAGTTGAAACTCAAAAAATGCTCCAATTGATTTGTTTGGCAACAGCACAGTATGACCATTCAGGCTTACAGGTGAAGGTCCAATGATGTGGTCTGTGATAAAACCAAACGCAAAAGCCAAAAATAAATCTTCTAGGAATAGCAGATATAACTTACTTAAATGACTTTGAACATGGTCTGTTAAGTTTAATTTTTGCATCATCCATAAACCAGTAATGTCATTAAAGTAAATGATATACTGTAATAAAAGCCACATAAATTTTGTGATCTGCAAAGTCTGTGCAGTCTCATCTTCTCCTTGCTGTCAAGAGGTAGCTTTCATGTTTTATAGTTTGCATGTGTGGAAATCCACATGCTCCCAGTATGGACAGAAGCAATACAAGTCTGTTGTCCATCCTGGAATATTTTCGGGCTTTATAAATCAAAAGTGGACAATATTTCAGTCTTGAAATCATATTTAGTGATACTTCATTTCTCAACTCTTCCAGGAAATTTGGATGTCGCAAAAAAAAAATGTAAAATCCACTATTAACACTGAATGCATGCACTGTGAGACCACATTAATTGTTTTGTTACATTACATGGAAAGCACAAAGTGCTAGTGTAAGTGTGTCTGTACTCTTTGTGAAAGTCTAAATAATTGAATATCAGGTGGTGCAGCGATCTGTGTGTCAGAGAGATGGACGCTGGTTCCTGAAGCTACTGCAAGCCGAGACTGACCGTATGGAAGGCTGGTGTCGCCAAATGGAGCTTGACCAGCGGGAAAATGACCTGCCTGAAGATAGTACGTCTGCCTGCCTGCCTGCCTGCCTATCTGTCTATCTGTTTGTCTGTTCATCTATGTCAGTGTTTCATTATGTTACTATCATCAATGAGTGCCTGTCAGCCAACAGTTAAATTGAAAAGTGTTTTTTTAGGTCTGAAGATGTAAAATTAGACAATATTTCACAAGAATACGAGAAACGGTCAGAGAACATTAATATTATCTTGTGTACCTGCATTTTATATATACAGGTGACAAATTACAATCATAAAGCTCTGAGTCTGTTCCAGTGTTAGGTTCAAACCTGAAGAATACAGGTCCTTCTCAAAAAATTAGCATATTGTGATAAAGTTCAGTATTTTCTGTAATGTACTGATAAACATTAGACTTTCATATATGTTAGATTCATTACACACAACTGAAGTAGTTCAAGCCTTTTATTGTTTTAATATTGATGATATTGGCCAAAAAGTAAAGAAAAACCAAAAATCCCTATCTCAAAAAATTAGCATATTATGAAAAGGTACTCTAAACGAGCTATTAACCTAATCATCTGAATCAACGAGTTAACTCTAAACACCAGCAAAAGATTCCTGAGGAATCCGTGTATCATTCGTTCATTCGTTTTTCAAAATAAAACCAAAACCAAAAAAACGAAATAACGACTCGTTTTTTTCAATATTTGTTTCCAGACCCAAAACGAAAAAACGGATAACGAATCTTTTTTCCGATTTTGTGCACAGTTGGAAAATGGACAAAACGGATAACAGGGTTAGAATAATAACTCTAATTTAGCTATTATTAGTACCCATTTCCCTATGTGCTTTGCTCGCGCAACAGAGTAGACGCCGCTCGGGCTGCTGCGCAGCGAGAAATACGGCCACCCTCTTGGTCCGGTCAGCCGCTCCACTCAGCGCTGTTTGACAGCGCATTTAATCCATCTTAACTCTGAATATTAAACTGATTTTCACGCGTTTTTATTTTTATTGTTTTTGCTGCAAACGTCATACATGTAGCTATGTGATACAGGACAAATGGTTCGGCGTATTTTAATATTCATAGCGGGATTAACAGTAATAGAATATTCTGATATTAAGCTCGACTGTAGACAGGTATTTTGCAAACACTGTAAACACACACACACTAATATATGTTAGAGAAGCAGATAATGGCAGTAAAGCCAATTATTTCAATAATTTGAAGGGATAAAAGTCCGGGATCTTTCTGCATGGAGTTTACATGTTCTCCCTGTGCTGAGAGAATCTTCTCAAAAACACGGCAGATATTCACTGAAAGAAGAAATGTATCAGCCCATCCAAGCTCAGCCATCTGATTTTTCTGAATGTCAGCCAGCTCTGAGGATTATGTTATAGTTGAGAAAGCTGCCTTACAGCTGTTTGCTGAGCCAAACATGGTCAGCATGTGACCAAAGTCTGTCCTCTAGAGATGTATAAGGCACAAAAGATACGACTCTCAGAGCCGATGCTTTGTAGTGAATCTGAAGAGCTGACTCCTAACGTATTTAATGGAGTATGGAGTTTAACACTGTCCTCACAGAAAACATGTTACTGGATCCTAGATTAAAGAAGCTTGCCTTCAGCGACAACGGAGCTGTTGATGAGACACTTCAGAGAATAAGAGCAGCAGTCTGACACCTCCACCATTAGAGGACCAAGTGGAGGAGGAACCTCAAACTTCTGCTGTGTGGAGCCTCTTTGATGGAAGAGCTACAGGAGATGATTCAGGAGAAATCCTGCAGCTGATGTGGTAATGGAGGATCATATCTAGAGGAAGCCCTCATCCAACCAGCAGACGACCCACTGAGCTGGAGCAGGACAAGGCCTCAGTCTGCCCCACCTGGTGAAGGTGATGGAGGAGAGACAACTTCTTCCATCTGAGAGAATCTTCTCAAAAACACGGCAGATATTCACTGAAAGAAGAAATGTATCAGCCCATCCAAGCTCAGCCATCTGATTTTTCTGAATGTCAGCCAGCTCTGAGGACATTTACACACGTGGACAAAATTGTTGGTACCCCTCAGTTAAAGAAGGAAAAACCCACAATTCTCACTGAAATCACTTGAAACTCACAAAAGTAACAATAAATAAAAATTTATTGAAAATTAAATAATCAAAAACAGCCATTACTTTTGAATTGTTGATTAACATAATTATTTAAAAAAAACAAACTAATGAAACAGGCCTGGACAAAAATGATGGTACCTCTATAAAAGATTGAAAACTATTTGACCAGAGTGACATGATTAACTCAGGTGTGTCATTTAATTGACATCACAGGTGTTTCCAAACTCATAATCAGTCAGTCTGCCTATTTAAAGGGAGACGAGTAGTCACCCTGCTGTTTGGTGAAAAGGTGTGTACCACACTGAACATGGACAACAGAAAGCGAAGGAGAGAATTGTCCCAGGACATCCGAAAAAAATTATAGACCAACATCTTAAAGGTAAAGGCTATAAGACCATCTCTAAACAGCTTGAAGTTCCTGTGACAACAGTGGCTCATATTATTCAGAAGTTCAAGACCCACGGGACAGTAGCCAACCTCCCTGGACGTGGCCGCAAGAGGAAAATTGATGACAAATTGAAGAGACGGATCGTTGGAATTGTATCCGAAGAGCCCAGAGCAACCTCCAAAGAAATTAAAGGTGAACTCCAAGGCCAAGGTACATCAGTGTCAGATCGCACCATTCGTCGTTGTTTGAGCCAAAGTGGACTTCATGGGAGACGACCAAGGAGGACACCACTGCTGAAAAAAACTCATAAAAAAGCCAGACTGGAATTGGCAAAAATGCATGTTGACAAGCCACAAAGCTTCTGGGAGAATGTCCTTTGGACAGATGAGACCAAACTGGAGCTTTTTGGTAAGGCACATCAACTCTATGTTCATAGACTCAAAAACCAAGCATACGAAGAAAAGAACACTGTCCCTACGGTGAAACATGGAGGAGGCTCAGTAATGTTTTGGGGCTGCTTTGCTGCATCTGGCACAGGGTGTCTTGAAAATGTGCAAGGTACGATGAAATCTGAAGACTATCAAGGCATTCTGGAGAGAAATGTGCTGCCTAGTGTCAGAAAGCTTGGTCTCAGTCGCAGGTCATGGGCCTTCCAACAGGACAACGATCCAAAACACACAGCCAAAAACACCCAAGAATGGCTGAGAGAAAAGCGTTGGACTATTCTAAAGTGGCCTTCTATGAGCCCAGATCTGAATCCCATTGAACATATGTGGAAGGAGCTGAAACATGCCATTTGGAGAAGACACCCATCAAACCTGAGACAACTGGAGCTGTTTGCTCATGAGGAGTGGGCCAAAATACCTGTTGACAGCTGCAGAACGCTCATTGACAAATACAGAAATCGTTTAATTGCAGTGATTGCCTCAAAAGGTTGTGCAACAAAATATTAAGTTATGGGTACCATCATTTTTGTCCAGCCCTATTTCATTAGTTTGTTTTTTAAAATAATTATGTTAATCAACAATTCAAAAGTGATGGCTGATTTTGATTATTTAATTTTCAATAAATTTTTATTTATTGTTACTTTTGTGAGTTTCAAGTGATTTCAGTGAGAATTGTGGGTTTTTCCTTCTTTAACAGAGGGGTACCAACAATTTTGTCCACGTGTGTATACTGTTTGAATACTGAGTCTGGATCTGGTTCTGTGGGTTCATGTGCAGAGTTTTGTTCATTTATTTTTTGTGCAAAAACAGTTTGGTTGAAATAATAAACAAAAGCAAGAATACCTGTTTTTGTAACAGAGCAAATGTACAAAATGAGTCAATTATAAGGCTTCTCATAAAAACACTGAATGAAAAAGAGTTTGTCAAAACACAAATGATTCATATTTGCCAGGTTAGGCAAAAACATGAGACTACAAAGAATAATAAATTAGGAGCCATTTGGGAGCCGAAAGAACCGGCTTTTCTTTGGAAGCAGTGCCAAAAGCTCTCTGAAAAAGAGCCGAACTTCCATCACTACTGTCCTCTCTGTCCCTCATCTCTCAGCTGCTTTTTGAAGGCAGAGCTGCGATGCGATTCAGCGACGTCATTGGCTGGGTAGCGTCACGTGGGATGCCTGAACTCGTACATAATTGGTCTGTGGGTTTCTGAGCCGATAGACCAATGATAAACACTGGAAAGCTGCCCCGGTAAAATAGAAGCGACCTGTCAAATTTACACCCGTATAGACGGCGTCTGGGTCCGGATCCGGACCGCGGTCGGCCTTTAGTGAGCCCTGTTCTCAGCCAGACACCTTCTCCTGTCCCATACAGCTTCACCGCTTCCTGACACAGAGAAAAGTGAACGTTATGTCAAAAAAACATACTAATACATGTGTTTGCGCATTTTTAAGTGGTTATATGGAAATTCGGACCGTATCTTTTGTGCCTTATACATCTGTAGAGGACAGACTGTGGTCACATGCTGACCATGTTTGGCTCAGCAAACAGCTGTAAGGCAGCTTTCTCAACTATGAACATAATCAAAATATGTTTTGAGAACGGCTCAAACAAGCAGCAGCTCAGCTCTCCCATTAAGCTGCAGAGATATTAGGGGAGTGATATGAGACAGACAAAAATGTAAAAGTGTTCAAATGTTTACATTTATGAGATTTAATTATTGTTAAAGATGTATAGAAGTTGATTCAGGTTGTTCAGTCATGCTTTTTTAAGTTCTACACTTTATTTTAAGATATACAGTTATATATAAGTTATTTATTAATAAATGTCAAAATGTTTTTGAACCGTACTGAATTTATTTGAGGGTCAGTTTTTGATTTCAGGCAGACTCTAATAAAACTACCAGGTTACATCAGCATATATCACAGTAACTCAAGTTAGACATTATGATGTTCTGGACCTTTGCTGACTGGACCTCTCTGAATTTTAGCTGAATACCCCTGGCTTAGAAGAAGAGGGACATGAGTCTGGAACTTCTAATGACCCAACATCAGTCAGTGGAGAAAAAATAAGAAAAAGAAAGCAAAGCTAAATGAAACTATTTCAGTGTTTTAATAAGCCTGTTGCTTGTCCTGTGAATACTGCCACTTTCGGGAACACTACAGCTGGAGCTAAGGTTAAAGTTTAGGAAAGGGAGCCTGATGAAGCGGAAACATCAGCTCTACCTGATGAAGAGGAAACATCAGGTCTACCTGATGGCAGGAGGAGGAGCTGCTGACGCTATAATGTCTATAAGTATCTAATTGGTAGTTTGAAATAAAGGAGCTGCTGCTGCTGCGTGTGTGTGTGTGTGTGTGTGTGTGTGTGTGTGTGTGTGTGTGTGTGTGTGTGTGTGTGTGTGTGTGTGTGTGTGTGTGTGTGTGTGTGCGCGCGCGCGCGGGGGGGGACATGTGAGTGCACGCGCACATATATGAGAACCTGACCTGGCTTTGGTTTATGAGGTTGGAGTATACCCACTAGAAAAAACTAGACTACACCACTGGTTATGACTGTCATTACTGTGTACACGACTTGCTTTGATTTAGAGTTAGGGGAAGTGCAGTGGGGGCAGGCAATACAATGAAAGTCAGTCTGTCTGTGAATGCCAGCGCAAGAGCTTTATTGTGATGGGCAGGAGCTTTATTGTGCACTGGCAGGCTCCAAAGCCCCGCCCACCAATGAAACGGAATATTGAGTCGTATTTTCATTTTGGGGGTGAAAACGAAAAAACGAACCGTTTCCTGTTTTTTTGTTCAAAACGAAAAAACGAAAAAACGAACCGTTTCCTGTTTTTTTGTTTTTTGACCAAAACGAAAAAACGAAAAAACGGCTTGATTTTTTGTTTCTGCTTGTGTCTTTTATAGTCAGGAAACAAACGGATAAAACGCACCTTGTCCGTTTAGAGTACCTTTTCATAATATGCTAATTTTTTGAGATAGGGATTTTTGGTTTTTCTTTACTTTTTGGCCAATATCATCAATATTAAAACAATAAAAGGCTTGAACTACTTCAGTTGTGTGTAATGAATCTAACATATATGAAAGTCTAACGGACAAGGTACGTTTTATCCGTTTGATTCCTGGCTATAAAACACACAAGCAGAAACAAAAAAACAAGCCGTTTTTTCGTTTTTTCGTTTTGAGCAAAAAACAAAAAAACAGGAAACGGTTCGTTTTTTCGTTTTTTCGTTTTGAACAAAAAACAATAAAAGAGGAAACGGTTGGTTTTTTCGTTTTTTCGTTTTCACCCCCAAAATGAAAATACGACTCAATATTCCGTTTCATTGGTGGGCGGGGCTTCGGAGCCTGCCGGTGCACAATAAAGCTCCTGCCCATCACAATAAAGCTCCTGCGCTGGCATTCATAGACAGACTGACTTTCATTGTATTGCCTGCCCCCACTGCACTTCCCCTAACTCTAAATCAAAGCAAGTCGTGTACACAGTAATGACAGTCATAACCAGTGGTGTAGTCTAGTTTTTTCTAGTGGGTATACTCCAACCTCATAAACCAAAGCCAGGTCAGGTCAACGCTGCTCGGGGTATTGTGCAGCGAGAAATACGGCCGCCGTCTTGGTCCGGTCAGCCGCTCCACTCAGCGCTGTTTGACAGCACATTTAATCCATCTTAACTCTGAATATTAAAATGATTTTCACGCGTTTTTTATTTTTATTTTTTTGCTACAAACGTCATACATGTAGCTATGATCAGTGATGTAGTCTACGTGATACGCAGGTATACACCCCACCACTAGAAAATTTTCCAAATTTCTGTATACCCACTTAAAAATGCGCAAAGATACGTATACCCAGGGGTGTAAACACGCAGGTATACGCCTTATACCCACTAGAAAAGGTCCCGAATTTCCATATAACCACTTAAAAATGCGCAAGCACATGTATTAGTATGTTTTTTTTTGACATAACGTTCATTTTTCTCTGTGTCAGGAAGCGGTGAAGCTGTATGGGACGGGGGAAGGTGTCTGGCTGAGAACAGGGCTTATGAAAGGCCGACCGCGGTCCGGATCCGGACCCAGACGCCGTCTATACGGGTGTAAATTTGACAGGTCGCTTCTATTTTACCGGTGCAGGGTACAGCTTTCCAGTGTTTATCATTGGTCTATCGGCTCAGAAACGCACAGACCAATTATGTACGAGTTCAGGCATCCCACGTGACGCTACTCAGCCAATGACGTCACTGAATCGCATCGCAGCTCTGCCTTCAAAAAGCAGCTGAGAGATGAGGGACAGAGAGGACAGTAGTGATGGAAGTTCAGCTCTTTTCAGAGAGCTTTTGGCACGGCTTCCAAAGAAAAGCCGGTTCTTTCGGCTCCCAAACGGCTCCTAATTTATTATTCTTTGTAGCCTCATGTTTTTGCCTAACCTGGCAAATATGAATCATTTGTGTTTTGACGAACTCTTTTTCATTCAGTGTTTTTATGAGAAGCCTTATAATTGACTCATTTTGTACATTTGCTCTGTTACAAAAACAGGTATTCTTGCTTTTGTTTATTATTTCAACCAAACTTTTTTGCACAAAAAATAAATGAACAAAACTCTGCATATGAACCCACAGAACCAGAACAGAACCAGAACCAGACTCAGTATTCAAACAGTATAAATGTCCTCAGAGCAGGCTGACATTTAGAAAAAATCAGATGGCTGAGCTTGGATGGGCTGATACATTTCTTCTTTCAGTGAATATCTGCCGTGTTTTTGAGAAGATTCTCTCAGATGGAAGAAGTTGTCTCTCCTCCATCACCTTCACCAGGTGGGGCAGACTGAGGCCTTGTCCTGCTCCAGCTCAGTGGGTCGTCTGCTGGTTGGATGAGGGCTTCCTCTAGATATGATCCTCCATTACCACATCAGCTGTAGGATTTCTCTTGAATCATCTCCTGTAGCTCTTCCATCAAAGAGCCTCCACACAGCAGAAGTTTGAGGTTCCTCCTCCACTTGGTCCTCTAATGGTGGAGGTGTCAGACTGCTGCTGCTGCTCATATTCTCTGAAGTGTCTCATCAACAGCTCTGTTGTCACTGAAGGCAAGCTTCTTTAATCTAGGATCCAGTAACATGTTTTCTGCGAGGACAGTGTTAAACTCCATACTCCATTAAATACGTTAGGAGTCGGCTCTTCAGATTCACTACAAAGCATCGGCTCTGAGAGTCCTATCTTTTGTATCTTATTTATTAATAAATGTCAAAATGTTTTTGAACCGTACTGAATTTATTTGACGGTCAGTTTTTGATTACAGGCAGACTCTAATAAAACTACCAGGTTACATCAGCATATATCACAGTAACTCAAGTTAGACATTATGATGTTCTGGACCTTTGCTGACTGGACCTCTCTGAATTTTAGCTGAATACCACTGGCTTAGAAGAAGAGGGACATGAGTCTAGAACTTCTAATGATCCAACATCAGTCAGTGGAGAAAAAATAAGAAAAAGAAAGCAAAGCTAAATGAAACTATTTCAGTGTTTTAATAAGCCTGTTGCTTGTCCTGTGAATACTGCCGCTTTAGGGAACACTACAGCTGGAGCTAAGGTTAAAGTTTAGGAAAGGGAGCCTGATGAAGAGGAAACACCAGCTCTACCTGATGGCAGGAGGAGGAGCTGCTGACGCTATAATGTCTATAAGTATCTAATTGGTAGTTTGAAATAAAGGAGCTGCTGCTGCTGCTGCGTGTGTGTGTGTGTGTGTGTGTGTGTGTGTGTGTGTGTGTGTGTGTGTGTGTGTGTGTGTGTGCGCGCGCGCGCGCGCGCGGACATGTGAGTGCACGCGCACATATATGAGAACCTGACCTGGCTTTGGTTTATGAGGTTGGAGTATACCCACTAGAAAAAACTAGACTACACCACTGGTTATGACTGTCATTACTGTGTACACGACTTGCTTTGATTTAGAGTTAGGGGAAGTGCAGTGGGGGCAGGCAATACAATGAAAGTCAGTCAGTCTATGAATGCCAGCGCAGGAGCTTTATTGTGATGGGCAGGAGCTTTATTGTGCACCGGCAGGCTCCGAAGCCCCGCCCACCAATGAAACGGAATATTGAGTCGTATTTTCATTTTGGGGGTGAAAACGAAAAAAACGAAAAAACCAACCGTTTCCTCTTTTATTGTTTTTTGTTCAAAACGAAAAAACGAAAAAACGAACCGTTTCCTGTTTTTTTTGTTTTATGCTCAAAATGAAAAAACGAAAAAACGGCTTGTTTTTTTGTTTCTGCTTGTGTCTTTTATAGCCGGGAATCAAACGGATAAAACGTACCTTGTCCGTTTATCAGTACATTACAGAAAATACTGAACTTTATCACAATATGCTAAGTTTTTGAGAAGGACCTTTACACAGACAGCACAGGAAGAAAGGACAGCACTCACGAGCTCCGGTCTTTTACTTGCGCACAAGGAGAGAGATAGAGACTACAGCTCTGCAGTATGCATCGCTACAGACTCACAAGCTCTGGAGAGCCTGCCTCTCTCCTTGTCCTTTTATTTCCTTCTCACACAATGATACGATACAGAGGAGTCATCATACGTCAGTCGTAAGATATCAGAGCAGTACAAAGACAGAACATGTGTTACTTGCATGATCTTATCATAAGAGCGAGTCAGCTCACTATAGGAACAAGTCAGCTTTGTTCTTAGCTTAGAATGCTGATGGTAGTCCTCATTTCTTCATACTCACTCAATGATAACCTGAAATCAACATAAGTATAAGTGTAATTCTTCTAACATCCAGTGTTCATGGTAAATGGTCTGTATTTATATAGCGCTTTTGCTATACCTGCAAGGTACCCAAAGTGCTTTACAAGATACGTCACATTCACCCATTCACACACACATATGGCAGAAGCTGCCATGCAAGGCGCTAACCACGACCCCATCAGGAGCAATTAGGGGATAGGTGTCTCGCTCAGGGACACCTCGACATGAGCACAACGGGCCGAGGATCGAACCGGCAACCCTCCGGTTACAAGACGGCCACTCTACCCACTGAGCTATGCCACCCCTCATGACCAAAGCACAGTGCAGTCATGTGCATGCAAAAGATTGGAGCAGTAAGTCCACATGATGTTGCATGATCAACATGGGGACCTGAGTTAAATACAGTTTTGAGACCACTCTTGCAGGTGCACAATTGCAAATTCACTAGGGAACTGCAGAATCCGTACCATGTTAAAGTCTTCAAGTATCTTAATGAACAGGCCCGGGAAAATCCAGCCTTCATGTTAAAGATCAATACTTTATAATTAGAGAGGCTAGGGCTGTGACCCAGAGACCAAACACCTATGAAAAAGCACGCTAGACTCTATAATGTCCTTTGGGAGAGCAGTCGGTGCAGATGACCTTAACTGTGGAATCATGATACCATTTTCATGGTGTGTTCATAAAGCAGGAGTCTTTCTTTGGTCTTGCCAACACAATCATCACTCTGCTCTATTCACCAGAACTGTCTCCCTGCGGCTTCCTCCTTCTCTCCAAAATGAAATTCGAGTTGAGCGACTTTAACACAGTGGAAGAGATTCAGCAAACATTGCTGGTGCTTGATGAACTTACAGAACAGGACTTCCAGAGAGTGTTTTAAACATAGCAGCATATCATGGTGTAAACACACTACTTAAAAGGTGATAGAGTCCAGTTTTAAATTAGCAGTGTTTTTTTTTTGCTTTTTTTAGGCACAGACTCATAATTATATGATTGCGCCTTCCAACGGTGGAATCAACACAAAGTGTCTTAGTAAGGTGCTGGTACAACATATGACACCAGAACAGTTTCAACAGCGCTGTCCAAGTCTCTGGAAGTGGCAGGACACTCTTTCAGAAGATATTCGTATATTTGGTGTTTAATGATTTTAGAGGAGAGCCTTGTCTAACATACCAGTCCAAAATCCCCCAAATGTGTTCAGTTGGGTTGAGATCTGATCATTTAGTGACCCCTCATGCCCTATGGATGGGGGCATTGGCATCCTGGAAGAGACCACTCCCATCAGGATAGGATGATTTGATCATAAGATAAAGGTGATACAGTGACTCTTTCTTTTAAGGGGACAAGTGAGTCCAAACAATGCCAGTCAAGATTCCCTCAACAGTATGACAGAGTCACTGGTCAAGGGTTCAGGTTTTTCTTTTATTTTTCACCTGTCTATATTTTATGATTTCCTGACTTATTAATCATCTCCCGACCTTTTTTGAAGATTATGAAAATATTTCAAGTTTAAGAGAAACTTTAGTTTCGAAAAACATGATGCAGTCTTCATTTTTGTGTATGATTAAGCTGCCACATCCATTACTGTAAAGTTCACTCATACAGTCTCAGTCATCAGAAAATTCCGTTTCAGAAGCAAGGGTGTGCTCTGGGACTGAATAAAATCCTGTCGTACACCCACAGCAGGTGTCCCTGAGAAAAAATCCCTTGAAAACTAATAATTGCATGCAAAAGAGCATCCACAGTTCATATATTGTATATCAACACATGGCAGTCAACAGTGAATTGTGCATTTTCTTAAGAACAGATGTATGTAACATAGATTAGTCTTCTTCTAACCCCTATGTCTATGCTCATAGTTCTTGGGAAGATGAGGAGTGCTGTGGGAAGTGCTCAGCTTCTGATGTCCCAGAAGTTTCAACAGTTCAGGGAGCTGTGTGAGGAGAACCTGGTTAGTCTGGAACACTTAGAACATGCGATCAGTAATGTACAAAAATGTTTATCTTTAACTTTGTATGTAATGTATGTTTGAACAAACTAATTCCAGTCTGTAAATATATTCCTTCTGTTCTTTTTCCTTTCCATGGTAACCCTCTATGTTATCCTGTATTTTGTTTTTTTTTGCCACTTCTTTTTATTAGTTCCTTTCTCCTTAATCTCATGATAGTTTCCATACTACCTTTTATGTATATATAGTTTTAGGAACACCCTTTATCATGCTTGAAGAATAAACTTGAAAATTACCTAATGTGTAGAACTTTTCTTTGCCATTTTTGACTTCCTTGCTTTCATCTTACTACTACTTTCTTCCCCTGCTTCTGCTTTTTTACTTTCACAGAACCCCAACGCCCATCCTCGTCCGGTGGCCTCAGACCTGGCTGGTTTTTGGGATATGCTTCAGCTGTCAATTGAGAACATAAGCCTCAAGTTTGATGAGCTTCACCAGCTGAGGGCCAACAACTGGAGACCCTTGGATCCTCCTGAGAGAAAGGTACACACATAAACCATTAGCATTGCAGCAGGTCGAGTGGTTGCCCTGAATGGCTGCTTAACGTTGTGATATTTCTTTCATTCCGTGACTCAAATGAATGTGACTCATGAATGTTGAACTTGGCAACAAATTACTTTCTGTGTGAGTTTATCTGTGGTGCACAGAGTCATATTTCACCGCTCTTCTGCTCAATTGTAATATCAATTTCCAAATCTAATTTACTCAAACAGTCTTTTGTACCCTGGCTTTCTCTCCAAAGCAAACTCAGAGCCTGTAGAACCTTTTTTTGTTGTTGTTACATAACTATCAAGCAGGCTCAACTGTAATCAATGATTCCTGACCAACTTTTAGGTAAAATTAGCACAATTGTGTATACCCATGATTTTTATTTCTTTTTAAAACACAATTGTATTTTAAAGAAAATCTATAATAAATAGAGTAAACTGAAATAAGCTAAGCTAGTGTAATAAGTGTTTTCTGTCTTATTTACATGAGAGTCATATCACGGATTCTCTTTGTTTGAACAAAAAATAACTAATACTTTTTCTGTAATAAATGAAAGTGTAATAGAGGGACTGAGTGAAGATCCCCCACCTGATAAGGGGCAAGATTACTATTTTAGTTTCAGTCAAAGTAATATAAGCCTGAAAGATTGAATTTCACATGACACATACTTTACTGAACTAAAATTCTAATGTGAGTGAACAAAAATGATGTAGAACAGTAGTCTATATGGTCCTGAGTTTACTAGAATAAAATAGAATAGAATATCATAATGTCATCATACATGGTATGACGAAACTATAAACAGCTTCCACTGGACGGTGCACGACAACAAGCATAAAGAGATAAAATGTCAACATTAAATAATAAAATCAAATGTACCTATATAACAAAACAACATAAAATTGACAACTGCAGAAGAGGCCAGATATATACAATATGAGCGGTAAATGAGAAGAATAAGAGCCAGTACATAGAATAAATATGTCAGTAAATTGCACATATGGGAGATTACAAACCTAATCAGTAGGCAGTTTAATACTTAGTATGACAATTGAGTCATAATAGGTTTAAGATATTTATTAGCAAACAATGTTTATTTTAGGGCCACTATAAATTGTGAGTTTTGGTGTGCCCAAACACTCTTTCAGACATGCACTTATTGATATCGATCTTGGCTTAATGTTTGGACTGAAGTCAGTCGCTTTACAAACAGTATGTAGGTGCAGGAATTAAAGAATAGTCACATCATTTGCCATTCAATCAGATTTTATTAATATAGCAATTTTCATACAAATGTAACACGAAGTGCTTTACAGATGAAAGAAATAAAACAAAACAATACAAACAATAGCTCCATTTAACTGCTGGATACAAAATGTCTCCTACATTACGGAAACTCCATTCTGAGTGTTTGTGCAGTTCAGTCTTCATGCTTCCACATCACATTTGCAAAGTGATTATTGGATTGGATTATTAGATTACAAGTGGTTCCAAACGACTTGTGATGCCACAATCTTTCTAATAAGATCACACTTATTAGTCAGGCTTTACATAAGCTCAGAGAAATTTTCCACTTTTAGCAGAAGAATTTGAAGTGATATCCAGTGATATCATGCTGTACAGTGAAGACAGCAGTGAGGGACCTATGGTGAAACGCCTGGTGATCACTTTTTGCTGTCCATTCACAACTCAAAGATCATGGGACAGAGTTCCTACAGTTTGGTGCTGTTATGGTGCCACTGTGACAATTGCTGGCTTTTTGTTCTATTTCATGCAGATAGTGCAAGACGAACTGATGGCACTTCACTGCTGGCCTGCACATATTTTTTCAAATTTCCATTGTTGATAATTGATGCATTTGTTGCACAGTTTGGCATATCTCAAAATGGAGATCCTAATCTGTGACAGATTGAGACTAAGATTGTCAAACATTGTGTGTTACATGACATGAACCCTCTCTATGGTGAAACACATGCTCTACAAATCTTTAAGTGTATTTCTGAATCTTTTTCGAATATCTCCTGCCTGTTCCGTCACTCTCTCTCAGCAGTATCTGTTGGAGCTTTGCATCATTGTGAATATTGACTTTGTTAGCTTTCTCATTGTTGTTTTTTCTTTCTTGTGTGTGTGTGTGTGTGTGTGTGTGTGTGTGTGTGTGTGTGTGTGTGTGTGTGTGTGTGTGTGTGTGTGTGTGTGTGTGTGTGTGTGTGTGTGTGTGTGCCCGCACGCGCGCGTGTGCGTGTTGACAGTGAAGACGCTTGCAAACCGCCACGCATCAATCAGCATATCAGCAATGCCAGCACCACCACAGGGCCTTGATCCTTCTAGGCCGTGAATCCATCATGTGTCTTTCCATCCATCTGCCCATGCTTCCTTCTGCTACCTACCACCAACCTCACCATGTGTGGCTTTTTATTTTGTGTGTTGTAGCTGTCAACATATTTAACATGATGAAATAAAATAAATGCACAAACAGACCCTGATACAGGATAGACTTCCATGAAATCAACTAAAATATCTACCTATGTAAACCTATTATAACACCAAATTACCCACCTTGCATGCATGCAAAAACCTGTAAGACTGTAGAGGTTGTCACTCGCAAGCACGCATTTGTTTGTAACGTATAATAAATATTCTAGGTGTCCCCATACAGAGACATTATTATAATGATAGTGGATAGAGATTTTAGACATATAGGGATCAAGTTAAGAACAGTAAAACAGTATGTTAAGTCACTGCAGCTTGCTTATTTAAAGGGGAACTTCGTTTTTTTTTCAACCTTGGGTCTGTTTTCATATGGCATTTCATACATGTGAGTGATGGAGAAATTAATTTTCAACATAGCTCCAGTATTTAGCCAGGCAGGCAGCTTCGCAGCTCAGCTAGCGAAAAGTATGGGGCAACTTGCACCCCGCGTCAAAATCCGCCCCTGACGTGCTTTTTCCCCACACTGACCGGCTCATATAGTCTCAACGAGTGTCCCACAACATGCTAGAGATGAGAAGTGAACGAAAACCTCCACATTACTTGGCGATCGCTATTTGTTGTGGTCTGTATCCAAATCTCGGGACGCGAGAAAGCAAATCTCGTTCAGTTGTTTCCCCCACCGGTATTTTGGTGCGAGCTATCGCGTGATTTCGGAACGAGATTTGCTTTCTCGCGTCCCGAGTATTGGATACAGACCACAACAAATAGCGATCGCCAAGTAATGTGGAGGTTTTCGTTCACTTCTCATCTCTAGTATGTTGTGGGACACTCGTTGAGACTGTCCGAGCCGGTCAGTGTGGGGAAAAAAAGCACGTTAGGGTGGACTTTGACGCGGGGGTGCAAGTTGCCCCATACTTTTCGCTAGCTGAGCTGCCTGCCTGGCTAAATACTGGAGCTATGTTGAAAATTCATTTCTCCATCACTCACATGTATGAAATGCCATATGAAAACAGACCCCAGGTTGAAAAAAAAACGAAGTTCCCCTTTAACGCATTATGTCAGAAAAAAATCATTATGCAAGCTGCCTAGCCCATCTTGCCTCATCTGTAGTTATTACATGTATCATATCTTCCAATCAAAAAAACAAAAATATGCATTAATGACAGGCATCACATACTGCACACACAAAAATCAGTTGTTTTTTTCCTTAAATGTTCTGCCCTCCCCCTACCATCCTCTCCCACTAGGAGAGGCGGCTCCCACCGCCAGTGCCGAAAAAACCACCCAAGGGCCCCCACCACCTTCCCCCTCTCGCCAGAGAACGCTCACTGGAGAGCTCAGAGAAACAGCGGCAGGATGCCAGGAAGCGCCTGATGGCCGCCAAGAGGGCAGCATCTGTACGGCAAAACTCAGCTACAGAGAGCGCTGACAGCATCGAGATCTACATCCCAGAGGCTCAGACAAGGCTATGAGGACACTACCAGGGACATACACAGTGATGACATGCAGAAAACAAGTACACACATCATACACAAAACACAAAATGTATGGTTGTCCATACCAAGGTATAGGGTGGAACCAAATACAAATCTTTTATTTAAATATGCACAATGCTCTAAACAGAAATATATCTACAACTTTGCAGTAATATTTGCCCACCCCCACTGCTGATGAACTGCCTATAACAATTAGAGTAAACGAAGCACTCATAGGTTGTTGATAAGATAAGTATCAGTACAATACAGTATAAAACAGTATAGTACATCATGGAGACAATCAGGAATCTTTCTGCTATCCAAGAAAAAACACAAGAACACACTTTTTGTATTAAAACAGAGAGCAAAGGTAATATTTTCTATTGTTCTTTGTGACATAGTACAATAAGAACATCCCATTGAGCAGATAAATGCCTCCTTATAAGACAAAACTCCATCAAGTCTAAATTTCATATACATTATGCAACAAGACAGATACCTGTAAATCTTTTTAGGAATCAGACAAAAAAGGACACTCTCTTACATTTTCATCAGAGTCAGATTTATATTCAGTTTTTAATCAGTTTTCACTAGATTAGTTGCACTGTTTGAAATAAAGATTGGAATTGCACAGTTGCATCTAATTATCAGAAACTGAGGTCTAACACTGCTTGAGATACTAAACAACTGAAGTTAAGGAGTGCCTTATGAGTGTATGCTATAGGATCAAACACAATTTTTCATTTTGTTTCCCTAAATTCATTTATTTTTCTCCATTCTCACGTACATTAATCAAAACCACACAAACAAAACCTAACATGTAAATACATAACACAGATAACACTACATAACATGAAAACTCCATTTTGTTAAAAAAAAATCATAAAATCTGCTCTATTGTAAATCAAAGTTCTTTTTCTTTCAACCTCTCTGTCTGTTTTAGTACTAATCCTGAACTTTAATTCAGACTCAGCTTAGACTTACTGTTTTCCGTTTTTAAAACTGGAATTCAACGATAAAATCATGTATCATTACTTGATTAAAATATCTTATCATATTGTTGGCAGTTAATCTTAAACAAATTTTACACTCGGGTTAAAAGCTGTGTTGTTTGCCCTCTTTGCTTAAAGGCTTTAGGTATATTTCAGCTCATTCACCATTGTTGATGTGTGTGGTTTGGATGCAGCAGCATTGATCTCAGAGGGCCTTCACACTATCATGTTCACTTAAGCATCACTGGTGTTAGATGAAAAGTCAAACCCCGGTTTGTCAGGAATGAAGAGATTTTCAGGGGCGTTAAGTTAGTATAACTACAATTACTACCTACTGTACTAAAGAAATACAGTACCGTGCAAAGGTTTTAGGCACTCTAGGTGTTTAGATTCTTATTCATCTTACAGTAACATCAGGAGACATCTGATTGGTCCCAAATTAATGGTGCTGCATGAGAACAAGCCCAGATGTACTGCTAGACTTATAAAGAACGTTCCTGCAACAGATGGCCTGACCCACACTGAGCCTTGATCTGAACATCATGGAGTCAGTCTGGAATTTCGTGAGCAGACAAAAGACAGTAAGACAGCCTACACCCACAGAGGAACTAACAGGCAGTGGAATAGGGGAGAGAAAGGAGAATGAGCTAATCGGCCAGGGGCAGGCTTATGCCCACAATCTACATCTTATGAGTCAGTCTAAAGTTACACTAAAGTCTAAGGTCAGCCAGAAAACTGTAGTAAAAGAGCCTGTACAGGTTTGCTTGAAAAAATAGTATACTTGGCCATATAGTGGGATAAAGTGTTAGCTTACAACTGGTAACAGCTGTGTTCCAGCATAATTTGTTCATAAAGACCAAGCCCACTGCCTGAAATACATTTTTTTCATTGCTGTTGCAAGTGTAATGGCTTATAGAAGCCATCTCTGCATCCTGTTATTCACAGTCTAGGTTCCAAATATAGGTGACCTAAACAAGAATATCAGATATAACAAACACATACAGAATGCAGATTGGAAACAAACACTATTGCCTTGTTTATAAACCTGTAAATATCATGCGTGATTGCACTAAGAACTACAAATGGTTCTATGACCATAATTACCACAAGAAATGTTAAAGGGTCACGTAGACAAACCTTTTTTTCACTACTTACATAAAGTTCTGTGTCTTGGCATGTTATCACTGTTTGATCCAGACAAATGCAGCCGTAGATGTAAATAAAGTGGGTCATAGTCACTTGACAGAAGACAATCGCTTTAGGTTGTCTGCTCTAGTGCACCTCTACTAATTTCAGATCCACCTTAAATCATTTGGTTCTGGAACTAGGTCCGGCCCAAGATGCTTGTAAAATGCTTTACTTTTAGGTTCCAAATGTTTTGCAAAGTAATTGACATTTTAAACACTTTAATTCCAAAAACATAGCAGATTAGACTTATGGTAGAGAAAATCTACCATGTACCCAGAGTACATCACAAACTAAAATAGTGAAGTCAACCCCTCATACAGTAAGATACACAGCGAAGCACTGCATTATAACCTTTCCAAACTATGTGTGTTTAAATTTACAACAACCAAAATACTTTACCCCTCAGTCAGTTGACCGGAACTGATAAGAGCTGTCAAAATCTCTTAAACATTCTGACCACTCCAAATCATTTCAGCCTTGTAAATTGTGAGATGATGCCACTGTAAATTAGACTTGTTGCAGCACATTCCAACACCCTGTCAATGGTTCTTGGTTGGTACAGACCAAGAGTTAGTTATACCTACAGTACAAAGAAAATGCATTCCTGCACAATATCACTAAATGTCAAATGACTCCATTGTGTCAACAGTAGTTGCATTACTTCAAATTTAATCAGTTTGAGTAAGTATTTGCTCTTCAATAAAATTAAGTACCGACAGTTTACATTTACTATATTTAAAATGCACCCCCACAGTTGGAACTCAGTGCAACAAATGTCAGTACAGTATTGAAAAAAAGTATTTTGTTTCAAGTATTTTCAAGTATTTTCTCGATATGTCCACCTTTATTTTGATGACAAACACAATCCTCTTCAGTATGGATGATACCAGTGCTGCACAAAATTCTGCAGAGACATACTAGTTCATAGTCTTCCCTTCTTCTTCTTTGGAAGCTCTTCTGTGATTTTGGCAGTGTGCTTTGGATCAGTATTATGCTATATTCCTCTTCTGCCAAGCCTCTAAAGACAAAGAGACATCTTGGCATCCAGTGTCTTTGTATATTCACAGGGTTCATGGTGCTTATACTATCATGTCCCAAACACCTTTGTACCCATGCAACCACATATCATCACACTCTCACCTCTGTGCTTCGTTTTCAGGACTATGCATTTACTGTGGTAGTCCTGGTCAGGTTCATGCCAAACATGCTGAACCCAGTCTAAGATGAACAAATTTATCCTGGTCTCACTTGACCAGAGAATGTGCTCCCAGTTTTCAGTAGGCTTCGTTTTATTTTCTTTAGCTAAGTTTGTCTTGCAAGTTTTGTGCCAAAGAGCAAGAAATTTTCTTTTGTTTGGGAGCCATCTGTAGTGCACTCCAGTTTCCATTGAAAACCCATGTACCAAGTTTTAAACACGTGCCTGTTTGTTTCTTAGAGCTAGCTTTTCCATGCCGCAGACTGTGCATAGCATACTATGATCTTAGGGCAGTCATTGCCAATTAAAGTACAAGTACTGTGGATAATTTTATAGCTTCGAATTACTGCTTCGATGAATTTTGGTTGATAACCAATCTTCATGTATCCCTTTTCATTCTTTTTAAAGGATACATGCAAAAATTAGATTTTTTACTTTCACTGGCAATTTAACTTTGATACAATACAGTAAGGTCCACAATTATTTGAACACAGACACCATTTTCAGCATTTCAGGTCTGTACACCATCACAGTGGATTTGAAATGAAGCAATCAAAATGTGGGCTGCACAGTGGGGTAGTGGTTAGCACTTTCGCCTTGCAGCAAGAAGATCTCGGTTTGAATCCCGAGGTGGGCCTGGGATCTTTCTGCATGGAGTTTGCATGTTCTCCCTGTGCATGCGTGGGTTTTCTCCGGGCACCTCCCACAGTCCAAAAATATGCTGAGGTTAATTGATTACTCTAAATTGCCCGGAGGTGTGAATGTGAGTGTGATTGTTTGTCTGTATATGTAGCCCTGTGACAGACTGGTGACCTGTCCAGGGTATCCCTTGCCTTCGCCAGAGTCAGCTGGGATAGGTTCCAGCACCCCCCACGACCCTAGTGAGGATGAAGCGGTGTATAGAGAATGGATGGATGGACAATCAAAATGTGCTTTAAGTACAGACTGTCAGCTTTAATTTGAGGATATTTACATCCAAATCAGGTAAACGATGGAGGAATTACAACACATTTTAAATGTGCCCACCACCTTTTAATAATTGGACAATTGGCTGCTTGGCTCGTCCATGGCCAGGTGCGTATTATTCACTGATTATTCCATCGTTTGGAATCTGATGAGGTGAACTCCTCTAAACATTAAGTCATTTTCAGTGAAGCGAGCCATCATTAGGCTGAAAAATCAAAACAAACTCATCAGAACACATTAAAACACACAGAAAAGACCCTGTACAGTTTTGGAACAACATCCCACAGTTGAGACAAAGATTAACTTGTAGCAGAATGATGGGAAAAGAAGAATCTGGAGAAGGGAAGGAACTGCTCAAGTTCCAAAGCAGATCAGTGAACCATGGTGTTGGTAGCATAATTGTGTCATGTATGGCTGCCAATGGAACTGGTTCTCTTATATTTATTGATGATGTAACTGCTGACAAATGCACCAAGATGAATTCTAAAGTGTTTCAAGCAATATTATCTGCTCATATTCAGCCAAATGCTTCAGAACTCATTGGACGATGCTTCACAGTGCAGATGGACAATGACCCGAAGCATACTGTGAAGCAACCAAAGAGGCAAAGAAGTGGAATTTTCTGCAATGGCAAGTCAATCTCCTAACCTGAATCCAGTTGATCTGCATTTCACTTGCTGAAGACAAAACTGAAGGGATAGAAGAAGAGGCCTGACAGAGTGTCTAGTGATGTCTGTGAGTTCCAGATTTCAGGCTGTCGTACGACTTAAAAGGATTTGTAACCAAATATTAAAAGCGATAATTTCATTTATGATTATATTAGTTTGTCCTAATTATAATTTATACAAAATGTGTTGTAATTCCTACACCGTTCACCTGAGTTGGATGTAAATACCCTCCAATTAACCTGAAAATCTGCACTTAAAGCACCTCCTGATTATTTCATTTTAAATCCATTGTGATGGTGTACAGATCCGAAATGCTGAAAATTGTGTCAAATATTTATGGGCCTTACTGTATTCCCACAACCCAAAGGTACAAAATTGATCAAGTTCTAGTTTATATAGGTCATCCTGTAAACATGTACTCTGACAGTCAATAGAAACTTTGAGACCATATTTTTCAACATAATTTTTATTTTGAAGCCCGAAACTGGATTTTCTTCATATGAATCATTTGTTTAGCATATCGGCATACAGAAACAAAAATCTAAAGTTTCAAGAATGATTTCAAAATAAAGAATTTCACAAAAGAAAATGGCACCTGCCAAACACAAAGTCACAACAGTCAATACCGAGTATGGCCTCCATTTGCTTCTATACAGGCAGCAATCCGTCGGCGCATGCTTTGGACCAGGCTTCTGATTGTGGGTTGGGAACAGCCCATACGCCTGGCTACATCACTGTAGCTCAAACTGGCCTCCACCATACCCAGTGCACGGAGACGTTGTTCATGTGATAGACGTGGCATGATGCTGTTCACTGGACTAACAATGGTGGCCTTTTTTGGGCCTTTATATAGGCCTTCAAAACCCATTCTCAAATTGTGCAGATACTCACTGAGTATTGCTTGGTGTGTATTTGGTTCACTTTTGCAAAGTGACCAACCATGCGCAATGAATCATGACAAAATGACAACTCATTATCACAACTTCCAGGGCACTAGATCATCAGTAAACCCACAATGAATAATTACAACCCCCCTACAAGTAGAATTTTGCCTACATTTCTACCTCAAATTTTCTATTGACTGTCAGTATACATGCAAGCAGACTAATTAGAAATGCAAAGTGTAGTTGAGAATTACGGAGCCCCTAAGGTGCCACGGACGAAAAAAATATATAACTCGTGCTCACGAGATACTATTCGTGCGCACGAGATACGAAAGCGTGCTCACGAGATACGTATTCGTGGGCACGCTTTAGCTTAAACGTGGTCACGTTTAAGTTAAAACGTGAGCACGATATGTTAAAGCGTGTGCACGCTTTAAGATAAAACGTCAGCCGGCGGGAGGAGGACTCAGATTTGGTAAATATCCCTGTGCGCACTGACCGTGCGGAGCCGTGTCTGCAGAGCTGTTCATGGTCCTGAATGCTATACGTGCAGAGGAACACAGCAATAAAGGGAATTTATTGTAGACAACGTAATATGGAGGCAGGTGGGTCTGAGGTGAGAGGGGAGTGAACCTGGAGATGAGTTCGGTTCCGAGGATGGTGAGCCGGGGATCGGCGGCCGTCTTCGGTCCGGTGGAGGGAGACGAGTGTGGCGGCTGATGGTATTTGGATCCCTGGCGGCAACGGAGTTGGATTGGGGCGGAGATCCAAGAGGATTGGTGCCGGCAGGACGGAGCGGGCAGACGTAGATGAGCAGCGGAGAGGTTCCTTCAGTCAATGATGCAGCGTTGAAGTGGTGGAGAGCGCCAGGCTTTATGGGGGCACTGATTGTTAATTTTACCCGGCTGCGCTTCTCCGCACAGCCGTTCACATCACACTGATGAGCCGGCTCGCTGCAGCCAGAGGGGCGTGACAGTTTCTGTCAGAACCCTCTCTTCTCCCCGTTTCCTATCTGGCATCCAAATACATTTTCCCCATCTTTTCCCCACTTCTCTCTCTCTCCCTCTCTCCCTCTCCCTCTCCCTCCCGGTTCCGGTCGGGTGTCTTTTAAGAGAGTGTGGTTTCGTGAGGAGAAAAATTAATATTTTTTTTGGGATATACTGACTTTTCTCACCCGTTGTGCCTAGTGGACCTTACCTGTGTAGGTGTGCGCTGGCCGCCGGGTGAGCATCATGCCCGTGCCGGCCGGTGTGAGTGACTTTGAACAGCTGACACGCCGGCACGCTGTCAAGCTAGTTCCTAGCGGTAACTGTTCAGTGGAGGAAGCCGCCCTCGCCGTGGGAAAGGAGATTGGATATAACAATGTCAAATCAGCCTCCCGGATGAATGGAGCGATTGTGATTTTCTTGTCCAGCACAGAGAAAGTTGCGGAAGCGGTGGAAAAAGGCGCTGATATCCAGGGCACATACACACCTGTGCTTCCGTTGGTGAGTCCTACAAAGCGAATCATCATCTCCAATGCTCCACCGTTCATTAGAAATGACATTTTAGTGAAAGAACTGTCCTGTTTTGGTCAAGTTGTGTCTCCAATAAAGATGCTGTCGCTGGGCTGTAAATCCCCGCTCCTCAAGCACGTTATCTGTCATCGCAGACAAACGCTGATGGTACTACGGGACAATGAATCTGATCTTAATGTTTCATTTAGTTTCAAAATAGATGGCTTCAACTACATGGTTTTTGCTACATCAGAGACTATGAAGTGTTTTGGGTGCGGTGCAGAGGGACATTTAATCAGGGCATGTCCAGAGCGAGTGGATGGCAATGCGCCCGTGCGTAATTACGCACAGGCTGCTGCTCCTGCAGCAGCCTCCGCCGATCCAAGCGTGGCGGAGCAGGTCACAGAGGCTGAAGTAGATGATCCGGATGTTGTAGCTGCTCCTTCTGTAGAGCCCACGGACGCACCATCGGGCCCCCCGCCTGCAGTGGCGGGTTCGAGTACAGACCTCTCCATCGACGTCGATCTCTCTCTCTCTCTCTCTCCCTCCCTGTTACCCGCACCGAATCCTCCAGACGCCGTGAAACCCCCTGAAATCCCCTGAAATCCCCTCCTAATTCCGGTACTCCTAGTGCCCCCCTGGAAAGCCTCCATCTCCGTTCAGCTGGTTCGTCGTTCCTCCCTGCCTGGATCATCTACGTCTGCCCGCTCCATCCTGCCGGCACCAATCCTCCTCGATCTCCGCCCCAATCCAACTCCGTTGCCGCCAGGGATCCAAATACCATCAGCCGCCACACTCGTCCCCCTCCACCGGACCGAAGACGGCCGCCGATCCCCGGCCCACCATCCTCGGAACCGAACTCATCTCCAGGTTCACTCCCCTCTCACCTCAGACCCACCTGCCTCCATATTACGTTGTCTACAATAAATTCCCTTTATTGCTTCCATACCTGCCTCGGTGGTGTGTTCCTCTGCACGGGTCCAGCCTTGTGACAGTTTCAGTGTTTTAATAAGTCTGTTGCTTGTCCTGTGAATACTGCTGCTTTAGGAAACACTACAGCTGGAGCTAAGGTTAACGTTTAGGAAAGGGAGCCTGATGAAAAGGAAACATCAGCTCGACCTGATGGCAGGAGGAGTCTGTGAAAGCTGCACCGGTAAAATAGAAGCGACCTGTCAAATTTACACTGGTAGAGACGGCGTCTGGATCCGGATTCGGACCTCGGTCCGCCTTTTAGTGAGCCCTGTTCTCAGCCATACAGCTTCACCGCTTCCTAACACAGAGAAGACAAATTTATGAACGGGAAAGTGAACGTTATGTCAATAAAACTTATACATATGTTTGCACATTTTTAAGTGGTTATATGGAAATTCGGGACCTTTTCTAGTGGGTATAAGGCGTATACCTGCGTGTTTACACCCCTGGGTATGCAGATCTTTGCGCATTTTTAAGTGGGTATACGGAAATTTGGACAATTTTCTTGTGGGTATATGGCGTATACCTGGGTATCACACAGACCCCTGCTTTCTCCCTCCCTCGCTCTCTCTCTCGCGCGCGCGCTTAAAATGATTGCAAATTTCACTCAGTTTGTGATAACTGTGGAGCATAGGCTATATAACGGCTCTCATGCCAGGAGCATATTATTTAGGACTTTTCCCAGTAACTAGTAAGGCATCACGTTATTTCCAGACATGCTGTTTTAAGTTAACCCGCAACATGAAGTATACCTATTTTGTTTTAAAACATTATTTTAAGCTCTGTGCTCTGTTTTCCGTTGTGCAAAGTTATTCTTACTTTGATTTGCTTGTCTGACTAAATAAGGGGATTAATCAGTAAGGACAGCTCTGGTAAAAAGGTCAGTAATATTCAGGACCATGAACAGCTCCGCACAGCCTCAGCCGCAGAGACGACTCCACACGGTCAGTGCGCACAGGGGTATTTACCAAATCTGAGTCCTCCTCCCGCCGGCTGACGTTTTATCTTAAAGCGTGCACACGCTTTAACACATCGTGCTCACGTTTTAACTTAAACCTGACCACGTTTAAGCTAAAGCGTGCCCACGAATAAGTATCTCGAGCGCACGCTGTCGTATTGCGTGCGCACGAATAGTATCTCGTGAGCACGATTTATATATTTTTTTTGTCCGTGGCACCTTAGGGGCTCCGTAGAGAATAGATAAATTAGAATAGAATTAATTTATTGTCACTGCAAATTTTGCAGGTGATCAATTTTTGAATCATAACATTTAATTGTTGTTGCATTGGGACATGCTCTGTAACAGTTGTAGACTCATGGTTTGCAGCATAGCTGCAATGCTGGAGCACCTTTTTTGAATACATTTCCAATTTCCCACTTGTGAATTCCAGCAGCCATCATTTTTATGACACAATTATGCCTGTGTTACAACTACACAAGAGCAACTGCTACACTGTTTCTCCATAGTGCATACGCATAAAAAGAATCACCGAAGTTGAACGAAAATAAATATCACTTAATGAGTGTCACTTACTTCACATTGTCCTTTTTGGAGAATTGTAAGTTCTTCTTGTCCACCTGATGAGGAAGATTGTGTGATATAATCTAATGTGGTAAAACCAATGGACCTTGTGTTGAAATTATTTTTGATTGGTTAATGTCAGTGACAGATAGCGGTTATTGATTAGGGATCAGGTATCAGTTTGCATAAAAAACAAGTGTGCTTTTTGGTTCATTTAAAATAACAGTGTGTGGAAACTCCATACATAGGACTAAAAAGGGAGGGTCCAGCATCCAACAGTTTTTCATAATGTTCCACAAGACATTCATTACTGCTTTGCACAGTGCTTCCTTGGATATGCCAGCTCCATCTGCAGTCTTCACACATCTACAGTACATTTCATATGAAAACTTTAATTTTGCAATTACAGAGAGCCAGTAGAGGAGACCTAGAGCATATAGAAGTACTTTAATTTACATAGTCTGACATCAAGATTTATAAACAAGTTAATCCAATCCATATTCAACTCCTTCAGATTAACAATTTTGATCAGATCACACAGAGCTTGGCTTGAACTTTGCTTGATGTGCAATATATATTAATATCCTCCAATCATGCATCTGTACAGAGGTTATGGACAATCTTACATAAACATACAATGATAATAATCTTGTGTCATATGAAAACACTTTACACGCACACCGGTTCGTGAATTTCCCCAGAGGGATCAATAAAGCTGATCTTACACCCACATATAATGAACATATTAGTATTTACAGGTAATTTGTTCAGGTCTGGTAGCTGTATGAACACTGCAGGCTGGTGTAGTATAAAATAGTGTCTCACTTCTATCTGGAGAAGAGAATGCTGTAGCCACTGCTTATCTTTCATTTTCCTCTCCATCTCCACACCACATCAGTTCTTACTAGAATTAAGAACTCATTCAATTCTTAGTGGGTAATCTCTTGTGGATGAACCCTCTTGACAAAGGGTAAAATGTTTCAAAGGAAAAAAATCAATAGTTTTACAAATTAAGATGTATTTTTGTTGTTCTTGTCAGTCTTTTTGGCTGTGATCATTTACTTACCTTTTAACTTTGGGAGTCACAGTGACAGGTTTACTAAAACACTTCTCCGATTTGTTTTCAGGGAAGATACCACACAATTACTAATATTGTTGAGAAATGAACTGATATGAGTAATTGTATCACCACCTGTGCAAAGATTGAGCATCTTCAATCTTCTCCTTCTTTGGTTTGATTTTCATGTCCCTTGTTTTTCCTCTGGTTTCAAGTTGATTTGTCTTTTAGATGGCACATTTAGACTGAAGCAATATTGGTGATGATAGTGACTTTTATGGAAGTGCTAATAGCTTTACTATGTGACACAAGCCCCAAAAGTAATAGGATGAAATAAGTCTAAATGCAGTACTGAGCTCATTGTGTCTCACAATTAGTTACTACATTGATGGAAACAAAATATTGAATTGGTCTTTATAATTTAAATTCTTTCATTTTTTCTTTGGATACAGATTTACACAAGGCATTCCAAAATTGAAGTAGATTGAATAAATCTAATTTAAAACTGGTAGTTAGAACTTCTTTTAGCGGTTTAAAGATGCAGAATATGTTTCTTTGCATCTCCTCAACTGCTTAATTTTAGATACAAAGGGCTAAAAGCAGTAGTAGTCTAGTGATTGCTAAACCACAGCTTCCAATCACCTGGAGGTGTTAGGATTGTGGGGTGTGGAGAACCCAGGCGCAGACATTACAGACAGAACACTGGGCATAATGAAAAGGATTTATTAACAAAATCAAAAATCACTACAAACTGAAAGCAGGACTGAAGTGGACACAAAAAACAAAACTAGACGGTGGCAAACGACAAGGCTACAAAGGTACTTACAGACGGAGAAACAAACAACTAAGGCAGGAGCAAACTGGAGTCCAACAAACAATTGAGTCCAAAGGGGGTTAATCCAGAAAAAGGTGAAAAGTGAAGAAGTCCAAAACTGATGTGATCCAAAGCACAGGAAAACAGGGGAGCGAGGTTTGAACCTGCATGTAAGTCCCACTATGCGCCAGCAAAGAACTGAGGGAAAGGCATTGCTTAAATAGGAGGGAAGGAGACCAGGTGATATGAGTGGAGTTAACTGACTGCAGCTGACAGTGATCAGTTAATGAGGTGACAGAGCCAGGGGATGAGCGACTGGGAGAGAGACAGAAGGATACAGAGACACACATGCCCAAAAACACACACAAACGACAATAACCATAACAGGAGGTTAATTAAAGTTCTGTGAACAAAATTATTATTTCAGTCCTGCAGTTTCCCCCATCACGTCACAATGACAGCTAACTATGACTTTTATTTTCAAATTATAGAATTTAATTGTACACTGCATCTTTGACCAACTTTGAAATTAAACAGAAAGGCATTCTGGGGAGATATGACATCTTAGATGGAATGAGATTATGTACTACTGTACATTAAACAACCACAACATTTCAGCCACTGACACATGATGTGACAATACAATGTTCTGATGGGAAACCTTGGGTCCTGGTATTTATGTGGATGTTTCTTTGATATGTACCACCCACCTAAACATTATTGCTGACCAGACACACAACAAGGAACACAACAAGAGCTCAAGACATTGGGCTAGCAACCAAACTCCTGCTGCCAGACACCACAGGATACCCCCAGAGGCATCAATGAGTTAAAGGTTACTTTGGGGGTCCTGGTTTTAATCTTGTGGTTGATCAGTGTATATTACTGTTTTTACATTACTAGAAAACTTTTAGCTTCAGTTAGGAGTTTTGACAATGATTGCAACTCTAATTGTTATTGAAAGATAATTAAACTCTACTGACTGCAGGCTTGGTCATATAAGTCACTGACAGGTTGACATTGCTTCACCTGCTACTGCATTACATGCACTGGCAAAGGTTCATTATCAGTTACACCGGCTAGCTGTCTCACTAACTAAAATGCCAGTCATTAAATGTATATTACCATGATTTTAGACTCTGGAGCATCCTTCTCAGAACTCAGAACTCTGGACAGTAAACATATCTTTGCTTTAGATTTACTGAGATATGTTCTATATTAACATTTATTAAAAAATGTGATATCAAAACAGTAAGCAAGTACATTTTCAGACCTTGACGACTGACAGTGCTAATGATAATACCCTCAGCTTAAGTGCATTTATTAAAAAAAAGACTGTGTTAAAATATAAATGTGACCAGGCTCGTAGTGACATGAAGACATGCTGATGGTCTTTGGAATATGTCAGATTATTCTCTTAAAGGAATAGTAGTAGAGGTTAATTGTATTATTTTTATATCTTATGTAGGTTCCTTTTGTCTGGTGAAAGCTATTTGAAATAACATACAGAAATGTACACTCAATCAACAAACAAGGCATGCTGAGAGGTTTATAACCATAAAAATAAAACACTAATTTTAGAGTGTTACAAACACATTTACACTGTTAAAATATGCTGTCATTTCTGCAGCTGTCACTTTCATGAGACACTTTTGTGATTTAATGCATGGGAGTCAGTTTGCTCTCTGTTTTGGGTAAACTAGACTCAGTTTGTGACAGTAGTATAGTGTCCACAGGAGCTTTGTTAAGTCTAAAAGTACACCCCCTAATGATGATTATCTTAAGATGGATTGTGTTACAAACTGGAGATAAATGCTGATAAATGAAGAGACACTTTCGCTTTGCATTATGGGAAATTAAGTATCCAACCTTTTTAGTGCATGATCCATAAGGAGGACTAAAATCAGGGTATCTTGGGCCATTTGTCTAAAAATTTCTATTGTGACTCTGATTTATGCAAGTGTAATTCTAAGTATTGGTTGTAACGCTATAGTTGGATCCTCCTTTTAATTCTACAGGGGAAGAAAAGCTATTTAAAAGCACAGCAAATGTATTTATTGAACATGGATTTATGATGTTCTATGGAGGACGTCTCCTTCAGTGAATACAGCAGGACTGACTTTGGTCACAGAAGTGAATAAACACTCAGCTTTGATGAGAAGCTGCCACTTGTTACTTCTACACTTTTTTGGACTTTCTGATATGAGTGCTAAAGTGCCATAAGAAAACATTCCTAATTCATCTGGGTTTCATATTCCACAGCTGGACTCCACGGGACAGCTGAGCCAGACCTGGTTCTAGCAGTGACAAAGAAAAAATGTGTGGGGCTAAAATGAGCCACTTCATGTTGTTTATCTGTAAAGAACAAAAAAAAAAGGCCATTTATACTCTTACTACTTATGCCAACATTTATTGTAACAACCTCTTATACAACTGCCATTCATTGATCCAGAGGAACAATCTGGAAATCAAGTGCAGGATTCAGAGGATTCTACAGATTATTCTATAATGATGATGATGTTTTGTTAATGAAAGTATTCTGTATTTATTTTTCCTTTCGAAAAAAAAAGGATTAGTTGTGCGTGTGTGGGGGGAAGGGGTGTAATTTTGTACAGGATCCAATTACCTCTGTGTTGAAATGATAACAGTGAGCCATATTCCATGTGAGATCCACTTCTAATCAAGAGGAAAGGGCCATACAGCTGCTGAAGTAGTATGTTTTGTTTTGGGTTTTTTCTTACCATTGAATTAATTATTCATTTTGTGTTCCTGTAGCAAGCTAACTGTCTGTGATTTTAGGAGGAAGTGTAGAGCAGTAACAATGTGACATAAATGTAAGCAGGGGAAACGGACAGATTTTTAGTGTCCCACTTTGTTAAATCCTGGAAACTTCTCAAATGAAAAACTTGATGAGTCTTTAGACACGATACCATTAGATTTTAGATTTTTAAACCTAAATACTGACATCATTCTTGGAAATGGAAAAATGTCTGGCAGAGAATGGCCAAACCTTCAAACAGCTATGGTTTAAAAATAAAAGGTTGAAAACTGTGAAAGATAAGGGCTGCCATTATTGTAACAAGTTGTTAATATAATTTTTAAATGTCATTTTCTGTTTGTTTGCATGAGATCTGGATCAAAATTAGAATTGAAAAAACCCAACTAAACATTAAAAAAGTTTTTTAAAAAAAACAACTGAAGAATGACAATGTCATATCTTGGTTAAAAGAATTTCTGCTTTTTTTAAACAATTGTTATGAAAATGTACTTCTTAATTATATATTAAAACCTGCAACTCATACCATTTCTTTATCAATGTTTGTATTACTAATAAAATCTGTATATGATGAAATTATGCTGACATTATCAGCAAATGAAACTTTACTTAAAATTAACTGTGATTTTAAAATTTGAGTTCAATTTTTTTTCTTCTACTTTAATGTCTGAATTTTTAATTAAGTGTTGCTCTACTAAAAGTTAAATAATAAGCTGCCTTTTAATTTCAAATTGTTTATTTGTCTTTTCCATATTGGCAGTCCTTTATAGATGACAACCTTGGATGTAATGCTGTTAAAAACCACTGTAACTCCAAACAAATGCTGTGTTTGAGCTTTGTGTGTGTGTTTTTTTTTCCTCAGGAAGAGATGGGAAATGTAGTCTACAAAATCAGGGTCTCCCAGACATGATGATCTGTTACTCTAACTGTGTGTATGTGTGTATGTGTGCGTGTGTGCGTGTGTGCGTGTGTGCATATGTGTTAAGGAGTTCATGTGTAAGGTTTGTACATGTTTCATGTGTATATATTACCATTTGGAAGATGCACTGTGTGTCTTTAAAAAGTGCTTCCTGAGTACCTTGTTTTTTATGTCGGGCCTTTCCTCAGTACGGTCTAGTAGCCTCATAGAGTCATTCTGTATATTAACTCTCCACTTGTACCTGCGACCAATCTCTTGTGTTTGTACAGAAAATGATGGGGGTGTTTCATGACGCATGCAGACACAGTATTATACTTATGAATCTATATCTAAGTTAAAAACATGTATTTGGTTTATTTATGCTCTTATTTATTGATTTTTCAAACTACAACATTTTGTTGAAGTGGTTAACCATGCTCTTCTGATCTTTTGTTGTATTGTAAAGAAACAATTTTATGTCCATAACTATTGATGAACCCATAATAAAATTAACTATCAACTCTTATGACTATTAAAAAAGACTGTGTTAAAATATAAATGACATCGTATATCTATGAGATGGATCTATAAGATGGATCTCATATATCTATGAGATCCATCATGATATATGATGGATCTCTGTAATATTTTGCAGCACATACATTTTAGATCACATGATTAGCGTCCACGATGAATAGACGTTTTATGTTAACATTGAGCCAGTAAAATAGCTGGAAACCATATTTCTTAACTTGTGAGTCCCACAGCTCCCAGGGAGGTTGTATGGAATCACAGGAGTGCCAAAATAAATAGGAAATAAATGTGGAAATGTAAAGAGAATCAATAAAAGAATCAATAATAAAAATAAACAAATGTAGTAATATTCTTTTTCCATTTTGCTTTTGCTTATTCCATTTTGTCTTTGCCTTTTCTGTTTTGTCTTTGCTTTTTCCGTTTTGTCTTTGCTTTTTCCATTTGCCTTTGCTTTTGCTTTTTCCATTTTGTCTTTGCTTTTCTCACTTTGCCTTTGTCTTTTCCATTTGCGTTTTGCCTTAGCTTGAGCCATGAAGTAAAGGCAAAGGCAAAACGCAAATGGAAAAGACAAAGGCAAAAGGAGAGAGACCCGCCTACAGCCATTTGATTGACAGCTTGAGCCATGAAGTAAAGGCAGTCAATCAAATGGCTGTAGGCGGGTCTCTCTCCTTTTGCCTTTGTCTTTTCCATTTGCGTTTTGCCTTTGCCTTTACTTCATGGCTCAAGCTAAGGCAAAACGCAAATGGAAAAGACAAAGGCAAAGTGAGAAAAGCAAAGACAAAATGGAAAAAGCAAAGGCAAATGGAAAAAGCAAAGACAAAACGGAAAAAGCAAAGACAAAACAGAAAAGGCAAAGACAAAATGGAATAAGCAAAAGCAAAATGGAAAAAGAATATTACTACATTTGTTTATTTTTATTATTGATTCTTTTATTGATTCTCTTTACATTTCCACATTTATTTCCTATTTATTTTGGCACTCCTGTGATTCCATAGGTTGTGGGAAGTGTGCGAATATTAGTTAAAATTAAATAAAATGCTGTAGACAATGTCAGATAAACCTGGATGCGATTGGTAATTTTCGTTGTCTTATCTGCCGAGCTAAATTACTCACGCACATAGCACCACAACATGAGCAAGACAGGTATGAATGCATATACACAGAGTGAAATCAGATTGGTTGCATTTGTATTCAAACTGACAATGACATGATGATGCTTATTATCCCCACATGAAAAAAGCAAAATCCAACAGTAACTGAAACAGTACATCCATTTATCAAACAGTTGTTGAAGACACAGATGCTTATTGAACATTTCAATAAGTATCTGTGTTTTTCACATTATCTATTCTAATATATGAAAGACTCTCCAGTTTTCCATATATTAGAAAACAGTGGTGTAAAATATAAACAAAACTATTCAGTCTTACCTTCTGGAATGTCGTCTAACTTTGAGCAACTGTAGTGCAGATATCAAACCCATCTCAGTTTAGTTTGAATCAGCCCACTCAAAGCTTAAGACTTCAACACCTGCGCAGTGTACTTTTCTTCTTTGCTACTACTTTTTTCTGGTTAACTATATGAGGTTCCATTAGCTCCATCCAGAGGGATGTTTGATCTGTTAGGTAGGAAGGTAGCATGTTGGGTAGAATTTATATGACTGATAGTTTCACCTGGACAGACAATGCACTTGATGTTTAAACTCTGTATAAGTTTGGTCAAGTATATCTGAGCAAAATATCTGTAAATATGATCTAAAACATAAATATTTATTTTAAATATTAAAAGAAAAATAAAGAATATTCATGTAATAAAGAAATTGACATTTTCTGTGCCATTTTAATAAACAAATTTAGGTCTAATTGATTTAATGGATACAACAAGTAACTTCAATAGAACTCACAACACAAGTCTGCGATGTAAATAATGGATATTTATCATGAAATGACTTAAATTTTAGATAGGTGTATCGAATACTCTCTGAAAAATTGTCCATCAACCCACTTTCAGCACCTTTTTGGCACTTTTTGAAAATTAAGGTATGTTTGGAAAACAATATCTTAAGACAAAAGCCTGATGTTTTCATTGTTATTTCTTGTCATGTCATCTATTCAGGATCTAAATATTTGTCAAATAAAACATCAAATAACCAAATAATTGCTGAAAACTCCCATCTCTGAACACATTGTGAAGGTTTCACTAGCTGGCAATGCTAGCTATCCATTCAGTTCCAGAAATTCCACGTAGACATTGTAGATTTTATGAGGTTTACTGGCAATTCCTTTTTTGTGAAACTGTAAATACAATACAGACAGTTTTATACTTAGACTACTAAATAACATTAAACAGAAATGTACATCAATAAAACACAAAGTATTTACTCAACATGTTGCTAAATTACCCTTATAGGCTTACAGAAATGGCTTTATCAAGGAGGAAAAGGAGATCAGGAGCTGCTGACTGCTAACCATTCTGCTGGCAATGCAACTGAATTATACTACTGATCACGGGGTTCACAAAGCAGAAGAAGGTGCTTGCATAGAAATCACCACCAGATGGCGGTGTTACTGACAGAACAACCACATGCACACACAATAAACATTGCAGGGGCAGAACACACAAAAACAAAATATTGATAATGCAGAAGTCAACAAATTCGATATTTGAACCACATGTACTCACATGTCACAGTAATGCAAAACAAAATAAATCAAATCTTTTTTTCCTAAAGGTCAAAAAAGGGGAAAAGAAAGAAAGAAAGACAGAAATAAATAAATAAATAAATATGTTTTTGTTGTATCACTACTGTTGCTAAAATGGTTCTCTAAATATAAGTAAAAAAAACATCAAACTATAAATAATATCAATAACAGTAATAAGTAGTGATAAGAATAACCAGAATTTACAAGTGAATGTAACCTCAACACTTTGTGACTTGAACAGGTGTGACAAAAGGAGTTAGGACTGCTGTACGTGAGGAACTTTCCTTTGATATAAAAAGCGAGGTAACCTGGTCCAACACTTATTTTAATATGGGCATATTTTCATTTTTGGAGGCATACACCTTGATTTGGACGAGATTTGACAGGTAGTCATTTCTCTGGGAATTATCACTTCTTTAGGTCATTAGGATGTTATTAGCATAATCCAATATTGTAGTCAAAATTCATCCTGTTTTTCCTTTTCAGTTCGTGAGCTATCAATATTCTAACATCAAATTTCAGTGTGTTAAAAAACGTGCTTAAAGTGGGCAATTTTTTCGAAAAGAAAAATGTTATGGCTTAAAGTACTTTATGTATCAATCTAAAATTTCACAGACACCATTACAAGTATTGTAAAGTTTTATCATAATTTGAAGTTTATGATTAAAAATAAATAAATTTAAGCAAATGAGAGATTGTCAAGAAGAAATTTCTGATAATTGGAGATGGAATTGCCCTAAATCAGGCATGGGCAAACTACGGCCCCCGGGCCACAGTTTTCAACCCGGCCCGCAAAATAATTTTGTCAATATTAGAATTGACGAAATTACAGTAAAGACCACATTCATTTGGCCTTCCCCTGCAGTACCCGACATTTCTGTTGACCCCACTAGATGGCGCGCTCCAGACACAAGTGACCTTTGTTGGTTTATTTTCTCTTCTTCTTCTATTGCAACTGCATTGAGCTCTGCCGTAACAAGGAGTGGATTAAAGAAAAGTGGACAGTGAGCGTCGAGAGTTTCAGAAGGAGTGGACTACTAAATATTTTTTCGCTGAAGTCCATTCAAAGCCTGTATGTCTTATTTGCAATGAAACCACTGCGGTTTTTAAAGAATATCAGCCGGCACTTTTCCACCAAGCATGCTAACTACGCTAGCAACCAGTCAGCGCAAGAATGGACAGCTATGGCTCAGAGGCTGGCAGCCCGTTTACAGACTCAGCAAAATACGTTTTTTCTGCAAACTACGATTCAAGAATCAAGCACGAAGGCAAGTTATTTGCTAGCACTCAAAATAGCAAAGGCTTGCAAGCCTTTCTCCAAAGGGGAGTTTTTGAAAGAATGCAAGGTAGAGACAGCAGGTCACCTGTGTCCAGAGAGCAAAAACAAATTTGAAAAAATTAGTTTATCACGCAGGACAGTTACTTGCCGTGAACTATTCGACGAAGACTTATCTAGCTCACTGAACAAAAAAGCGGAGTCCTTCAAGCTATATTCATTAGCACCGGAAGAAAGTTATGACATAAGAGACACTGCTCAGCTTTTAATTTTTATTAGAGGAATTAATGAACATTTTGAGACAACGGAGGAATTTTTAAACATGGAGTCCATGAAGGGGAAACCTGTGGAGAGGACTGTAGGACAGGGTGTCTGGGGTCATCCAGAGGATGAAGCTGCCATGGTGGAAACTCTCCAATGTCACCACGGATGGATCGCCAAACTCGACAGGAAAAACGTCGGGCTGCTGAAAAGAATCTAGGATAAGGTGAAGGAGGAAAACCCTGAGCTGGATGTGATTTTCCTACACTGCATAATCCATCAGGAAGCGCTCTGTAAGTCTGTTTTGCATCTTTACTCCTGATAGTGTTGTAAAACTCGTTAACTTTATACAGCGAGAGGGCTTCAGCATCGTCAGTTCATGAAGTTTCTTGAAGAAACTGATGCTGATCTCCAGGACTTGCTTTAACACTCTCATGTCTGCTGGTTAAGTTTGGGGAAAGTTTGGGGAAAAGCGAGTGTGGGAGGTGAAAGGCGAGAATAGCTCATTTTTGGAGTTAATCGGGAAAACCGATGATTTTCCAGAGCTGTGTGACAGATTGGCTCTGTGATTTTGCTTTTGCCGTGGACATACTCAGGATTCCCACTCTTTTCCCGAAATGATTTTCCAGGACTTTTCCAGGACATTTCCAGTTGGTACAGACACACGTTATCACATCATCCACTAATACATTCCCGTCCCCCCTCATTCTTTGGAAGTATTCTTTACTACGGCTGTAACTTGCATTTACCCAGATTGTTTCCATATTTATTACTCAGACATTTGATGTGCATCTATGGCTATAATTTATCTATGAAAAATAATTATGGCAGATGTAGCACAGAATAATGCAAACACAACCACAGATTACAGTGTAACAGTTCACTAGCATGACAAACTGGAGTAACAGTGTTCAACTGGGTAATTCCCAACTCTACTTTCTCTTCTCTCCTACTTTCTCTGCTGCAATTGATTTTAAAATATAAGGATATTTTCAATAAATCGCTGACCAATTTCCTTTCCTTGAAAAACAATGCTTCATGAGCCAAAATTCAGCCCTTGGAAAACAAGCTTCTAGGCCAGCTCTATTAGCTAGTCTGGTTTTCCACTGGGGGTCCTATCCCAGGACTGAAAGTTGTTTTAGAGTTTTCACAAAATCCTCCTAAATCTTAATGACTGTTCACACTCAGTGATTTACTTCAACTGACAACAGCCGCTTCAATCACTGACCAGTCCTTTCACACTCACACTTTAACACATGCACACGTTTTGTAAGTTTTCAGCTTTCCCTAGCTCAGGACTTCACTTTCCTACTGTAAGTTTTTAGCTTCTCTTAGCTCAGGACTTCACTTTCCCACTGTAAGTTTTTGGCTTCTCTTAGCTCAGGACTTTACTTTCCTTCAGCGCTTTCCACACTCACTCTTTGAGTGTCAATGCATTTGTGCAGTACCTGTCGTTCGTTCCTGGTACTGTTCTCTTTGTTCAGATGCCGTCAACCTGGAACCCCGTGGAACCCGGACAGAGTTTTAACCGGCCGACGTGGAATTCAACCACGGAGGGCTTTCGTCCCCAAACCTAGTTCCAGGGGGCTGTGCACAGACTTCGGTCTCCCTCGAACAGCTCCTTAGGGTTCCAGGCGTATTGACATCTGGCTCGAAGGACCAAGTTATGTTAGGTTCAAACCTGAAGAATACACAAACAGCTCAGGAAGAAAGGACAGCACTCACGAGCTCCGGTCTTTTACTTGCGCACAAGGAGAGAGATAGAGACTACAGCTCTGCAGTATGCATCGCGGCAGCCTCACAAACTCTGAAGAGCCTGCCTCTCTCCTTGTCCTTTTATTTCCTTCTCATACAATCATATGGTACAGAGGAGTCATCATGCGTTAGTCATAAGATTTCAGAACAATACAAAGACAGAACATGTCTTACTTGATGATCTTATAAGAGCGAGTCAGCTCACTATAGGAACAAGTCAGCTTTGTTCTTGTTGTTACCTCCGCACACATGCATGGTCACAACTTAGAATGCTGATGGTCACAACTTAGAATGTTGATGGTAGTCCTTATTTCTTCACAGTCACTCAATGATAACCTCATAAGTATAATCATTCTAATATAAGTGTAATTCTTCTAACAGTTTCATATAAGTTTATTGCTTAACTCAGATTTTCTGCACAACTGGCACCTGCATTTCTCATGAAGATAATGTGTTTTTCTTCACCCTCTTAAGCCCCTATGGAGCCTAATACGGCTCTGCTGGCCTACTGGACAATTTAATGCAAAAATATGGAAAAAAATGCCACAATGTGCTTCAACTGTAACAAAATGTGCCCAGAAAATGACAGAACAAAGCCAAAATGTGACCTTAATATGAACCTGAAAAATACCAAAATGTGCTCTTGGTATGCCAGTATACACCTGAAAAAATTTGATCAGATTATAAAACAAATTACCCAAAAATATGCCACCTAGTGTTCCAAAAGACAGCCCTAAATATGCCATATCCAAAATATGCCCAAATGTGTCTTCATTTGCTGATCAGGGTTTAAGAGGGTAAAGTTTGGTTCAGTGAGGAAAAAATGTGCACAATGACATGTAAACAGTAGCCAGAACAGTTCACCCTTGTGCTCATCTGGTCCTGGTCTCTCCTAGTTCTATCGTTTATGACCTCGTTTATTGAGAACCTCTGCCCTCTGATATTCTGTGTTGCGTTTGCAGACTGACATGTTGATTGTTTATTCTGTAATAATTGGACATTCTTGCTTATTAGCGTGTGCACGCTAAATTCGCATTCCAGTGTCTGCAACTCGACCACCAATTGAGACGTAGGAGGTGAAGTGAGCGATGTCACCGTGACGTCACCATCATACGCAGGCGGACTTTTTGCCACAGAGACTTTATCTGTGTTGACCATAGACTGTATTCTATGGTGTTGACCGGCGTCATCAACTGAAAGTTTGATTTCAGACATGAAACGCTCAGCTGCACCCTCAACTGTTGTGGGAAGATGTAATTTATGCGGATGCCACCACACACCTCGGCAGTGAGGGGATGAAATGATGTTTCAGTAAAAGTGGGGGTGTCGCAACACCCACACCACCCACACAACAGAATTCCTAATGTTGTTTTCATTCCCTTATTTTTAATCAGACAATAAAACAACTGTGAACTACTGAGTGAAACGGGGCCCATACCTGTTAAGCTGCCGCTATGCCGATATCAGAGTTGTGTTTCATCTCGCAAGTTACAGCCAACTCAGGGGAATGCAAATTTGATTGGCTGGTAGCGTCACATGGGGCGCTGCGCCTTTCTTTCTTTCTTTCTTTTATTTATTTGATCCATGGGACATTGCACAAATAAACATTAACCCCGAAGGGAGAGATGCATTATGCCAGGTTATAGCACGAATGCTAATTTCCACCTGCAGTCCCAGAGCAGGCAAAGACATACATCAACATACATGAGCATAACAAATAAACATTTCCCAACATTAAACACACAGAAACTCATAAAATTAAAGTCCATAGTCTCTACAAAAGATACGGCCACCAAAGCACTTTCAAAATCATCATTAATGGGTACAAGATTGACCCAAGAGCAACCATCGCTTCAGCATGCATGAAAACTCACTGAGATGTGTACATTTCAAAAGCTCCGTGGGTAATTTGTTCCATTGGCTCATTGCAACGTATGAAAATGTTGATCTTCCAAAAGCGGAGTCGAGTTTTCTTATATAACACTCGCCCCGAAGAGATGACCGAGTGTCTCGAGAAGAGACTTCATAACACAGAGGAATGAAAGTCTTTAGCGGTGGCGCAACAGTACCATGAATTATCCTAAACAATAGACATAAATTAGAAAATCTAATACAATTTTCAAAGCTTAAAATACCATGTTTACTTAGAATTTTGCAGTGATGATATATACGTGGTTTTTTATCATGAATTTTAAGAGAAGTTTTGTATACTGATTCAAGAAGCTTAAGAGAAGTTGCACATGCCTGTGCCCAAATTGTCATGCAATATCGAAAATGTGGAAAAATCATTGCATTTAAATACACATATGATGCTTCAGTGGTTAGCGAGTTTCTAATATACCGATAAGTTGAAAGATTAAATTTTAAAGTATTTGTTAGTCTTTTAATATGTTTCTTAAAATTTAAGTTCGGATCAAGAATTACACCTAGATACTTGTATTGTTCAACATTTTGAATAGGTAGACCTTCTATCATGACATTAGGACAATTTTGAGATTTAAAGCGATTTGTAAAAAACATGGAAACAGTTTTTTCAACATTTAAAGTTAGGCAAGAATTTTTTAGCCAATTTGAAACTTTTCTCATCTCTGTTGTAAGTTTTTGAGCCACCTCTTCCACAGTATTACCATGTGTATACACAACAGTGTCATTAGCATACATTATTATTTTGGCATTGCAGATGTTTGGAAGATCATTAATATAGAGAGTGAACAGCAGTGGCCCAAGAATAGAGCCCTGCAGTACACCTATGCTGCAGGCTTGCAGTGGAGATGTTACATTATTAACTGTGACACACTGTTGCCTGTCACTGACATATGACTGAATCCAGGTTATTGTATTTTCATGAAAACAGAATTGTGATAATTTATTTATTAATACTATATGATTAACGGTGTCGAATGCTTTACGCAAATCAAGAAAAACAGCCCCTACCACTCCACCCCCATCAAGTCTGGACTTGATGGGGGTGGAGTGGTCTTCAATTAAGTAGCAGCAGGCAGTCTCTGTAGAGTATTTCTTTCTGAACCCAAACTGGAGAGGGTGTAACATCTACAATTGATTAAGGTGGTCCATAAGCTGTTCTGCTACTACTTTTTCCAAGACTTTTGAGATCAAGGGAAGAATGCTTATTGGCCGATAGTTTGAGACCTGGAGCTTATCTCCTGATTTGTGTATAGGCTTGACTATGGCTGTTTTCAAAACTGTGGGAAAGGAGCTCTCAATTATTGACTGATTTATCATTTTAGTTAAAGCTGGTGTAAGTTTCTTTATGTTCTTTTAAAAAGACTGTATCTATACCAAAAAAAAAATCCTTAGTTTTACTGCTACTTAGCATTGATATACATTTTAGAACCTTGCTCTCTTCAACTGTATGCAATTTTAAAAAGGACTCATCACACTGAAACTTAGAGACACAGCTTACTTGAGAAAATGAGCCTACCAAATCCAGTGCACAATTAAGAAAATATTGATTAAAATATAGTGCTAGCTCTGTGTTATTGTTTAGGATTGATCCATTTACTTTAAGTTGTAGAGACTCAAAACTATTATTTTTCCTACCTGATAGTTTATCCATACTTTTCCATAGTATCTTGGTATTTCCTTTTGCCTCTTTTATCATGTTTAGATAGAAATTTGCTTTTGCACTTCTAAGCTGCGTAATGACTTTATTTCGTAAAGACTTATATGTAATAATCTGTATTTAGTTTGGACTTAAGAAACCTTTTAAGAGCAAGGTCTCTCTGCTTCATAAAATCCCAAAGAGAACTATTAAACCAAGGCAGTTGCTTTTTATTGTTTTTTTTAGATTTGAATTGTGTATATTTATCTATAATCTGTTTTATTGCAGTTAACATATTTTACATGAAAGATTGCAACAGTTATCAGTTTTGCTACACCAGTCTATTTCTTTAATATCACGCCGGCTCGAAGCAGAGACGCGCTACTTTATATATATTATATGCCTCAATGTTACCCAGAAAATACGGTGACAACAGACATGCATGCGCATAACTTGTAATCCGTTTGCATTGACAGGGGGAGGATAAATATTTTTCCAGGACAAGTTAACCGTTTCCAGGACATTTGACCTTTTTTTCTCATTTTCCATATGTTTTCCATGACTGGAAAATTGGTCAGTCATTTTCCAGGTTTTCCAGGATTTCCAGGACGCGTGGGAACCCTGATACTGAGGCACATGAATGAGCTGAAAGGGAATTTGTGCATGAAATGTACACAAATGTGACAGCCTTAAAGCCAAACTGACTTTATTCTCAAGACAAATGTCAAAAAAATCCTTCGCTCATTTTCCTACACTGGCGACGCTGACAGAGGCCAGTCCACATGTGATGAAATATACACACATGGACAAAATTGTTGGTACCCCTCAGTTAAAGAAGGAAAAACCCACAATTCTCACTGAAATCACTTGAAACTCACAAAAGTAACAATAAATAAAAATTTATTGAAAATTAAATAATCAAAAACAGCCATTACTTTTGAATTGTTGATTAACATAATTATGGACAAAAGTCGTTGTTCCTCTCTCTGGTGTCCATGATGTGCAGGTGAAGGAGAAAATGTCTGTGACACTGACTTTCTTTAAAAGTATTTTATTAAAAGAAAGAGCAGCATCAGTACAGACAGAACCTGCCTGGAAGGAGCCGGCCAATTGAATCCTCCTTGCTTGACAATAGCCAGCGATCACTTTTATAGGTTTTCAACATATAGGAGGGGTTAAAACAAATGGTTCTTTATTGCCTACCATATGGGGAAAGCAGCGAGCATCCCCAAACAACTCCCCCTTGTCTACAACAGCTGAAGAATCCCTAAGTCAATGTTTTGGACAGAAGAACCCTCATAAAAACACCTCCAACAGGGCTCTGTAAACAGGAGAACACTTTCCCATGGCATGGGTAGAATATAATGCAGATTCCATCTGTGGTCAGAGACACCAGAGCAGACACTACATATAACAAGCAGCTCATATCAAATACTAGAACAAACAAAACAGATTCTATACTACTAACTTATTAGGTAATACATGTAACAGATCAGATACCACAATAGTACATCCCTAATAGAATGTATTCTATATTGCATATCTGCACTATAATATTATGCATTGCAATGTTTGGTTGCTTACACGTATTGACGTACTGCATGACCTATGGATTAATTTTTGAGCACTTTCTATTCCATTTGTTGTTCTTGTTACTTTAAGCCTTTATGTTCTGGCTGAGTTAAGGATGTTTTAAAGGCTTTTCAGTAAAGGCTTCATCATGGGTAAAACCAGCAGATTTCACAAATTTTCAGAATTTATCTCAGGAGTGGCAGATACAATGTATATAGCAATGTAAATATTCTTTTATGAGTTACTTCTACATTAAAACATTTGCAGTAATTTTGTATTTACATTGATAGGCTATTATTGAACCTCTGACTTTTATTGGCCCTTTGTGTGTTATTATTAAGATGTTAAAATAAATGCCATGACTGAAAATGTGTTGCTGATTTTTATTTATTTTTTATTAAGGCAACCAGTGGTTTTACACACCACGCACGCCGCCTTTTTTTTCCCACTTAGCATGCCACTGAGTTACACTTTAAAAGAGGAAGCTCTTAACGACCTGGTAGTGGTTGAAGGCTTTGTACTTTACACTAGTGATAGTGAAATCGAAGCTTCATGAAGCAGAGTAACAGATCACCATGTCTGGGAGACCCTGATTTTGTAGACTACATTTCCCATCTCTTCATGAAGCAGTGACACAGTTTGACTTCAAGAATGACACACTGCTTCAAAACATTTGACACAACCAGAAGTGGGACATCTGCGGGCTCTCAGTCAGAACTGCATCTAAGTGGAAAAAAAACTGAAAAAGCCTCAGGACTGCTTGTCTCACGCTGCTTTGTACTCGCAATAAATGTTTTAAAATTATATATATATGTGTGTGTGTGTGTGTGTGTGTGTGTGTGTGTGTGTGTGTGTGTGTCTGTCTGTCTGTCGGTCTGTGTGTGCATAAAATCTACATATATATGGTGTGTATAGGGGGACTGGGGGGGCAGGAAAGTGCTTGTGCTACTTTGTGTGGAACCATAGACTGTATATAAAGTGGACGTAGCATCTGGCTCCAAAATTGAAGCCCACCCGGAAGTGTCAAAAACTTGCAATATCACGTCGTCCGCTAGGGTTGGCTCCAAAAAGCTTTTGCTCCATTGACCCCAATTCATTTTTGGAAAAAATAAAATTTGATAGACTGATTTCCTACAGCTCAGGAATTTTTTCCCGTTAGTTTTCATGGTCAAAATGAGAGATCAGGGGACCGATCTTAAAATAAATCAATACTGAATTTTAAATAAATCGTTAAATTTGGCGGAGCCAGGGGGCGTGGCTATACTTGATTGACAGTCCCATTGACTGGCTGCCCCGAGTTGCTCTCCGGTCCAGCCAGTTTGATGAGGCTTTTTACGTCACTGACTCCTGTGGTATCTGATCTGTTACATGTATTACCTAATAAGTTAGTAGTATAGAATCTGTTTTGTTTGTTCTAGTATCTGATATGAGTTGCTTGTTATATGTAGTGTCTGCTCTGGTGTCTCTGACCACAGATGGAACCTGCATTATATTCAACCCATGCCATGGGAAAGTGTTCTCCTGTTTACAGAGCCCTGTTGGAGGTGTTTTTATGAGGGTTCTTCTGTCCAAAACACTGATTTAGGGATTCTTCAGCTGTTGTAGACAAGGGGGAGTTGTTTGGGGATACTCTCTGCTTTCCCCATATGGTAGGCAATAAAGAACCATTTGTTTTAACCCCTCCTATATGTTGAAAACCTATAAAACCTGATTGCTGGTCATTGTCCAGCAAGAGGGATTCAATTGGCCGACTCCTTCCAGGCAGGTTCTGTTTGTACTGATGCTGCTCTTTCTTTTAATAAAATACTTTTAAAGAAAGTCAGTGTCACGGACATCCCTCCTTCACCTGCACATCATGGACATCAGAGAGAGAAACAACGACACTCCAAAAAATCCAAAATGGCGACCAGGAAGTAGCAAAATCCGGGCTTCATTTTCTCGGCGTTGAAACCAACGGGTGACGTCATGGTTAGTTTACACCTGTGTGGAACACAAGTATTATGTGATGTGGAAGTGAATGGTAGTGCTTCTGCAACTTTACCATTGTGGAAATGTAAATAGGGTGCAAACCAGGGAGTGTTTAGAAGTTTTTATTTAAAAAGAGAATCATTTCAACAGTGAATGTGTGTTGTGTATGTGTGAATTCATGTGTATGTATCTGTGAGTGTTTTTTAATGTGTGAAATGTAACTAAACTAAATCTATCTAAACTAAATTCTATCTAAATCTATACTAACCTTGACTTCTTTCAAAATGAGAAATGTGCTAACGTAACCCACAGTTTGAGGAGTGAATGAGACCCCTTTAAAGACCTGGACGAATAGATATGAAGAGTAGATACGCCAGCGGGCTGTAGCAACCGGCTAAGCGACGTGCCTACGTGGCAGCCATCTTGGAGGGGGCAAAGTTCCCATTCAAAGCAGTGCATGTATATTGAAAATAAATCAGAATTTGCTCATTTCTCAACCGATTTTCATGTGGTCTACTTTATTGTCAACGTCAAAACATGTGCTATTTTGCCTGGAAAATCCAGACTGACTTTATTTATGTATTAATATAAATACAAATAAAGGCAGTCTGACATTGTGATGATAGGAGACGATTTCAAAAAGGAGGGGCTAACGAATGCAGCTTGAACGAGAAAGAACCAATCAGCGTAACACGGATGTGACGCACAAACAAATTGACCTTGAAGTCCATGTAGTCCAAACAACAGTGGCATGCAGCCGAGAAAGCATCGCGGTGAATGATTATTGCCGTTTTTGTCACAAAAATCTGCGAATACATGGGGTACTCTCAAGTACAACACTTATTTTTGAAAAGGCTACGCAACAAAAGACTCCTTCCGAACGATTAGCAGTGTTAGGAATAACTTCAAATCGGAGCCAAACCAAGTCGGTGTTTGGTTACGGGAGGTGCGCAGGTGTTTTATGGGTAATCCAGGCGCTGAAGATGCCGCAGCATTAACTCCCGCCTCCCGTGCTATGATTGGTCATAACAAACTTTCCCGGGAGGGAAACGCGATTCAATTCACCCAATGCCAAACTGATTCTCCTGTATCTCCTAACATGGAGATAGGAGATTACATGGAGATTCAGTTTGGATTTTCCAAGCTATGTGCTATTGATAGAGAATATTTGATCTGAAAAAAAAATAAACACTGAAAAAGGCTTCCTACAAATGTAGCCTGCAATTTTAGTTATCTTATTATTTAGGTCCAGAGGCCAGGGAATCTTTTCAATTCAGCCATTACATATTTAAATGTAGATACTTAGATATGTAGAAAATGTTTTGAGATCAAACGATTTAATTGCAAATGTAATTTATTTATTAACATTAATTATATATATATATATATATATATATATATATATATATAGAGAGAGAGAGAGAGAGAGAGAGAGAGAGAGAGAGAGATGCTGTTATATACATATAACAGGAAACTAGACTAGAACAGGATAGAGTTTATTTACATTTACAATAAACAACACAATTACAATAAACAACAGAATTATTATTAATATTCAATATTATTTATTTATCTCTCTCTCTCTAGGCTGTTATATAGTTGCAGCAAACCCCTCTCTCCTCAGAGCTGTTTCCCACTTCTTCCTCAACCCATAGTCTTTGGGAAACCTACATGGAGTAAAGAAAAAAGTAGACAGAGAAGTAAATAAGTATGTACACAACAACATATTTTTAAAAAAAATCATGCTAATAAATTAAGTACAAAGAACTGAATTAGCCAATATAGTCAAGACCAAAGTTATTTAATTAGATAAGTATAACATTGTTTGATAACCTTTCAATTATTTGAGAGCAGTCCTAAAGAATTTCCTGTAATCCCAATCATAAAATAGGTTTGGAGGAATAACATAGATGCTAATCTGGATATATATGAGTTAGGCTTTATAACTGCTATTGGTAGTATTGGTGGTATTAATAGTAATGCGACTACTAGTAGTAGTAGTGGTAATTCCTCAACTACTGCTGCTGATACTGTCACTGCTACTACAACTTGTAATACTAGTACACATGCTGATACTACTTCTACGACTGTAACAGCTACTTATACTACTACTGCTGCTTGTACTTTTCGTATTACTACTACTGCTTGTACAGCTATACTACGGCTACTATTAATTGTCTGGTATTTGGTTGTCCAGCTGTTAGCTCGTGTTAGTGTTTTGCTAGTGGCTAACTAGTTAGCCCTCATAGACTCTCAACAAGATTTCATAATGAAAAATGAGCCAAAAACTATTCTTACCTGTGGAAAGTTATTCCAAGTTTCCTTGTCTTAATCGTCCGACGTAGTGTGCAACTGTATGCAGCACAGTGAGCCGGCATTCTTCTTGTTTTAGTTTTTGTGTCACTGTATTAGTTTCTGCCCTGACCTCTCGTAGGAGGCGGTTGCATTTTTCCTCTCTCCGTCTCCATCTCTGTTCTTCTCCCTACACCCTCATGTTTTCTGCTTGCTGCACTTTTGTCTCATCGGTCTGACTTGGAGCGATCGCTTGGCACTGGAACTTCGAAACACCGATCATGGAATTGATTAGCTGGTCTCAACACGATTGACAAGATTGTCGCCACAAAGAGCACAGGCCTAGGGGAGCCTACCTACCCGGATGGGAGTTTCACCTCTGGTTGCTTGGTGTGACTGTTGATTTGAGTCGGAAAGTGGATGCCATCAAGGTGAGGATCGCCACAGCTGAGGTCTAAAAATTTGAGAGCAGCTAGGGGGAAGGTGAAATTGCTCCTCTCCCCCGCCTAAACAAGAAGGATACTGATTCCATTCTGGTGCCCCTGGAATAACAAAGTCCTCTGGAAGTTTTTCATGGCAAAGAGATAGCTCTCCTACACCCCCCCCCCCCCCCCCACACACACACACACACACACACACACACTTTCCCAAGGACACCTGTTGACTTTTGGACCGGTCCATCAGAGGACGTCTCCATAGTAACTTGCTGTGTTATCGCGCTTCCACCCTTGCGAACTGAGACACTGGGGTCTGGGGCGGAAGGAGATTGGCTACACGCATACACACACACTTGGACTCATGAACTGAGGACTGAGCTCACATTCACACACATATACCCATCCCCCCCTCCAAGCTGCCTCCACAAGCTTCCCACTCGCGATGCACAGTGGTCATGGATCCCGTGCGCAGCGCGTCACCATATGGCGCAGCAGCTGCATAGGAGACTGACTATTGTGCTGAGCTCCCTGTCGCATTAACCCCCATCCTTAACCCAACTAACCTTGTCTAATGTCATGCTCTGCTTTATGCGGGTTTGTTTTTTTCAGATTCCTTCTCAAATTGAATTTCCCAACATTGGAGATTTCATTTGGTATAATGAACCTTTTTTCATTTTACCCTCTGCTATCCCTACCCAGATCCCAAATGTCTTTGTTTTTCATTTTCCTCAAGACAGGCGCGCTCCTAAAGGTGCAGCAGCCTGAGCTGCCACTGACAAGGCAGCTCAAATGAAATTTCATTGTATATGAAAGTGTGCAATGACAATAAAGGTTTGATTGATTGATTGATTGATTGATTGATTGATTGATTGATTGACATCAATGGAAAATACTGAAACTTTGCCCCCACTTAGCTTAGTGTCTCTGTAGGCACGCCGCTCAGAGGGGCATGTCGTATCTACTCTTCATGTCTGTGCCTGGACATATTGAAATGTCCATCCCCTTCATAATTCCTGCAATGCACTGCAACACGCGATGTGACATAACGATGCCTCGCTCACGGTAGTCATGTGATTGTGGGCATGCCGAGGGAGCTGTCTGGGAATACTTTTGCTTCAAAAACTCGACATAGTAGGAAGGTTAAGCAACTTGTGACTTCAAATCATGATGCAAAGGTCCCCTTTGGTATGGAAGTACCTTAGGGTAATACAAGTAAATTCATCTTAAGACACAAGTGAGAGCACACTTTAGCGGCCATTTTAAAAATGGCCACCGACCATTCTTGAGAGGGGGATATCTTTGCTTCCGTTATAGTTATAATGGCAAACTTGGTGTCAAAGTGTACATTTTGGGGGTCAAGGAATCCAATAAAATAGGTTTCAAGACTAAAAAAAGAATGATATTCTCCTCACCATGACAACTGACGGTAAAATATGCAATTTATTTTAAAAAAAAACGCATACCACAAACACAGTCGAATCAAAACTCAATAATTTAATAAATACAACTTAAAGTGTTGAATATGTGTATTATGGATGCTAAGAAACTGAGTAATGAAACAACACGTTCATCACTACAATCATAGAAAAAATTATTAGACCTTCCTTGTTTTCTTCAGTTTCTTGTTCATTTTAATACCCGGTACAGCTAAAGGTTCAGTACCTGAAGAACGCAATTAACATGACAAAAAATGCAACTGATTCCATAATACTTGTCTTACTATGTCTTATTTGACATCCTCCGGCTTCATTGTATTCCCTAGTATATAAGATTATTTTGTGTCCTATCTGACATGCTTAAGCTTCATTGTATTCCCAGGGTATCTAAGAGGACATTTCATGTCATCAGCAGCAAAGGCCAAGAGTGGTTTCCTGCTGACATTCAAGCCGTAGCACAACTCAGAAGTCGTCAGTTCTCACATAACGCCTAAAACTGAACAATTATGTGAAGCCATAAAGGCAGCCATCTTGGTCCTTCTGGAAATGGGCACGAGTGAGAGACAAGTAGCGGAGAAACTGAAGATCTTCAAGACAGCCGTTCATTACACCAAGAAAAAACAAGCCCAACGTGGTTCTATACCAAACTGCTAGCTGGTCACAGCAGGAAACATCTTTCTACCCACCAGATGACCGTCACTCATCCGTTCATGTGTCAGGAATCATCCTCAGACCTCCAGGGACCTTAAAATGAGTGGATACTGTGGAGAAATAGGATTTGACAGTTGATGATTGGACTAAGGTTCTCTTCAATGATGACTCCATTTTTTTTTTTACTTGATGCCCACTCCAGCCAACTTACTGATTAGGAGGAAGCCTGAAGAAGCTACAAACCAGACTGTCTGTCCCTACAGTAAAACATGGGGGTGGATCAGTGACCATCTGGGGTAGTTTCAGTCTGGGTGGAACAGGGTCAATGAACCAGGTCATGTACAGCACTACTCTTGAAAAAAATCTTGTTCCATCAGGTGGAAAACACTTTCCTGCTTCCAATGACTGGATTTTCCAACAAGACAATGCCCCTTGCCACACGACAAGGTCAGTTAAAGCCTGGATGGAGAACCAGAACATTGGAACCATGCCTTGGCTGCTCAATCACCAGATCTAAATCCAACTGAAAACCTGTGGAAAATCATCAAACACTAAATGGAGAACCACAAGCCCAAAAACAAAGCAGGTTAGTTAGAATTCATGCAACAGGAATGAGCTGCTGTAACAGCAGAACAATGTCAGAAGTTGATAGAGAGCATGCCAAAATGTGTCACGCTCCTGTGCTCGTCCTCGTCTCGTTAATGAAGAGCGGCTGCGCTTCCAACACAGCTGGCGCGAGTTGCAATCAGTGCAGCATTTAAGCCTGGCTCTCCACTCAATGCACTGCTGGCTCATTGCTTCATGCAGAGACACACCACTCTCCACCACACGCATGCCGTTACCAGGACTCAGTTCCCACATTGGACTACACTCCCCGGTTCCGTCTTCCCTCCTCCGTCGGCTCCCGGACTGTCTGCCTTCTGGCTATCGCTACGCTCCCACCACCGGCTCCCCCAGCTCTGCTCCCCACCTCATCTCCTGCACCCTGGACTTTCAGTGAATCACTTTCCCTGTGAGTTTAGTTTATGTTTAGTTTTTTCCTCGGCCTTGTGGTCAGCCCTTAGTTTAGTTCAGGCTTGGTTTTCCCCATTCTGTTATTCCCCTTTGCTTCACTGATTCAAAGTCTTGTTTTTTGTTTTGTTTTTTTAAAAATTTATATTCATTAAATCATTATTAATTCACCTGCTAGTCTGTGCCTGCTGCTTGGGTTCACCTGCTGAGATTGTGACAAAAATGCATGGCTGCAGTCATCAGAAACAATGGTTATGGATCAGTACTAACTCCTGTGTGGATCATGGGACTCAAACAGTCAGAAAAGAAAACGTGGAATCCTAAAAGCTGTTTTTTGGCAGTACAATGTACAAGCTATTGATGGAAGAACTGGAGTCATTTTGGTTATTATCAAGAAAACCATGTAAAATGTCTATCAGCTCTGAAATTAAACTCTCATGAGTTATTTTTGTTTTTGTCATTATATTTGTCCAAACAAATGTACCAGGAATTAAAATGAACAAGAAATTAAGGAAAACAAGGGTGGTCTAACATTTATTTCCATGGGTGTATGTTCACATTTTAGAAGTAGGCAATGCCATACCTACAACTTTTTTTTTTTTTTGTGATGAAGACTAATAGCTTAGTGTAAAAGCATTACAAAGATGATTGAGTGAGATATTGTTTTGCCTGACGTAAAGTTCCCATGATCCATGATGTGATTACATTTAATAATCAGTTATGAACAATTAACTGAAACAATTTCTAAAATTATGTTTTAAATTTTATTAAGATGGTGATTTTGAATACTGTGCTCAGTCTTAATGTAGCTTACATTATTTCTGGATACTTGTACGACTTAAAGTTTGCAACGTATGTCAGTCTCAGTATTTTTAATTCTTGCTAGTCTGTACTAGTCATTATGGCGGACCTTAGCAACACTCACCTGACCCGTGGATGTTCTGGTTGAAGTTTAATTCCTAATAAAAAAACATAAGGAAATATGTGTTTATTAATCAGTATTTTGTTAATATATGTATATATATATATATATAGCGTAATCATATATTGTCCCTTCAAATTATTAAAATAATTGACTTTACTGCCATTATCTGCTTCTCTAACATATATTAGTGTGTGTGTATTTACAGTGTTTGCAAAATACCGGTCTACAGTTGAGCTTAATATCAGAATATTTTATTACCTATTATTATTATCTATTATTCCCGCTATGAATATTAAAATACGCCGAACCATTTGTCCTGTATCATAGCTACATGTATGACGTTTGCAGAAAAAAAAAAACGCGTGAAAATCAGTTTAATATTCATGCGCTGTCAAACAGCGCTGAGTGGAGCAGGTGACCGGACCAAGATGGCAGTCGTATTTCTCGCTGCGCAGCACCCCGAGCGGCGTCTACTCTTTATGTCTATGGTGGGGCTGGTAGGGAACTCTGAACAGTGGCAAGATGGATGATTTTGATGGGTGAAGTAGCCTCTGTGATGCTACAGCATTTCTACAGCTTTTGTGCTACATGGCAGGATTTTAACTCATCACCTGCACTACATAGTGACTCGCACCACTTTTGGAGGGTCCTGGATCTTATCTACAGCTTCTTTTTTAAAAAAAAAAAAAACATGATTGCAATCACTGTCATCTTCCTCCTGGACAGAGCTCTGTCCCATTTGGAGAAGCCTGCAAGTACTGCGAGAATCATGTTCTTTGATTTCTCCAGTGTTTTTAACACGATTCAACTGGTTCTTCTGAGGGACAAGCTGGAGGTCACAGGGGTGGATCCCCACCTCTTGGGTAGGATAATGGACTACCTCACAGACAGACCACAGGTTGTGAAGACACAGGACTGAGTCTGACATGGTGGTCTGCAGCACAGGGGCCCCACAGGGAATGGTCTTGGCTCTGTTTCTTTTCACCCGGTACACTGCAGACTTCATGGACCACTCAGCCACCTGTCATCTGCAGAAGTTCTCTGATTACTCTGCAGTCATCGGTCTCATCTCAGATGATGATAATTGGGAGTGCAGAGAACTGAACCAGGACTTTTTGGACTGATGCCAGTGGAACTGCCTCTAGATCAACTCAGGAAAGACCAGAGAACTGGTGGTGGACTTTCACAGGCGCAGTCACACACACCCACCATTGGTGAACATCCAGGGCATGGACATGGAGAGAGTGGACTCATACAAGTACCTGGGTGTTCACCTGGACAATAAACTGGACTGGTCAGACCACACCACAGCATTTTAGGAGAGTCAAAGCAGACTCTGTCTAATGAGGAGACTGATGTCTTTCAAGTGCAATTAATTTGTGTACATATGTATAATAATGAAGCTAACTAACTAGCTAGCAAAATGTAGGCTATGTGCTTGCTTTAATAATGAAGCTAAGTAGTTGGTAGCTAGCTAGCTATAATGTAGCTAACTATTTATTAACTAGCTAGTTATTAATTATCAAACCTTAAAAAATATTTTCTATTCAATGAGAAAGGCATATGAACCTTAAAGTGTCAACCTGTCACTTTGGACCTTCTACAGCTGTTACAATCCCTGGTGCACATGCTACTCCTGACTAGTCGAAACCTCATGCTATTTAGGACAAATGTAATGTACAGAAGTAGTTGCACTGCTTAAATTAAAACTTTTTGAAGGAAACGATAAGTAAAGTCACTCTGACGCAATTTTTGTGTAAAATGTGCATATTTACCCCCAGTTGTCATGGTAAAGGGAAAACTGTTGGCATTTTAAACTTGAAACCTATTTTATTGGATTCCTTGACCCCAAAAATGTACACTTTGACACCAAGGTTGTCATATCTATAACAGAAGCAAAGATATGCGCTCTAGAGGATTTTCGGCACATTGGTGGCCATTTTTGAATAAATGTGTTTATTTCCAATACAAAATGTGATCTCACTTGTGTCTTAGGATAAATTTATTTGTATGACCCTAAGGTACTTCCATGCCAAAGGGGACCTTTGCATCATGACTTGAAGTCAAGTCTATTTTTTGGGCTTAACCTCCCTACTAACACTGTGTCCAGCAATTTGACTCGAGCGTAACATCACTAACTTTGCACCCGTGGTTCAATCCGGATAACCGCAATAAAATAAAGAAACTGGTGGAACATCTGTGCTGTATGGACGATACAACACAAACATTTGTTATGGAGCGCATTAAACCCAAACAGTAGAGGGCAGCAGTACAGCAAAGCTGCGTATTTAGCCGACAAAGAAGAAGAACCAGAAACAGGAAGTTGCGTCTAATGTGAGAAACTGCAGGCTAGTGAACATGAATAAAGCTTTACAGCTTCTGTTGCTGCCTAATTAGTAAAACTCTTCGTTCCCTCTTTATCTGCTGAGACCACGGACAGCAGTACTTAAATCGGGTAAGACTGTTTGACAAAACTCATATTATGGCGATTGATGTGTACAGCTCAGAGCTAAGCTAACACTCTAACCAGCTTACGGTAGGATCGCTCAGGTGAGCAGCTAGAGCCACTAACAGCGTTTCATCAGATTCTGTTTTTCATTGTTTGGTTAGTTGCTTGCCGAGCTTTGTCATTAAGTGCTATAAACATAATTCACATGTGGTCGCTTGAGAATTGCGTAATTGTGGAGCTACATCTTCGATGAAGTTGGCCTTAAGGATGTAAAGTGAATTTCAGTGTCTGAGAAAATCGGTCAGAGTTGTGTCACAGCATAGTTTCTTTTGACAGCAGCAAACCAGCCAGTGGCCCTCATAAAGGTGAAACAGTCCGTAACTGTCCGTAATTAGCTGCAAGACACAAACTATGTAACCAGAACAATACTGTCAATGCTGAACATTTCCACATGAGATGTTCATACTGTGTGTAGTGATTACAAGAGGTGATAAATCGTGGTCCATACAAGCTGTTTTATTGCGAAATCATAGTCAGAACTCAAATGATGTTTGTCACATGTGATGAGTAGTGAGCAATTAAAGTTTACAATGGAGTTTGTGCTGTAGACAGTGACTGACAAATGAATGCTCTGTACAGGATTTTAGAAAAACCAACAATACCTTTACCCACAAAAGGTCATAGCAGCTATCTGCAATCACATATTTATGATTTTAGAACATTTACAAAGCCAGCAGAATGTCAAATTTGGTAGAGGAATGTCCCAGCTGTGCAGTCAGAAAGTGTTCCACCGCCTTCCTTCTCACTGTTGTTTTCGACCACTCCAAACGAACTCGGTTTCAGAGGCTCACTTATTTACCACTAGTTGACAGGATCCTTTCTTAAATACATAACTATGTGCATTTCGATCTGTGCACATGGAAATTAGTCTACAATATATGCAACGTCAGATAAAAACAGACATGTAAACAACTACAACTTTAAAAGTAGAGCAGGGTTCCAGACCTCCATTTACATCGATTGCATTAGTGTGCCTAATCTTTTCATGTAAGTGCACCTGCACATCATTTAGGTGTGCCCAAACCATTTCAGTGAACCTTTTGGTGAGATGAGGGAGGCCCACTGGTTACAATAGCACGTGTTACCAATTAGACTCTGCTTTATGTTATTGTAAAGAGGATGCTGTTACACTGGGATCTCTTGGAGTAAATCTAGATTTGCTCGGACTGCCTGAACACTTGTTTTGTCTTTGTAGTGTTTTTAACCGTTTGTTTACTTATTTTTTTGTTGTTTTGCTTTGAAGAATAAAACTAGAGTAATTTGATTACAATATTAGTATCATAATCGGTGTCATTAGTTGAGTTACATGAGTAGTAAATAATGATTTTGTTTGGAACTCACCAGACAGCTTGTGCAAATCAGAGGTGAGTACTGTACGCAATGTCAGATTTGTCTTAAATTAAAACAAAGTGTTTTTTGTTTTTTTTTTCCTTGAGAGGAAAAAACAGTCTCTGATCATCAGGTGTGACAGAGTCGGACCTTTCTCTCCACTAGAAGCCTCCTCTTTCCTCATTTTGTTTTTAAAACAATCAGCTATAGCTCCCTTTATCTTTGAAATACACAACAGCTGAGTTATCTGGATCCCTTATTATGTATGACCACCTGCCTGTCTTCAAAACTGAAAACACACCCAGTCTTTACTCATTTGGGAGAAATATGAATAAACATAAGTAAAATATTTAAGTGTGATGTTTTCCTTATCTCAGAAGCAAGTATATGGCTAAACCCAAAGTTATGTATTAATAAGGCCCATTTTATCTGAAAAGAATGGTTAAACAGTGGAATTATAACTCTTGGTGTTTTTCACAAAGAAAGCACATTAAAATCTTTTGAAAATTTGAAGCAGGAGTTTTACCTCCCACAAAAGTGTTTCTGGCAATATTTGCAATTGAGACATTTATTAAGCTCAGCGATGGATCTCTGAAGCACAGTAATTAAATCTACTTTGCTCAATGATATCCTTAAAATATCACAATCAAATCATGTTGTGTCTAAATACTGCTCAAAACTTATACAGCAAAATTGTAATTTACCACTTGTGTTAAAACGTATCTGGGAGACTGACCTGAGGCTGTCATTTAGTGAGTCAGAATGACTTAAGATATGTCAGAATTTCAAAACTCTATCAAGGGATTTAAGGATAAGATTAATACAGTTTAAAATTGTTAATTGTTACGACTGGACACCAACAAAATTACATAAACTAGGCCTAAAGAACACACCAAATTGTTGGAAATGTCAAAAAAGACAATGGAACCCTGCTTCACGCTCTGTGGCAGTGTTCCAAAATCTTGGAGTACTGGACTAAAATACGCAACTGTATTAGGGAAATTACAGATGACAGTTTTGAGTTCTCTCCCAGATTATATGTGCTCGGTGATCAAGCACTTGTAGATGGATGTCAAAATGCTTCATTCATACAAACAGCAATAATGATAGGCAGACAGATTCTGCTAAGAGAATGGAATAACTCTAGAATTTCACCCTTGAAAGATTGGTTCTGTGAGCTAGGACGAGTGGCATCCTATGAACAGCTATTTTATAGGATGAACAACAGATGGGAAGAGTACAATGCAAAATGGGGAAAATATTATTATTGCATTAGGTAATACCTTAATGTATGTGTCGCACTGCTTTAAATGTGATGTTTTGTTTTGTTTTTTTGTGTTTGGTTTTATCATTTGAGTGTGTGTATTGGGTGTTGCACCTACATAGATGATGTGCATGACCTGAATGTAGATGGGGATGCAGTACTCAATATTGTGGACTGTGTGGATTTGAAAAGCTGGGCAATCTATATACAGTATATGAATGTGTAGACTTGAAGGTTTCCTTTGAAAAACATGTAAACTATATAGACTCAAAGAAAAAAAAATGAGTCATAGAATGCACAACAGCTAAACGGCATCAAGTAGAGACAAACTGATATGACCAGGGAAGAAATACAAGTACTATTTTCTACCACTGGGGCTAATGCACTAACCAAGTACACTGATCATCATTCACCCGCATCAATACCACTTGTAAATTTAACTCACACAGGACATTCACAACAGGACTCTATATGGTTTAAATAGTTTAAACTGCTTGAGATATAAATAATTATTACCAGTAAATGTCACTGTAGCTCTAACTTTTATGTGTCTAAATTACAATTCTGTGGCATTTCTGTTTAGTTTTTTTGAAGTCCATGACATACAAAAAGCTCAACTAAATTTATTAATTTCAGCCTTCTCTACTCCTCTTTGCTCCAGTCCACACTCACGACTAGGAATCGGTCTTGGTGCCTCATCACAAAATCCATCTCTGTTTTGGAAGTTCACCTTGAGAGTACCAAGGAGGCTGCGGGAGGAACTATGAGTAAGGATGTGCAGTATCCTTACAGGGTCCTCAATAAAATCTTTTCTGCATCTGTAACATAAAAGAGGCCTGCTTGAATATACAATCCATGTTGAAAACAGAACTGAGTTTTGTTTGAAGCTGATGTGGTACAATGCAATCTTCTCCTCATTGGAGAGAGCAGCCCAGGAGCCCTTCTCCTTCAGGGACTTCTGGTCTGCACTCAGGTTCTGCACATAACGGATATCGGGGAGAGGGTTCTCCCGCCTGTCAAAGTAGGCAGGGAGAGTGCTGTGCTGAGGCTGGAGCTGAATGAGATTGAAGAAGAGTTCTTCTTGTTTTGTAGCTTCATTTTCTCTGTTTTCACACAAATTTCAACAAAACTAAATCCAAAATGCGACAACTGGTATAGTCGTGTGTGTGAGTGTGTATATGATATATATCACACAATATTGATATGTCACATTTGTTATAATATAGTATATACAGTACTATTTTGTGTCAACTTTTTTATATGTCACACTGCATGTGTGTGGTGAATGCAAATATATGTGCAGTAGTAGGTTGTAACTACACAAAGGACACGTGATGCAACTGTGCCACACGTCATAAATGTATTGTCACTGTAGAACAGTCCTATACAATTGGCGGCCCGAAAGCAACTGAGGAGTGATTGGGACTTGGGTCCGAGAAAAACATCTTTAGTAGCACTGACAAATTCTTACAAACATTCTAACAGAACATTGAATGCAGCACTTTCCATAACCTAGCAACTAACCCACAATGCATTGTGTTATTGACGAGGCGCGTTTGAAAATCAGCATGTCTTTTTCAACCCTGAAACGACAAATAGGCTAGGAAACCCTTCGGTTTAATCCTGCGTGGACTGACAAGTATTTATTTATTTTACCTCCAAGTTACTCTTCAGCGAGTGCGTTGCAGTGCTGAAAATTATGTCCGAAGACACCACATTGATAAACATACCGCGCTTCGGACAAACTTTCCCGAGGGATCTCATTAGAGAGCGGCTAATATTTAGAGTTTGACTGCGTCTTACAACCAGAGCTGTACTACAGTGAAGTGGACTTGCACAGCTCAGGAAAGGGCCACATGGCAAAGAAACTATGAAGGACTCAGAAACTATGAAGGACTGCATGTTGGCTGTCGTGGATGAAGTTTTAACCCGCGATAAAGTTAAGGCGAGTGTGATATTTGCCTTCAAACAGGTACCTCTGTCTGACACTTCAAACATTTATTCGGATACCAAAATTAATATCCGGATACCGCGGTGGCGAACGAATATTCGGATATTCAGGTCCAGCCTTAATCAAAATGTGTTGAAGTTATGTGTTTAAAATGTAAAATTTAAAGAAGCAGTATTTCAGCACAGGTTTAGTTTAAGTACTAGGGATGTGCGCGACTAGTCGTTTAATCGTTTAACCGCCTACTTATTTATTAAACGTTTAGTATTTTACTAGTCGGTTAAACGCTGCATTAAGCATCATGCACCTTGTTCTTCGCACCTCTGCCTCGGCTTCTTTGTAAACAGGCTGAGCAGCCAGGGAGAGAATTGTTCCTCCTCTCCTCCCCTCCTCTCACACCCACACGTAGCAAGGGGCAGGGCCACACAGTTTGGGGAAGAAAGTTTGGAAAGGTAAAGTGGGAAGATGGCGACGCTCCGGCGTAAGAAAATCAGCACCTTTTGGCAGTATTTTGACGCAGCAGATGACAACAAGGTCGGCTGTGTAAGCAGAAACTCGCTTATAAGCACTCTACCGGAGCGATGAGAAACCACATCCATAGTAGACACCTCGATGTAGACCTGTAGGGCAAGATGGCGAGGGCGGGCCCGGCGGGCATGGTGGTGGGGCAAGGCAGACGAGCATGAGAGCTTTTGTTCCAGCCAGACGCTGTGATGCTCACCGCACAGCAAAGATTACACAACTGATTTGTGAAATGATTGCCCACGATATGCTGCCACTGTCTTTTGTTGAAGCTTGTCCTGAATGTTTGGGCTAAAATAGCTCCTAAATAAAAACAAAACGTTTGCATTTTAAACTTTTAATTTAATATGTGTATTAAATTGCAAGTTTTCTGGCTTTATAGACTAGTCGACTAGTCGCAAATAAAATTTGAGACTAGTTGGTGGGGAAATTAGTCAAAATTCCCATCCCTATAGACCCCTTTCACATGACGTATGCATACTTAATTAGGCAGCTGCATGCGCAGACCCGGTGCAAAACAAAGCCTGTTTACCTGGCCAATGCCTGATATTGCAAGCTCGAGTAGGTGTTTTGATATACACATATTACGCTAAATATGCCTTCTTGTTGTGCTGTTGGCTGTCAGAATCGCAGTACAGACAGCCTTCATTTAAAATTTTATTCAATACCTGGAGGTAGGGTTGCCACCCGTCCCGTAAAATACGGAATCGTCCTTTATTTGACAATTAATTGTTGCGTCCCGTATTGACTCAATACGGGACGCAATTTGTTCCGTATTTTCATAAATGTATTATAAACTGTCACACAGTCATCAAAACTGTATAATGAATAAAATAAAACACAGGAAATATTAAGGACAGCCAATCATCTTAGTGGAACCTACGTAGCGAGGACCCGACGTGACATACAGCGGATAGACCTCAGAAGCCAGCGTCTGCGTCTTTGTTTGCCTGCCTGCACGGTTCTGTCACAAGTTGCTAGTTACAGACTGCTGCGCACTGCACCGGGGCATTTAAAAATGTCTAACCCCGAAACTCCACCTCGTCCTCCTAAGAAACGCAAACGTCTGTAGATGTACAGATGTGAGTGGCTACGTACGATCAACCGGGATAGCTGGTCGGAGGCACAAATAAAGAATGCGGCTTTGCAGTGCACATTTCATTTCAGGTAAACGGTCATTCAATTTTGATTTATATTTGTAAAATCCTTTAAAATCATGGAAATGTTACATCACCCAATATAAAAATTAGATATGTAGAGAAAAGATCCCGTGGATAGTGCTTTATATCATTATCGTGCATGTGAGCGATAATAGGGTGTTTTGTCATTACCGCAATGAATATGTTGACTTAGCCTTGTTATTTTGTTTTACAGGACTTTAATAGTTATAATAAATACAATTTTAACAGGTTGTGCATCTGACGATTCAGACAGTCCTGATTTCGTGCCTTCAGTATGTCCTCACAGGCATGACAGTGCCAACAGCACCAAAGCTAAGAACAAAATTGACAGGTAATTTGTACACTCCCACCACGTTTCTGATACTGGATGGTATGTGAGTTCTTGTACGTGACCGCAAAGCACGAAATTAACAGCATCAAGGAATTTGTATGCCTTTAAATTCTCTGTCGTGTAAACGCTTGGCGAGTTGATTAAATATAAATAGATGTCCGGCCACTGAATATTAGGCCATTGCCTCATATCCCGTAACCACTCTTGTTGTGGCAACAAGAACGGATCCGGTAGTTGCGTACCTGCACTAAGTGTCAACTTGTTTAAGTAACAGGTACGATCGGCAGGTGACAGCTCGTTGAGGTATGATTTCTTAACAATAAGTTTCGGCTGTGCCATTGTCTTTCTGCACCGGGTCTGCGCGCATACTGATGTTGTATTGTGCTAGTAAACACTGCAAGCCGTCTATCAAGTACTGCTCTTCTATTGTGTTTATGCCCTTCTGGATGTAGCAATACATGAATAAACATCCAGTGTGTTTATTATCTATTTGTGTTCATTTTAAATGGTTCACTTTGCTCACTGTATGCTAAAAATGTCCGGCCCACCTCATGTCCTTAATCTATAAATCCAGCCCGAGTGAATTTTTAATTGAATAGCCCTGCTGTAGAGCAATGGTTCCAAGGGGAGGATGTCTCTTTTTGTTTATAACCTGTTACCTTGTTGCATCTCTGTCTTGTTTTCTCTGATTGTACCTCTGATGGGTGTGACTAAGACGTGAAGAAAGGAGAGGAAAGGAATTGATGACATACAATTAGTTAAATGATATGACGGAAAAGTAAAAGTGTATTTACATTTGAAACATTATCTTCTGTTGGTTTCTTGCAGGATACAATGTCCTAAATGATGCTCTGTGTCACTGCTGTGCTTTAAAGTCACACAACTTCTTTGGTGAAACAAAAATGCAATACCGTCATTTTTTATCACAATTTGTTACAGTTATTAATAGTATTTTCCTCTTGTTTGAATTTCATTGTGGGCCTGCCTAGCACAATATATAGAGAGTTTATTTTATCAAAGAATGGCAACTATAGTCTTACTCTCTTTTAAAAAAACAGCTTTGTGAATTCCATTCTTGCAATTGCAAGGATTTTACTGAACAATCTCCCTTAGGAGATGATAGAAACTGCATACATGCCTTTCATAACAGCCTGCTTTTGATTTCAGGGAAGAGTTGTAGTTCTTGTCAAGTCAACCACATAAAACCAAATTATGGTTTAGCTGAATGTGTATTTTATGTTGTTTGGACAATTCCTTCAATATTATGGAGCAGTTCCAGTGAATTAGTAATTCCCACTAGTAATTTAACCTTCTGCAGTCTCACATCTATCACACATGGAAGAAACATTCACATATTATACCAAGTTTAGCTTTGTAAGGCAGCCTGTGTTGAACTTCAAATTCAATAGCCGGTGCATGAGTTATTATTAACAGGAACTTTATTGAGGTAATATATGCATCTTCAGGCTTGGACTCTTATTGTATGGTGCACAAAAGAGTTAACGCCTTTTATGTCGACTATGTTACATTAGAGAAAACACATTACGGTAATTAAACACCATGCTGCTGCACAGTATATCAGGTGTAGAACACACCATGTAAATTTCATGTTCAACTAGTTGTTGTTTGTTACATGAGGTTCACTTTCTGTTTTCAGTATGTGACACTATGACTACAGACCAGTGTAATACTTTTTTAAGGCAGGCATTGGATCATTGAGATAGGGAAAACAGATGGAATTAATGATGGCTCAAATCCAATAATTGTCTCAGTCTTTAATTCTCTAGAAGGAGTTCATTGTGAGTATAAGGCCTGATAATGGCGCAGTAAATTCGAAATAGTTGACTCCCAGTGTATAGCTTCAAGCAGATTTTTTTGAAAGTCTGCACAGGCGCCCACTAAATTCATGAAGACTAACATCAGTGCTGTGAAGATTTGTAGGTGGAGTCATAAAACTATTTAGCCCCACACATGTCCAAGACCCGTTTAATATATGTTTCAACACGTTTAGAGCATTTGTCAAGATTTTCGCTTTTAAGCATTCCTACCCCCTAGAAAACTGTTTTCGCGGCTGTGGCTCAGGTGGTAGAGCGGGTTGTCCAATGATGGAAGGGTCGGTGGTTCGATTCTCGCCAAGTCATGCGCTGTTGTGTCCTTGGGCAAGACACTTTACCTGCCTCTCACACTGGTGTATGAATGCGTGTGAATGTTGGTGGTGGTGGGAGGGGCCGTAGGCACGGATTGGCGGCCACGCTTCCGTCAGTCTGCCCCAGGGCGGCTGTGGCTACAAATGTAGCTTACCACCACCAGAGTGAGAATGTGTGAGTGAATGAATAATGGATCCATTGTGACAGTAACACTCATCAGCAACACACTCTCAATCTGTTTGCTCTTTCAGGTGCATCAAGCTCTCTGAAGTTTCTCCATTCATCCACTCGTCATGGTGGACTACTACCAGATTTTGGGAGTACGAATGGATGCGTCTGCAGATGACTTAAAGAAAGCGTGAGTTGATGAAGTTTTGAAATTTGGTTTCAAGTGTGACATCTGCACAGGGGTTCTCTCGCTGTACTGTCCTCCAAAAGCCTTGGGGACCATGCATCTAATTCATTCATCATTTTTTCATTGCGTTTCATCAAAAGTAAAAATAACAAAGTGAGCCAAACTAACATTCAGCATTTTCTGATCATTGTCTTTAAGCTTCTCATTTTAGTTTTAGTGCATTGTTTCCACAACCATAGCAATCTGTCCTGTTTCTTAGTGACAAGACAACTAAATTTGGCTTGTGAGGTGTGCCCTATTATTACTCCTCTTCAGTCCCATCAGGAGACTTCCCAATGGAATCCATCAGGTTTAACTGCTACAAAGAGCTAAGTCAAACAGACTGATATGGGCACATCCCTCAGAAAGCAAAAATTCAGGCAACATTGTTTGAAATATGTTTTGCTCCTGTGTGCTGTCAGAGATGGATTTCAGGGTTTTTTTTCTTTCTAAATTTACCTTCACTGACATTTTTTTCACTGAATTTTGAGCATTCCTCACCTTTTTGTGCTCTTTCTACTAACTAGGGTCAACCGTTCTCGTTAAACCTTTTGTCAACAAGAAAATTTTGAAACAATTTATACCATTAAGTGAGGACATTTTGAAGGATTGGCGATGATAAACATGATAGAACTGTTCATTACAAATGTATTTACTGTAACATTGTTTATTTCCATCATGATAAACTTTCCCCTAACGTTAGAATTACAAAATATGAGGGCTAAAGAACAGGTGCAATGATCTGATCTGTAACACCTGTAACAAGAGGTCTTAAAGTCTTATTCCTTCTGGTTTGAGGCGTTTGATTTGGGGACACCTGTGGTTTCAGGTGGTGGGAGCAAGTGTTGCATAGTTTCGTTGGACTGACATGTCTGGAATTGGTAGGAGCAAGCACATACCAAGCAACAATTTTGTATTCCTTCAGCAGCTCTTTATGAAACAGCAAATTTTAAGAACACATCCATTGTCAAAAGCACAAATACTTTCTCTACATTCATTTTTTTTAAGTTAACAGCACTGCTAACCTCTCTGGCTGATACATTTTATTACATGTAGTTGTATCACAGTAAAAGCCACCCAATAGTTTAACAGGGTAATGTGAAGCAGCAGTTGGAAATGTTGAGTTTGCAGTAGCAGGAATTTAATGTAGTTCTAATATGCCTGCAGTGAAGGTCAGTGAACAGAAAGTTATGCTCAAGAATATGTTGCATTTTATTCAGTACACTCGACAATATATATTATTAAAAATATTATAATTTATATGCTATAATATTAGTATTAAATAAGTGTTATCAGCAATATTACGGCAGTGAAAGAAAAGTTACTGAGCAGAATTTTACTGTTTTACATCAGTCAACTCTCATTAAGCACTTATTGCCTCCCCTGTGTCCTGGTGCAGATACAGAAAGCTGGCTCTGAGGTGGCATCCGGATAAAAACCCAGAGAACAAGGAGGAGGCTGAAAAGAAGTTCAAGGAGTTGTCAGAGGCTTACGAAGTCCTGTCAGATGGTTGGTATTACAGCTAGAGGAACACTGCACTCTTAGAGGGATGAAGCTCATACCAATAACACAGAGTGTGAGAGGAGCAAAAGACTCTTGGAACACCAAGAGTCTAGGACTGGGAGAAGGGACTTGGAATGTTGGAACTATAACAGGAAAAGGTAGAGAGCTGGTTGACATGATGCAGAGGAGGAAGGTGGACATACTGTGTGTCCAGGAGACCAGGTGGAAAGGTAGTAAAGCTAGAAGTTTAGGAGCAGGGTTCAAGTTGTTCTACCATGGTGTAGATAGGAAGAGAAATGGAGTAGGAGTTATCTTGAAAGAGGAGTTTGTTAGGAATGTCCTGGAGGTAAAAGAGTGTCAGATCGAGTGATGAGCCTGAAGCTAGAAATCGAAGGTGTGATGTTCAATGTTGTTAGTGGGGATGCTCCACAGGTAGGATGTGAGCGGGAGGAGAAGGAGAAATTCTGGTTGGACCTTGATGAAGTGATGCAGAGTATCCCTAGAAGTGAGAGAGTTCTCATTGATGCAGACTTCAATGGACATGTTGGTGCAGGAAACAGATGATGAGGAGGTCATGGGCAGGTTTGGTATCCAGGAGAGGAACGCAGAAGGACAGATGGTGGTTGACTTTGCAAAAAGGATAGAAATGGCTGTAGTGAATACTTTCTTCCAGAAGAGGCAGGAACATAGGGTGACCTATAAGAGTGGAGGTAGGAGCACACAGGTAGACTAGGGGCTTACGATGACTTGTATGCTAGGTTGGACAGTAAGGAGGGAGAGACTGATCTGTACAGGTTGGCAAGGCAGAAAGACAGAGATGGGAAGGACGTGCAGCAGGTTAGGGTGATAAAGGATAAGGATGGAAGTGTGTTGACAGGTGCCAATAGTGTGATGGGAAGATGGAAAGAGTACTTTGAAGAGTTGATGAATGAGGAAAATGAGAGAGAACGAAGAGTAGAAGAGGTGACTGTTGTGGACCAGGAAGTAGCAAAGATTAGTAAGGATGAAGTGAGGAGGGCATTGAAGAGGATGAAGAGTGGAAAGGCACGTGGTCCTGATGATATACCTGTGGAGGTATGGAAGTGTCTCGGAGAGGTAGCAGTAGAGTTTCTGACTGGGTTGTTCAACAGGATCTTAGATAGTGAGAAGATGCCTGAGGAATGGAGGAGAAGTGTGCTGGTGCCCATCTTTAAGAACAAGGGAGATGTGCAGAGTTGTGTCAACTACAGAGGAATAAAGCTGATGAGCCACACGATGAAGCTATGGGAAAGAGTAGTTGAAGCTAGACTAAGGGCAGAGGTGACATCTGTGAGCAGCAGTATGGTTTCATGCCAAGAAAGAGTACAGCCATGGCCATAAGTTTGGACACAGCATGACTTCCTATGTCTGTTTTGATGTCTATTACAGAACATAACTAATATTTTTGACAGCACCAGTTTAATTAGTCAACAAGGGATATAATATTATCAATAAATTCCAACAATTGGAACAACTTTGTTCCCAAAACATATTAGAAGAAAATAACAAAAAAATGCAGTACTTTCACAACCGAATTTGGTAAGAAGAACAAAATGACACCAAACTCTTTTGATGTTTTTTTTTTAAATATGAAACTTAATATAGTTCTCAGGAGTTGTGTACGTTATTGTAAGTGACAATTTTGTGGTATTTTCTAAGATTCACAAGCATCATGGTACTTGTGTCCAAACTTATGGCCATGGCTGTACGTCAGATGCAATATTTGCTTTGAGGATGTTGATAGAGAAGTACAGAGAAGGTCAGAAGGAGCTGCATTGTGTCTTTGTAGCTCTGGAGAAAGCTTATGACAGGGTGTCCAGAGAGGAACTGTGGTTTTGTATGAGGAAGTCTGGAGTGGCAGAGAAGTATGTTAGAGTGGTGCAGGACATGTATGAGGACTGTAAGACAGTGGTGAGGTGTGCTGTAGGAGTAACAGAGGAGTTCAAGGTGGAGGTGGGACTACATCAGGGATCAGCTCTGAGCCCCTTCTTGTTTGCTATGGTGATGGACAGGATGACAGACGAGGTTAGACAGGAGTCTCCATGGACTATGATGTTTGCAGATGACATTGTGATCTGTAGTGAGAGCAGGGAGCAGGTGGAGGAGAAGCTAGAGGCGTGGAGGTTTTCCCTGGAAAGGAGAGGAATGAAGGTTAGCCGCAGCAAGACGGAGTATCTGTGTGTGAATGAGAGGGACCCAAGTGGAAGAGTGAGGTTACAGGGAGAAGAGATCAAGAAGATGGAGGATTTTAAGTACTTAGGGTCAACAGTCCAGAGCAACGGAGAGTGTGGAAAAGAGGTGAAAAAGCGTGTACAGGCAGGCTGGAACGCTGGAGAAAAGTGTCAGGTGTGATAGAAGAGTTTCAGCTAAAATGAAAGGAAAGGTTTACAAAACTGTGGTGAGACCAGCTATGTTGTTTGGTCTGGAGACAGTGTCCCTGAGGAAAAGACAGGAATCAGAGCTGGAGCAGGGTTCTCACCAAGATTTTTTTCAGCGTAACGGCAGGTCTTCCTGCACGCGCATGCGCACGCACATGCAGTAGATGGGAATGCGCATGCGCAATAGACGGGACAATCGACAGGCAAGTACGGCTGAGGTGGGGAGACATAAATTAACCTAGATAGGCACCCTAGCTTGGAAAATCCAAACTGAATCTCCATGTAATCTCCTATCTCCATGTTAGGAGATACAGGAGAGTCAGTTTGGCATTGGGCGAATTGAATCGCGTTTCCCTCCTGGGACAGTTTGGTACGACCAATCATAGCACGGGAGGCGGGAGTTCATGCTGCGTCATCTTCAGCGCCTCGAAGATGATGCCGGAGGAGGAGGAGGAGGAGGAGGGGGGGCAAAGCGAATCTTTTTGTGGTCTCTTGGGGTTTTGGATGGCGTTAGTCGTTGCCCTCTTTTCACTTGACGTTTCCGACGATGAGGAGGCAGTGGATGGCACGTTACTTTCGGCTTCTTGCCATTGTTTGTACAGAGGAAAATCCCGTTCCAAACATGTGAGTAAATTTAAACAACTTTTACACATACGCACCGACTTGGTTTGGCTCCGATTTGAAGTTATTCCTAACACCGCTCATCGTTCGGAAGGAGTCTTTTGTTGCGTAGCCTTTTCAAAAATAAGTGTTGTACTTGAGAGTACCCCATGTATTCGCAGATTTTGTGACAAAAACGGCAGTAATCATTCACCGCGACGCTTCTCGGCTGCATGCCATTATTGTTTGGACTACATGGACTTCATGGTCGATTTGTTTGTGCGTCACATCCGTGTTACGCTGATTGGTTCTTTCTCGTTCAAGCTGCATTCGTTAGCCCCTCCTTTTTGAAATTGTCTCCTGTCATCACAATGCCAGACTGCCTTTATTTGTATTTATATTAATACATAAATAAAGTCAGTCTGGATTTTCCAGGCAATTGGCACCCAGTCGATAAAAACAAACGCACATGGCATTATCTGTCAAAATAACAGCGCAGCGGCCCTAATCACCGTGTTACCCCTTCCTGTTCGGCCCCCGACCGTGGTCAGGAAGCCTGGGGTTAACCCCCTTCACTTCCTCAGCAGCCATAGAGGCAAAGACACAGGAGCCCAGCCGTATCGAAGAACACTGCAGCCTTTATTGTCTATCAACAGTGGCTGAACCGCACAGTACCGCCAACCCAGCAACTATACACCTTCTCTCCTCTACTGAACCGACTGCCATCTCTCTCGCTCGTGCTGCATTCGAGGTCGCTTGGACATCTTGCTCTCCCCCGCTCTCCCACACACACACGCTACTCTCTCTCCCTCTCTCATGACGGAGCCATACACTCTCATAACAACAGCGTAATCTTTGAAATGCGCTGGCGTAGCGGCCCTAATCACAGCGGAATCTTTTAAACTGACAACGTAACGGGCCGTTATGACAGCGTAACGGGCCGTTATGACAGCGTAACGGGCCGTTATGACAGCGTAACGGGCCGTTACGCTGAAATGCGCTGGCGAGAACCCTGTGGAGGTAGCAGAATTGAAGATGCTCAGGTTCTCTTTGGGAGTGACCAGGATGGATAGGATCAGGAATGAGTACATCAGAGGGACAGCACATGTTAGAGGCTTTGGAGATAAAGTCAGAGAGGCCAGACTGAGATGGTTCGGACATGTCCAGAGGAAAGAGTGAATATATTGGTAGAGGATGCTGAGTTTCCCAATGCCAGGCAGGAGGCCTAGAGGAAACCACAGAGGAGGTTTATGGATGTGGTCAAAGAGGTCATGAAGGTAGTTGGTGTAAGAGAAGAGGATGCAGAAGACAGGGTTAGATGGAGGCAATTGATTCGCTGTGGCGACCCCTGAAGGGAAAAACCGAAAGGAAAAGAGAAGAAGTGAGAGGAGCAGAAGAGTTTAAATGAAACGCATTATCTGTCTTTCCCGTTCAATGATTATTGTGTTTCCATCTTAATAGGTGGTTCTCACTGTCATCCTACTATTGAGTTTTCGCTTTAATCTTTCAGCCAACAAGAGGAGCATATATGATCATTACGGCAAAGACGGGTTGACAGGGAGGCAATGGGGAAGAGGTTAGTGTTTCTTTTAACTTAAACCTTTGCAGTAACTGCGTACGTGTGTCCAGCTGCGTAGTTTACTTTTCCTTGTTCAAAATATACCATACAGCAAGTTTAAACCTCTTAAGCCCGGTCGGCCCACGGGTGGGCCGAAAGAAATCCCGGCGTTTTTTTCTGAAAATATGGCCAGGGCTTAAGAGGTTAAGAGGATATTTAATGTAACGCATAATTTAATGTTATACAGTGGGTACGGAAAGTATTCAGACCCCTTGAAGTTTTTCACTCTCTGTGTCATTGCAGCCATTTGCCCAAATCAAAAAAGTTCATTTTATTTCTCATTAATGTACACTCAGCACCCCCATCTTGACAGAAAAAAACAGAAATGTAGAAATTTTTGCAAATTTATTAAAAAGGAAAAACTGAAATATCACATGGTCATAAGTATTCAGACCCTTTGCAGCGACATTCATATTTAACTCACATGCTGTCCATTTCTTCTGATCCTCCTCGAGATGGTTATGCTTCTTTGAGTCCAGCTGTGTTTAATTAAACTGACTGGACTTGATTAGGAAAGGCACACACCTGTCTATATAAGACCTTACAGCTCACAGTGCATGTCAGAGCAAATGAGAATCATGAGGTTGAAGGAACTGCCCAAGGAGCTCAGAGACAGAATTGTGGCAAGGCACAGATCTGGCCAAGGTTACAAAAAGGTTCCTAAGAGCACAGTGGCCTCCATAATCCTCAAATAGAAGAAGTTTGGGACGACCACAACTCTTCCGAGACCTGGCCTGCTCCAGCCAAACTGAGCAGTCGTGGGAGAAGAGCCTTGGTGAGAGAGGTAAAGAAGAACCCAAAGATCACTGTGGCTGAGCTCCAGAGATGCAGTCGGGAGATAGGAGAAAGTTCCACAAAGTCAACTATCACTGCAGCCCTCCAGCAGTCGGGACTTTATGGCAGAGTGGCCCGACGGAAATCTCTCCTCAGTGCAAGACACATGAAAGCCCACATAGAGTTTGCCAAAAAACACATGAAGGACTCCCAGACTATGAGAAATAAGACTCTCTGGTCTGATGAGACCAAGATTGAACTTTCTGGTGTTAATTCTAAGCGGTATGTGTGGAGAAAACCAGGCGCTGCTCATCACCTGCCCAATATAATCCCTACAGTGAAACATGGTGGTGGGAGCATCAAGTTGGGTGTTTTTCAGCTGCAAGGACAGGACGACTGGTTGCAATTGAAGGAAGGATGAATGCGGCCAAGTACAGAGATATCCTGGAGGAAAACCTCTTCCAGAGTGCTCAGGACCTTGGACTGGGCCGAAGGTTCACCATTCAACAGGACAATGACCCTAAGCACACAGCTAAAATAACAAAGGAGTGGCTTCAGAACAACTCTGACCGTTCTTGACTGGCCCAGCCAGAGCCCTGACCTAAACCCAATTGAGCATCTCTGGAGAGACCTCAAAATGGCTGTCCACCAACGTTCACCATCCAACTTGACTGAACTGGAGAGGATCTGCAAGGAAGAATGGCAGAGGATCCCCAAATCCAGGTGTGAAAAACTTGTTGCATCATTCCCAAGACTCATGGCTGTACTAGCTGAAAAGGGCAAAGACGGGTT